>NC_056514.1:42332342-42351424 GCF_014905685.2 Nematolebias whitei | reverse complement strand
TTCCTTCCTTCCTTCCTTCCTTCCTTCCTTCCTTCCTTCCTTCCTTCACCCTCTTTATTTCTTTCCTTTTCCCTCCTTCCCTCAGTCCAGCAGGGGGAGCTGTGGTCCTGCTCTGCTTTACATAAAAAAAAAAAAAAAAACTTTTATTCATTTCTTTTTCTTTCACATCTTTGTTTCTCTAACCCCCTCTCCTTCCTCTACCTCCCCCTCCTCCTCTTCTTCCCCCAGAGAGTTGTATGTTCAGGCAAAAGTAGTTTCTTTGTTTGCAGGATTTTCTATGAGAGCATTCCTTCACTTTGCAGAACCCTCACACTGCTTTCATTATTATTATTATTATTAATGTTTTTAGCTGACAGCTAAAGAATTTAAGATAAATTTTGATTGCTAAATCTTACTTTTTTCTAATTTGGTTCTGATTTCAAGAACCTTTCAGATGTTTTACTTTCATTCTAAGGATAATGGTCACAGAACTGTTTATTTTCTTCTTCAAATATTGCACATTAAAAACGGTAAAAAAAACAAAAACGTTTTGCGTAAATTTGAAAATGTTTATATTCAGTTTGATAAATACTTGAAACTTATGAGAAATGTTTTTATTTTTAAAAGTTATCCATAAAATTTATCCATAATGATAAATCAGACCACTGGATGTCCACTTCATGTCCCACCCACTGCCTCCATCTCTGACATCATGGAGGAGCCAAGATGGTGTCCAAAGAGGGCAACAGCTCACAGCAATGATTTGATGAACAACCAGCCCAACTGGATCTGTGGTACCAATTATTAGTAATCTTTTACAATAAATCAAATTGATCAAATGTTAATTTTATTCAACAATCATGTAAACAGACGAGGAATAAATGCACAACTTCCATCAAAGCCGCAAAACGTTAACTATTTCTTATCTCAGACCTGCAAAAATCTAAATGATCCTAAAAAATTCTGAAAAACCATTAAATCTCTTTCTGGCAGCTCTCATTCATCTGATCTCCCATCACAACTTCTCTTTACTCTGTTCCTGTGTCAAATAAGCACAAGATCCTGAACTGTCTCAACAAACATTTTGTTGCTTCTGGTTCTTTATTTGACACAGTTACTAATGGAAAATCAGCCACTTCACTTAATAACCAAACTTCTACAAATCAAATCCCTCCTACAAGTCAATCTTCAGTAACTTTTTCTCTTTCCCCATTCTCAGTTAATGAGGTTAATAAACTGTTAAAAGATCTAGACTAAAATATCTGCAGGACCAGATGAACTTCAAGATTGGAGGGCACCAAGGAAAGATATAGAAAACAAACAACAAAAAAACGACAGGGCTTGGCCTGGGAGAAAAACACAAAATCTACTATTTACAGCCCCAGACACCATTCCAGGTAGGCAAGAGTTCAGGTGAACAGCCCGGAGACCAACAAGAGCGAGACCAGTGTTTAAGTGGACAGACCGGGGACCGTCCAGTTTGGGGCCAGAGTTCAAGCGGACAGCCCAGGGACCATCCAGTGCGAGGCAAGCGTTCAGGTGGATGGCCTGAGGCCATCCAGAGTGGGGCCAGAGTTCAGGTGGACAGCACGGAGACCATCCAACGCAAGGCTAGAGAGCAGGTGGATGGCCTGGGGACCATCCCAAGAGTGTCCAGAGTTCAGGTGGATGGCCCGATGACCATCCAGAGCTAGACCAGAATTCAGAAGGTTGATAAAGAGACCATCCCAAGGGAGTCCAGCGTTCAAGTGGATGGTTCGGAGATCATCCCAAGTGAGTCCAGAGTACAGGTGGATGGTTCCCAAGCAGGGCAGGAGTTCAGGTGGGAAGGCCACAGGGGAGACTGCGGCAGCAGACAAAGAGACCCCAGGGAAGGCAGAGATGGACAGTGTGATGACAGAAGTCGAACCAATGATGGTTGACCATTTTGAACCCATCACTCTATCTTCTCTAGAGCAGGTCATGTGCAGCTTGAAACCTTCTGGTTCCCCCTTTGATGTGGTCCCCCCTCGACTACTAAAGGAGGTTTTTCCTACTCTAGGTCCATCCATTCTTGCCATAGTAAACAGTAGTTTATCCACTAGCGTGGTGCCAAAAAACTTTAAACATGCTGCCATCCAGCCTCTCCTGAAAAAACCAAACCTTGACCCCTCAGTCGTTTCCAACTACCGGCCTGTCTCCAAACCCCCATTTGTTTCTAAAGTACTGGAGAAAATAGTCGAGTCCCAGTTGAAGTGCTTCTTGGAGGATCACGCCATCTTAGAGCTTTTCCAATCTGGCTTTAAACCTCTCCACAGCACTGAAACTGCCCTGCTGAAGGTCTTTAACGACATCTTCAGATTCACAGATACCGGTTATTCTGTGCTGCTTGTCCTGTTGGACCTCACAGCCGCCTTTGACACCATGGACCATGAGATCCTCATTGCTAGGTTGGAGCAGTGGGTGGGCATCACAGGATCAGCCCTCAATTGGTTCAGATCTTACCTCGCTGACAGATTCTTTTGTGTCTCCATCAAGGATTTTAGTTCCGCAGAGGCAGAGCTTAAATGGGGGGTTCCGCAGGGGTCAATACTGGGTCCCGTCCTATTCTCTTTATACCTGCTTCCGCTTGGTGCTATTTTCTGGAAACACAACATGCCCTTCCACTTCTAAGCCGATGACTGTCAAATTTACTTCCCCCTAAGACACAATGGTACATGCTCTATTCAACCTCTGCTCAACTGCCTGGCTGACATCAGGGACTGGATGGCTTTAAACTTCTTAAGTTTCAATGAAAATAAGTATGAAGTCATGTTGTTCCCTCCCAACGACACGATCACAAACCACTGCATCGACCTTTCCGCTCTAACCCTATCAGAAAAACAAAGAGTCACTAATCTGGGAGTGATAATGAACCCTTCTCTGAAGCTTAACAATCATGTAAACATGATTATTAAATCTTGCTTCTTCCAACTGAGGCGGCTGCCTAAACTGAAGCCCATATTGTCCAAAAAGAACCTGGAGACAGTAATACATGCATTCATTACATCTAGGCTTGATTACTGCAATTCACTTCTGTTTGGTATCAGTCAGACCTCCATTGCACAACTACAACTGGTCCAGAATGCAGCAGCCCAATTTTTAACCAGTACAGGCAAAAGAGAGCACATTACACCAGTTTTGGCCTCACTGCACTGGTTACCGGTTCACTTTCGAATCCAGTTCAAAATACTCATGTATGTCTACAAATCACTGAACCGGGCCCGCCCCCCCCCCATCTCTCTGATCTGCTACAACCGTATGTCCCACCACGCTCCCTGAGGTCAGCGGACCAGTTGCTCCTCACAGTTCCAGGAACTCGTCTTAAGCGCAGAGGTGACAGGGCCTTCTCTGTAGCAGGACCAAGACTCTGGAATGAGTTACCTCTGCTTGTCAGACAGGCCCCCTCCCTCTCGGTTTTCAAGTCCCATTTAAAAACTCCCTACTATTCAATAGCTTTCAACACCAGATGATCTGTGTTTTGATCCTGTATGCTCCACACTGGTTTGTCGTCATTATCTGCATCGTTTTTTGTCTATATTCTGATTTACCTCATTTTGTATGTTGCTTTGTGTGTTACCTGTTGTTCTGTCTGTACAGCACTTTGGTTGGCCTTGTTGCTGTTTTAAGGGCTTTATAAATAAAGTGGTATGGTATGGTATGGTATGATGATGAGAGTGGGGGCAGTAGTCAGACCAGTGATGATGGTAGTGGTAGCAGGAGTCAAACCAGAGCTAATGATTGTGGTGGCTGTAGAAGCAGATGGAGATTCATTCAACTTTTATTTAGACAGATAAAGCCTAAAAGACTCATTTACAAGTGAGTTCTGTTTAGACAGACAAAAAGTAGTGAAATGATGCATGTAGGAATTGGAGGCAAAAAAATTCCTATTAAACTCTTTCTTCTTGGCTGAGAAGAAAAACTCTAATATTAAATCACCTTGCACATACAAGCACATAGTGACGTAGACATTCTGCAGAGGGGTGGGGGAGACAACGAGAGTGGTGAGCAATGTCCAAGGGTGCACTCGAAGGCATTGTAAGAGTTCTGATAAGGATGTAATAATCAGCCATTTTTCTCCGGTGAGATCTGTAAACATTCTTGAGGGACGTCGGGGAATCGCCAAGGACAACGCCTTAGAGAATCAAAGAGTCCTGAAATGATCACACAATGTTTATTCAGCTGGTTTCCTCTGGTTCATTATGCGTCCTTAAAATCAACAAATGGCAACAGAGATAGACATGTCATCAAGTCTTCCAAGTTGATGAGATATCCAGCTGTGTGCGTGCCATCAGGGCAACAAGTCAACAAGTCAGAGGAGGGGTCTAAAAAAGTTCAATCTGGTCCTCTGGATCTGGATTTGGACGCTACTCCAGGTAGAAGGACTAACCAATCATGAAGCATCTGTTGCAGACAAGTATTTGTCCGATGCATCTGGTGCACATGATGGTTTTCATAACAGAATACTTTCCTTTGTTGGAAGGTGGGACATTCACATGGACGCCTGAACTTGATGCAACCACACAGACCCAAACCACTATTGGCAGGTTCTGACCTCTGCAGACCAGAAACAGCCCAAATGTTCAGAGTAGTTCTGAATTTTTTTAATTGAAAGGTTTGAGTCAGACAGGATGGATGAATGGATCGCAGCTAATTACATTGTGATTGGTGGCTCTGTTGAAAAGTCAGCTGTGATTGGGTGATGGCTCCTTTGTACTAAAATAAAGACATCACAAAGTACTAATGGACTCAGACATGCATTTAAACATTAACATGTTTCAGAGCAGCTGTCATTTATCCTGAAAATACCTGATACCACTCTGCTGCCATCTTAACATCACAATATACCCACACACGCGCATGTGCGCACATGCGTGTGTGTTGATGCTTGTTGTAAAATGAAAAAGATGACAAAATAAAAATGTTCATGTGAAAAGTTGAACTTTTTAACAAACTAAAACAAAAAGGCTTCCCAGCACATCAGCATGCGTGTGTTGAAGCATGCGTGTGCTGAAGCGCGCACATGTTGATGTGATTGTGCACATATTGCAGCCTGTCACTCATCTGATGCTTTAAGTGGACAACTGAGTGGAAACTGAACAAGCAGCGATCATATTTATTTCATGGCAAACATCAGCTCTGGTTGAAACTTCATGTCTTTAATGAAATAAACATGAACTCTAACATTTGTGCACATTAACATTTACAACATTCATTCTCCATTTCACATTGAGACTCAGAGCAACAGTAAATGTGTCTCTTTGTGCTGCTGAAAGCTTCTTTAAAGCTCACTGACACATTTTATTGAGTCTCTCTGTGACTGATTAAAGTAGAAATTGACTGCTCAGAGACCCCAGTCTGACTTTATTCTCATCTGCAGGAGGAGGAAGTTTCATTTCAGACAACACAACCACAAATTACATCAAAATGTAGTAAAGTGACAATAGGAAACAAACGTGCACAAACTGGACAGAGGTGTCAGAAACTGAGAGGCTCATCCTTGAAGAACTCCTAAAAGACTGAACTTGATCAGTGGGCTGTACCCAATTCAGTCCACTTCAGGGGTGTCTTCCCCTACCGTTAAAGTAAGAGAAGTGAGATTGTGTTTGGGTGGCTCATTGGGCCCTATCAGGGCCACACAGAGACAAACACACACAGCCATTTAGAGACTCCACTTAACAAAACCTGCATATTTTTAGATAACAAGAGGAAACCCAATTGAAAGACATGTAAAGAAAACCCCGAAACACCTCCAGATGAATGTAAATCCTAGAATGTCTTTATTATGATTCAACAACACCACCATACCACACAATTATTAAAAAAAGGAACAAAAGAGAATAAACTCCAGAATATCTAGTGACACCAGTTTTGTTATGCTTGAATCATTCCTGAGCCAAGGTGTAATGTGTTGGTGGTTCATTGGTGAGCTCTGGCAGTATTTTTTTAGTGGAGTTCATTAGCACTTTAGTATGAAGACGCTGGGAGGATTTTCACTGTAAGCTTTTGCTTCCGGCTTGCTTGGGAGAGGACGCTTAAAAATGTGCTCTGCTCTGCTCAGAGAGAATTTAACAACTTTATACGAATCACACTTCATCCATCCATCCAGCCATCCATTTTCTTCCGCTTATCTGGGGTTGGGTCGCGGGTGTAGCAGCCTAAGTAAGGAAGCCCAGACTTTCCTCTCCCCAACCACTTGGGCCAGCTCCTCCAGGGGAATCCCAAGGTGTCCCAAGGAAATCCAAGAAACATAGGCCCTCCAGCGTGTCCTGGGTCTTTCTCTGGGTCTCCACCCGGTGGGACATGTCTGGAACACCTCACCAGGGAGGGTCCAGGAGGTATCCTAACCAGTTACCTGAGCCACATCAACTGGCTCCTCTCGATGTGGAGAAGCAGCGGCTATACTCTGAGTCCATCTCAGATGATCAAGCTTCTTACCATATCACTAATGGAGAGCCCAGACACCCTGTGGAGAAAACTCATTTCAACTGCCTGTATCCGTGATCTTGTTCTTTCGGTCACAACCCAAAGCTCATGACCATAGATGACGGTAGAAATGTAGATCGACTGGTAAATTGAGATCTTTGCCTTTTGATTCAGCGCTCTCTTCACCACGACAGACGGGTACAGCGCCCTTTCCACTGCCGATGCCACACCTATCCGTCTATCGACCTCCTGCTCCATTTGTCCCTCATTCATGAACAAGACCCTGGGATACTTAAATTCCTCCATTTGGGGCAGGACCTTCTCCCCGAACCAGAGAGGGCACTCTACTATTTTCCAGCTCAAGACCATGGCCTTGGATTTGGAGGAACTGATCCTCATCCTGGCCACATCACACTTGACTGTGAACCACTCCAGTGAAAGTTGTAGATCACGACCTGATGAAGCCAATAGGACCACATCATCAGTAAAAAGCAGATACAAGCAAGCGACATTTCATCTAGATTTCCTTAATTTAATTCCATTTAAAGCATGTTTCTCACCAAGTTTGTGTAAATTCAGCTGTGTGTTTTAAAGAAATTTCAACTTTAATGCACTTTAACACACAGCCTCAGATCAGCACTATATGTGTTTATAGAGAAATAAACAACATCACCACTAGACTTATTTTACTTGTGTTCAACACTTCTCATCAAAAGGATGTTTCTCACAAAGTTTGAAGACAACAAGATATGGGGTTTTAAAGAGATTCCAACTTTATTGCACCTTATCAACATCAACGAGGACCAACATCAACATCATCATCAACATCATCATCATCAACAAGGACATCCTGATGCATGTTCAATAATCCAGGTAGAAAAATCTAAAAAAGTTAAATCTGGTCCTCTGGACATTCAAAAAGCAAAACAAACAAAATAAATGTAGAAACGTTTCGTCCTTCATCAGAAAGACTTCCTCATTTTGAAGTGCTGTATTCAGCTCAGTCTCTTAAATAGCACCTTCTCAGAGTGGATCAACCAGTTTGCTACTGACAACCAAAACCAGCTGATCACATGATCAAGAAGGACCATCAGCCTAACGATGGATCATTAGCACACTGATGGCTGTTTACTATTCACAGGGGGCTGAGTGATACTAACAATCACAGCATTGTAAGAGGGGGACAGTTGAACCCGGAGGCCTCCACCCCTGTTTAATGATGAACAGTTTCTTTTCACAAAGATGGCCTCCTTTACTCCTCTCTCAAACCATCGTTCCTCTCTGTCCAGGATGTGAACATCTTCATCCCTGAAAGAGTGACCGCTGGCCTGGAAATGAGTGTAGACTGCAGAGTCCTGGCCTGATGTTGTTGATCTTCTGTGCTGGTCCATCCTTTTGGCCAGTGGCTGTTTAGTTTCCCTGATGTAAGACTGATCACCCTCCTGACACTGAACAGCATACACAATATTACTCTGTTTGTGCCGGGGGACTGGATCTTTGGGATGAACCAGTCTTTGCTGTAATATATTTTGGGGTTTAAAAGCCACTGGGACATTGTGTTTAGAAAATAAATGTCTCTGTTTCTCTGATACTCCCTCAACATACGGAATGACCACTGGTCTGGGTTCCTCTTTTTTACCTGATGGCTGACTGGAGTCCTGTTTGGGTTTCTTCTCTGCTTTCAGGAAGGCCCAGTTAGGATATACACATTGCTCTAGAGCAGGTGTGCCCAACCAGTCGCTGAAGCGAAGCCTTGACTTGTATTCTCACAGACATAGTCTCGCGAGTTTTGGGTGCGGTGACACAGTGCTCTCACGAGACTTGAGGCTCAGTAGTGGAGTAATGTCGGTGCGCAGAAAACATGGATGGAAAACTAGCGAACAAGCAAACGAAAACTTATTATTTTCACACAGAGTGGGAGGAGGAGTATTTTTTTGTTTATTCTAATTCGAAGTCCATTTGCCTCATCTGTAATTCGAGCGTTGCCTTACCCAAAAAGTGTAACTTGGAGCAGCATTTCAAGACGATGCACAAACAGTTTGAGACAGATTTCCCTCTTAAAAGTTCTTTACGGACTCAGAAAGTGCGGGAGCTAAAAAACAAGCTTGCAGCCCAGCAATCAGTCTTCACTCGCCCAGCACAAAAGGTAAAGCTGCTACGATAGCTTCCTACCGTGTTAGCCACATCCTGGCTCAACATAAGAAGTCTTTCAGCAATGGACAAGTTATGAAAGAAGCGTTTATTGAGGCTGCAGATGCGCTTTTTCATGATTTTAAAAATAAAAGTGAGATCGTAGCTGCTATTAAAGACGTGCAGTTGTCCAGACAAACAGTGACACGGCTATGTGAGGGAATGGCTGTGGATGTGGAGGAGCAGCTAAAAAAGGACATGGAACAATGTGAGTGTTTCTCTCTTCAGTTTGATGAGTCGACAGACATGGTGGATGTAGCCCAGCTGTGTATTTTTATCAGAATGGCCTTTGCAGACATGAGTGCAAAAGAGGAGCTGCTCACCATCTTGCCTTTGAAGGGACATACAAGAGGAGAAGATATATTTAATGTGTTTATGGAGTTTGTTAATAAAAGCAACTTGCCCCTCTTTAAACTAATTTCTATAACAACTGATGGCGCTCCAGCAATGACTGGTCACACCAGTGGATTTGTTGCACTCTGCAAGCAGAATGATGCTTTCCCAGACATTTTGCACTATCACTGCATCATCCACCAACAGGCCCTGTGTGGGAAGATTTTAAACATGAAGGAAGTGATGGATGTTGCCATGAAAACTGTGTGCTCTATAAGGGCCAGGAGTCTGCAGAGGAGGTTGTTCCGGGCTCACTTGGAGGAGGCAGGAGCAGACCACACAGACCTGCTGCTGCACATGGACGTCAGGTGGCTAAGCAGAGGTAAGTTTCTGGACAGATTCAGTGAGCTGTTGCCTGAGATCAGGGATTTTCTGAAGCTGTCAGATCATGGTGAACATTCAAAACTAGAGGACACCCAGTGGCTTTTGGATTTAGCCTTCCTCACAGATCTCACCAGCCTGCTCAATGAACTGAATTTGGAGTTTCAGGGAAAGGACAAAAACATAATCCACATGATCAGTTCTGTGAGCACCTTCAAAAGCAGGCTGCAACTGCTCACAAGTCGGCTGCAACGCAGGGACCTGCGAAACTTCCCACACATGGAGGCAGAGCTACAGCGCCAAGGGAAAGAGGTCCCACAACTGGACAGTGCACACTATTCTAAGCAGGTTCAGAGCATCTCAGCAGAATTTGAGAGACGATTTACTGACTTTTCCTCCATTGAGCCTGTTACCAGCTACATGTGTTATCCTTTTGGAAATGTTGATGTGGATGACATTGTGTCCAAATTGGTGTCCGTGTTTCAGCTGGACAGCTCTGGTGTTGAAAATGAGGTGTTGAGTCTGCAAAATGACATTGGGATCAAATCCAGAGCATCACCTGGCGTGGATGGAGAGTTCTGGAGTCTGCTGTCAGAAGAAAAGTATCCTAACATCCGAAGATGTGCTTTGAACTTAACAGCACTTTTTGGATCTACCTACCTGTGTGAGTCTGCTTTTTCACACATGAAAATCATCAAGTCCAAAAACAGATCCACAATGAATGATGATCATCTGGAGACCTGCCTGCGCCTCGCAACCACCTCATACTGCCCATCTTATGAGACCCTGGCCTCCTCCTCTCAGTGTCAGAAGTCCCACTAAGGTAGAGACACATTTATTTTATACAGCTTGCATAAAAAGTTGTCTCCTATAGACACATCACGTTCTGTTTTATTTACTTTAAAGAAGTGAGGAGTAGGGATTGATGAAAAATTATGTTTGTTGATAATGAGACTGGACGAGTAGCTCTCGGCAAATTGCCGACTTCAAAAGTAGCTCTTGGTTCAAAAAAGGTTGGGCACCCCTGCTCTAGAGCCTGTCTTGTGTGGGATTTCTCCCGCTGCCTGGCTCCTGAGTTAGTGGGGACGCTGTCTGCTCTGTGGTACAGAGTCCTGATGACTCCTAACTTGTGCTCCAAAAGGTGATGGGAGTCAAACTGCAAATACTGGTCTGTGTGGGTGGGTTTACGGTACACCTCTGTTTGCAAATGTCCTCTATCAGAGACTGAGACCTCACAGTGCACGGAAGCCAACCTGCCATTTTTTTACATCTTCTTGTGTGAACTTGATTATTGAGTATTTATCCACAGAGTTGATGTGGTCAGTAAAATGTTGGACTTCCTGAGATTTAATTTTAACCCAGGCGTCATCAGCATACCTAAATCAATGACTTCAGAATCAAAATGCCTTTATTGTCATTATACGCAGTACAATGAAATTAAGAGCCACTCCTTTTTCCAGTGCAAAAACACGCCTTAAGAAAACACACATTAAACACACACTAAAAATGTAAAAAATGTAACACAATATAGATATAATAATGAAAGTAAAAAATACAAGTATTACACAATTGTATTGCACATTATGGATATTAGTGAGGTAGTTAAGGTGACTGAGGGTATGAAATGTCAGTAGTATTGCACAGTAGAAGTCCAGGGGTTTGGGAGGTTATATTATTAAATCAGTGCATGTGTGAGTTCAGTGTGGTGATGGCTTTCGGGAAAAAACTGTTCTTGAATCTGTTTGTTCGTGTTCTGATGCACCTGTAGCGTTTCCCTGAAGGTAACAAGTCAAACAGTTCAAAACCCGGGTGTGAACAGTCCATGATTATGTTTTCTGCTCTGTTGAGGCAGCGTGATGTGTAAATGTCCATCAGGGAGGGGAGAGGGCAGCCAATTATCTTTTGTGCTGTCTTGACTACTCTCTGAAGCCTCTCCCTGTCAGCCAGGGTGCAGCAGCCGTACCATACTGAGATACAGTATGTCAGCAGGCTCTCGATGGACGAGTGGTAGAAGGTCAGCAACAGTTTTGTGTTCAAGTTGTGCTTCTTAAGGACTCTTAAGAAGTGTAGTCTCTGCTGAGCCTTCTGGATGGCCGCTGTGGTGTTCTCTTTCCAGTTTAGGTCAGCAGAGATATGGATACCAAGAAATCTGAAAGTGTGAACCCTCTCCACGCACTCGCCGTTGATGTAAAGGGGGGCTAGGTTGGTGCTGTGCTTCCTGAAATCAATAATCACCTCCTTGTTTTTTTTTATATTCAGAGCCAGATTTTTCTCTGAGCACCAGGTTGCTAGCTCCAGGACCTCCTGTCTGTAAAATGTCTCATCTCCCTTAGAGATTTGTCCGACCACTGTGGTGTCATCAGCGAACTTGACGATGAGGTTGTTGTTGTGGGCTGGGCTGCAGTCATGTGTGTAGAGAAAGTACAGCAGGGGGCTCAGCACACAGCCCTGTGGGGAGCCAGTGCTCAGCATACGAGTGGAGGAGAGGTGGGGACCAAGTCTTACAGATTGGGGCCGATTGGTTAGGAAGTCTTTTATCCAGGCACATGTGAGTGGGGGGAGGCCGAGATTGTCCAATGTATTTATAAGAATGTCCGGAATGATTGTGTTAAAGGCCGAGCTGTAATCCACAAAGAGCATTCAAACGTAGCTGTGCTGTTGTTCCAGGTGGCTCAGCGCGGTGTGGAGAGCTACTTGGTGCTGTCCCTGAAAAGGACGTCAAGGCTCTCATTTCTACCTCCTCCAAGTACAGGTTGGCAACAATAGGATAAACTCGAGACCCCATGGCACACCCATGTTTCTGCCTATAATATTGCTCCCCATATGTGAAGTAGGTTGACTGCAGGCAGTTTCAAGAGTTGACACAGTTGTTCTGTGGAAAGCGTGATCCTGCTGCTCAGAGTGGTGTCTGATTTTAATCTTAAACTGACCACCTCAACTGCATCATCAACAGGAATGCACGTAAAGAGTGATGTGACATCAAAAGATACCATTATTTCATCAGTCTCCATGATGAAATCCCTCACTTTATCCACAAAGTCCATGGTGTTCTGTATGTGGTGTTCTGAGCTGCCAACACAATGTCTCAGTGGCTTTTAAACCCCAAAATACATTACGGCAAAGACTGGTTCATCCCAAGGGTCCAGTCCCCCGGCACAAACAGAGTAATATTGTGTATGCTGTTCAGTGTCAGGAGGGTGATCAATCTTACATCGGGAAAACTAAACAGCCACTGGCCAAAAGGATGGACCAGCACAGAAGATCAACATCATGTAAGGATGGTATCCCTCTGTCAGTCTCCCTGTGTCTGTACTCCCTAGTGTCTCTCAGTAATTACCCCGATCAGCTCCACCCACGTGTCCTCCAGGTGTTTGTAATTTGTCTCGTCTAGTCTGAGTGTATATAAGCTCTGGTCTGTGTCTCAGTCATTGTCGGTGCATCGTCTGGTATCCTCCTGTATCCCTCGTGTTTTTTGACTAGTAAGTGTTTGCTGTCTTGTCAGCTGTTTATTTGTTATTATTAAAGTGTTTTCTTATTTTATGTCCTGGCCTCTGCGTCCTGTCTGCACATGGGTTTGTTCTTGTTCAGCTCAGCCTGAAAACCCATACAGTATGGACCGACCAAAATCAGAACCCAGCAGACAGAATTCCTCGACCTCGCTTACCTGTTCTCTTGAGCCCACGCAGATGGAGGAAATCGTGTTCCCGTGTGGCAGTTTCCAGATCTAACCCATGCCAGCACAAAGAAGTTACTGCATCCATTCTTGCCCCTCAGCCTTCTCGCCGCCGCCGAAGCAGCAGAAACCAAACCCAGAAGCGGTCCGTGGCACTCGTTTCGGAACCTTCCACGTTTCCGACTCGGCTCGGTAGAGCCGAGCTTCCATAAGACATTCCTGGTGCTGCAGTGGAGAGGGATTCTGTTGCCTCACCTCCCAGGGTTCCTGTGAGGGCAGAGTCCGACGCTTCTCCGTCGCTCCGGGCCGCTCCTGCTCAGTCCAGCGAGACTGAGCTAACGGAAACCAGTCCCGATGCCTCCGTGAGGGCGGGTCCTTTCGCCTCACCTCCCAGGGCTCCGGTGAGGGTGAAACCCGACACCCCACCATTGCGCCAAGCTGCTCCTGCTCAGTCCAGCGAGACTGAGTTTTTTGAACCTGGTCCCGGTGTCTCCATGGGGGCAGGTCCCGTCGCCTCACCTCCCAGGTTTCCGGTGAGGGTGGATCTTGACCCCTCGCCCCTGAATAGAGCTCCTCACAAATCTAGCCCCAAGACTTCTCAGCTCTAACCCGATAAATTATCTCAAATAAACCACACTCTGCAAAACCTCCTTTTTTCTGCTAAAAATAACCCAGACTGTCTAGATACTGTGCTCTCCCTTGCCAAAAAGTTTCTATTATCCCAACCCGGTTTAATCCAGCGTCCTGAATATCAGTAGCTTTTCACTGGACTCAGAACTTTGAAAATAGAGCATGACTCTGCCCCAGTACCAGTTCCGTTTCCAGGTTCAGATCTGGAACTTCCTGTCGCTGGCTCTGCCCAAGAGCCAGACACCACAGCTACAAAACAAGTCCATGGCTTCCTGGCTGCAGAGTCAATATCCAAGGGAGGCACTGAATCCAAAGAGGAGCCCCGGCCCAATCCTGGACCACACCGTCGCCACCATGGCAAGGGTCAACAGCAGAAAGGTTCCAGGGACTCAGCTCCTGCTCCAACACCTGACTCAGCACCAGCAACAGAAGACCCTGCCTCTGTAGACCCACTGTCCACGTTTGCTCCAGATCCTGTCGCAGAAGATCCAGCCCCAGTGTTGGATCCCACGCTGCACGCAGCCCCGAGGTGGATCCCACGCTGCACGCAGCCCCCCGAGGTGGATCCCACGCTGCACACAGCCCTCGAGGTTGACCCATCTGCTGAGCTCCTTGCCGCTGGTCCACCCGCTGACGTCCTCGCTCTTGCTTCGCCCGCTGAGGTCCTTGCTCCTGCTCCACCCGCTGAGGTCTTCACTGCTTCCGAAGTCTCAGCCACCGAAGACTCAGCCACTGAAGACTCAGCCGCTGAAGACTCAGCTGCCGAAGACTTCACTACCTCCAAAGTCTCAGCTGCCCAAGTCTCAGCTGCCACTTCAGAGGTCTCTACAGAGGTCTCAACGTCCACTGAGGTTCCCAGGTCCGTTGAGTTTCCCAGGTCCGCCGACGTTGCTACGTCCACTGAGGGTCCCAGGTCTGCCGACGTCGCTACATCCACTGACGGTCTCAAGTCCGCCGACGTCGCTATGTCCACCGAGGGTCCCAGGTCCGCCGACGTCGCTATGTCAACCGATGGTCCCACGTCTCCAGAGGGTCCTATGCCAGCTGCGCCTCCAGAGGGTCCTACGCCATCAGAGGGTCCGTGTTCGACAGCTCCTGACCCTGCCGCAGAAGATCCAAGCTCCACGTCAGCTTCTGGTCTTGTTGCAGAAGATTCCAGCTCCACGTCAGCTTCTGGTCCTGTCGCAGAAGATCCCAGCTCCTCGTCAGCTTCTGGTCCTGTCGCAGAAGATCCCAGCTCCATGACCTTGTGTCCCACGACAGCTCCTGACCCTGCAGCAGAATCTTCAAAGATCCTGCTGCGGACCATCTGAGCCCTCCTGTTTCCTGTTCCGAGGAGGTCCTGGCAGACGCTCCTCACGTCTCCTGCTTCGAGGAGGTCCTGGCAGACACCCCTCACGTCTCCTGTTTCGAGGAGGTCCTGGCAGACGCCCCTCACGTCTCCTGCTTCGAGGAGGTCTTGGCGGATGCTCCTCACATCTCCTATCTCGAGGGGGTCCTGGCAGATGCCCTCACGTCATCCGTCTCGAGGGTGTCCTGGAGGACGCCTCTCAAGTCTCCTGTTCTGGAAGAGTCCTGGAGGATGCCTCCCACGTTTCCTGTTCCGAGGAGGTCCTGGCGGACGCTCCTCACATCTCCTGACTCAAGGGGGTCCTGGAGGACGCCCCTCAAGTCTCCTGTTCTGGGCGAGTCCTAGAGGATACCTCCCACGTTCCCTGTTCCGAGGAGGTCCTGCGGACGCTCCTCACGTCACCCATCTCGAGGAGACCCTGGAGGACGCCCCTCATGTATCCTGTTCCGGGAGGGTCCTGGAGGACACCTCCCAGTTCTCTGTCTCGAGGGGGTCTTGGAGGACGCCCTTCACGTTTCCGGTTCTGGAGGGCTCCTGGAGGACGCTTCCCACGTTCCCTATTATGAGGGAGTTCTGGAGGTCGCCCCTCACGTCACCAACACAACGACCACAGCACCTAAGATATCCTCGCCTCGGGTCCACGCCCCACCTCATCTAGGTCCCTCGCCTCGAGTCCACTCCTCGCCTCATTCAGGTCCCTCGCCTCGAGTCCACTCCTCGCCTCATTCAGGTCCCTCGCCTCGGGTCCACTCCTCGCCTCGTCCAGGTTCCTCGCCTTGGTCCCATGACTCGCCTTGGCCCCACGCCCCACCTTGGTCTCTCACTTCGCCTTGGCACCACGCCCCACCTTGGCCCCACGCCCCGCCTTGGTCTCACGCCCCGCCTTGGTCTCACGCCTCACCTTGGTCCCTCACCTTGTCCAGGCTCCTCGCCTTGTCCCAGTTCCTCAACTGACCTGCCCCAGGGTTTTTGTACTAGGTCAGTCTTAGAACAATCTGTTGACCACATGGATCCTTTTTGATTGTTCCTTGTGTGTGTTTTTTGTCCAGGCCCCACTCAAGTGTTTCCTCGTGCCGTCCGTCATTGCAGATCCTCCCTCTGCCCACCCTAGTTTTTTTTTTTTTTTTGGGGGGGGGGCTTTCTGGGGACACCAGGGGGCATCCTTGGGGGAGGGTACTGTAAGGATGGTATCCCTCTGTCAGTCTCCCCGTGTCTGTACTCCCTAGTGTCTCTCAGTAATTACCCCGATCAGCTCCACCCGCATGTCCTCCAGGTGTTTGTAATTTGTTTCGTCTAGTCTGAGTATATATAAGCTCTGGTCTGTGTCTCAGTCATTGTCGGTACATCGTCTGGTATCTAAAAAAGTCAAATCTGGTCCTCTGGACATTCAAAAAAACAAAACAAAGCAAAACAACAAAAAAATGTAGAAACGTTCCGTCTCTCATCCGAGAGACTTCCTCAGTCTGTGGTGCTGTATTCAGCTCAGTCTCTTAAATAGCACCTTCTCAGAGTGGATCAACCAGTCAACCAGAGACGTTTATTTTCTAAAAATAACGTCCCAGTGGCTTTTAAACCCCAAAATACATTACGGCAAAGACTGGTTCATCCCAAAGATCCAGTCCCCCGGCACAAACAGAGCAATGTTGTGTATGCTGTTCAGTGTCAGGAGGGCTGTGATCAGTCTTACATCGGGGAAACTAAACAGCCACTGGCCAAAAGGATGGCCCAGCACAGAAGATCAACATCATCAGGCCAGGACTCTGCGGTGTACACTCATCTCCAGGCCAGCGGTCACTCTTTCAAGGATGAAGATGTGCACATCCTGGATAGAGAGGAACGATGGTTTGAGAGAGGAGTAAAGGAGGCCATCTTTGTGAAAAGAAATCGTCCATCGTTAAACAGGAGTGGAGGCCTACGTGTTCAATTGTCCCCCTCTTACAATGCTGTGATTGCTAGTATCACTCAGCCCTCTGTGAATAGTAAACAGCCATCAGTGTGCTAATGATCCATTGTTAGGCTGATGGTCCTTCTTGAGCATGTGATCAGCTGGTTTTGTTTGTCAGCAGCAAAACTGGTTGATCCACTCTGAGAAGGTGCTATTTAAGAGACTGAGCTGAATACAGCACCTCAGACTGAGGAAGTCTCTCGGATGAGAGACGAAACGTTTCTACATTTTTTTGTTGTTTTGCTTTGTTTTGTTTTTTTGAATGTCCACAGGACCAGATTTAACTTTTTTAGATTTTTCTACCTGGATTATTGAGCATGCATCAGGATATCGTCTGGTATCCTCCTGTATCCCTAGTGTTTTCTGACTAGTAAGTGTTTGCTGCCTCGTCAGCTGTTTATTTGTTATTATTAAAGTGTTTTCTTATTTTACATCCTGGCCTCTGTGTCATGTCTGCACATGGGTTCGTTCTTGTTCAGCTCAGCCTGAAAACCCTGAAACATCTTTAGGCCAGGTCTCTGCGGTCTACACTCATCTCCAGGCCAGCGGTCACTCTTTCAGGGATGAAGATGTTCACATTCTGGATAGAGAGGAACGATGGTTTGAGAGAGGAGTAAATGAGGTCATCTTTGTAAAAGAAATTGTCCATCATTAAACAGGGGTGGAGGCCTATGGGATCAACTGTCAATCTGTCAACTCTTACAGTGCTGTTAATGCTAGTATCACTCAGCCTCCTGTGAATAGTAAACAGCGATCAGGGTGCTAATGATCCATCATTATGTAGGGATGACACCATCTAGTGGGCCTTCCCCCTGTCTATCTCCCTTGTGTCTGAATTGATTGTCTGATTATTGTCACCTGTGTCATGTCCTGGTTGTGTGTATATAAAGTCTGTCTGTCAGTTCTGTCATTGTCGGTTCGTCTTTGGGTATTGCCTGTCCTGTCCTGCCTGTCTGATCCTGTTCTTGAGTCTGCTTTGTAAGTTTTGCTGCCATGTCAGCCTTTTGATTTATTATTATTATTATTATTAAAAGTATTTTATTTTATACGTCTGCCTCCTGAGTCCTGCCTGCGCAACTGGGTTCTTCTGTCCTGATCTGCCTTGAAAACCCTGACAGTACGAACCGACCAAAACCTGAACCCAGCAGGAAGACTCAGACTTTGCTCACCTGTTTTTGCCCGAGTGTGTCCAGATGGAGGAAACTGCGATCCGGTGCGGTGCCTTTTGGACTAGACCCGTCCTGGGACTGAGAAGCTGCAGCCAGGTGGTCGAGGTTCTACCTTCGCCTCTCTTACTGCAGGAGGAGAGACGAAGATCTCAGCTCCAAAGGAACCACACAGCACCCAGGTTCAGTTCCTCCTACTCACCAGTCTGCTCTGGGTGGACGTCTGGGGAGGACGCCGAGTCAGAGGACGAACTCTGGTTCGCCCTGGTACACCACCCACATCGCCGCCAAAAGGGAAAGAGAAGACGCAACCGGAACCGGTCCGCTGCTCTTCTGCCCACATCACCTGTATTTCCAGCTCCTCGCATTCAGCCCGGCGAGGCTGAGTTTTTTGGTTCCGCCTCCTCCTGGTCCCAGCCTCCAGCCTACTCTCCTCAGCCAGAACCTGCGAAACAGGGGAGAATTTCGCAGGGGGGTGAGCAGTCATCCCCCCTGTTCGTCTGTGGAGTGGACGAAGGGGGGCCAGCCCGGGGAGCGTGTTGGGCAATCGCTTTCTGCTCCTATTGAGGATGACCAAATCCCTGAGCTGCCTTCTGTTGAGGACCAGGTGGCTCATCCTCTCATCAAGGGCTCTATAGTGATTCTCAGAATAATTCCAAAAGTCAGAGTTAAAGAAAGAAGACTCCTGGTGGACCAACTCTTAGATATATACCTCTCACAGCCTGACCTGCTCAGCACATCGGTTCATCAGGTGATCTTCCAATTTGCCATGAAACTAAGAGCTGAACTCGATCCCAGTTTTGTCGCGTCACGCACTGCAGAGCCTGCAGCCAGCCCAGAGCCTGCAGCCAGCCACGAGCCTGCAGCCAGCCCAGAGCCTGCAGCCAGCCCAGAGCCTGCAGCCAGCCCAGAGCCTGCAGCCAGCCCAGAGCCTGCTGCACACAGCCCCCGTGGTGGATCCCTTACCGCTCCTGCCTGCTCAGCCGTGGG
>NC_056514.1:42331134-42332242 GCF_014905685.2 Nematolebias whitei | reverse complement strand
CCTGCAGCCAGCCCAGAGCCTGCAGCCAGCCCAGAGCCTGCTGCACAAAGCCCCCGTGGTGGATCCCTTACCGCTCCTGCAGCCAGCCCAGAGCCTGCAGCCAGCCCAGAGCCTACAGCCAGCCCAGAGCCTGCAGCCAGCCCAGAGCCTGCAGCCAGCCCAGAGCCTGCAGCCAGCCCAGAGCCTGCAGCCAGCCCAGAGCCTGCAGCCAGCCCAGAGCCTGCTGCACACAGCCCCCGTGGTGGATCCCTTACCGCTCCTGCCTGCTCAGCCGTGGGAGTCCAGGTGGACTCTGCTCCTGCCTGCTCAGCCGTGGGAGTCCAGGTGGACTCTGCTCCTGCCTGCTCAGCCGTGGGAGTCCAGGTGGACTCTGTTCCTGCCTGCTCAGCCGTGGGAGTCCAGGCGGACTCTGCTCCTGCCTGCTCAGCCGTGGGGGTCCAGGCAGACTCCGCTCAAGTCTGCTCAGCCGTGGGAGCCCAAACAGACTCCGCTCTTGCTCCAGATCCTGTGTCCGCCGAAGGGTCTTGACCTCACCCTGATGGTACTGCTAAAGAGGATCCTGGCCAGCCTGCGACCCTCAGCCCACGTCTCCTGTCTCGAGGGGGTCCTGGAGGACGCCCCTCATGTCTCCTGTCTCGAGGGGGTCCTGGAGGATGCTCCTCACGTCGCCTGTCTCGAGGGGTTCCTGGAGGACGCTCCTCACGTCGCCTGTCTCGAGGGGGTCCTGGAGGACGCCCCTCACGTCGCCTGTCACGAGGGGGTCCTGGAGGACGCCCCTCACGTCTCCTGTCTCGAGGGGGTCCTGGAGGACGCCCCTCACGTCGCCTGTCTCGAGGGGGTCCTGGAGGACGCCCCTCACGCTGCCCGTCTCGAGGGGGTCCTGGAGGACGCCCCTCACATCGCCCGTCTCGAGGGGGTCCTGGAGGACGCCCCTCACGTCGCCCGTCTCGAGGGGTTCCTGGAAGATGCCCCTAACGTCGCCCGTCTCGAGGGGGACCTGGAGGACGGC
This sequence comes from Nematolebias whitei, assembly GCF_014905685.2. Classification (NCBI taxonomy): domain Eukaryota; kingdom Metazoa; phylum Chordata; class Actinopteri; order Cyprinodontiformes; family Rivulidae; genus Nematolebias; species Nematolebias whitei. Next base: position 42,331,233 of record NC_056514.1, on the reverse strand, counting down.
CTCCACGCCACCCACCTGAACGATGGTCCTGTACTGGACGGCCTCCACACCACCCACCTGAACGGTGGTCCTGTACTGGACGGCCTCCACGCCGCCCAC
>NC_056514.1:42315368-42331124 GCF_014905685.2 Nematolebias whitei | reverse complement strand
TGGTCCTGTACTGGACGGCCTCCACGCCGCCCACCTGAACGATGGTACTGTACTGGACGGCCTCCACGCCGCCCACCTGAACGATGGTACTATACTGAACGGCCTCCCGGTCGCCCACCTGACCTGCTCTGAGCCAGTGGCTGGTCTCTCGGCCATCTGGACATTTTATGTTTCCCTACTTGGTTTAGTTCCCGGGCCTTGTCCTGTTTTTGTTTTGGTCCTTGTGTGTCTTTGTTCGGGCCCACCACCCTTGCAGTTCCTCCCTCTGCCCACCCTAGTTTTCTGGGAGGGGGTTTCTTGGGGATGCCAGGGGGCGTCCTTGAGGGGGGGGTTCTGTAGGGATGGCACCATCTAGTGGGCCTTCCCCCTGTCTATCTCCCTTGTGTCTGAATTGATTGTCTGATTATCGTCACCTGTGTCATGTCCTGGTTGTGTGTATATAAAGTCTGTCTGTCAGTTCTGTCATTGTCGGTTCGTCTTTGGGTATTGCCTGTCCTGTCCTGCCTGTCTGATCCTATTCTTGAGTCTGCTTTGTAAGTTTTGCTGCCATGTCAGCCTTTTGATTTATTATTATTATTATTATTAAAAGTATTTTATTTTATACGTCTGCCTCCTGAGTCCTGCCTGTGCAACTGGGTTCTTCTGTCCTGATCTGCCTTGAAAACCCTGACACATTAGGCTGATGGTCCTTTTTGATCATGTGAGCAGCTGGTTTTGGTTGTCAGCAGCAAAACTGGTTGATCCACTCTGAGAAGGTGCTATTTATAAGACTGAGCTGAATACAGCACCTCAGACTGAGGAAGTCTTTCGGATGAAGGATGAAGCGTTTCTACATTTTTTTTTGTTTTTCTTTGTTTTGTTTTTTGAATGTCCAGAGGACCGGATTTAACTTTTTTAGACATCAACAAGGACCCTCACCAGTACTCAAACCGCAAGAATCGATCTACAGAAGATGCATTCTCCTCTGTGGGCAACACTGCTCTCACCCACCTGGAGCAGGAGGACTCCTACGTCCGTATGCTCTTTGTGGACTTCACATCTGCCTTCAACACCATGAGCCCCCAAACCCTGATATATAAACTACTCACACTAGGACTAAGTCCCTTCATTTGCAAATGGGTTCAACCTTTATTCAACCTTTATTTAGACAGGTAAATCCCATTGAGCCTCGAGGACTCATTTATAAAAGAGACCTGATTTCAACAAAGAATTATGACAACAATGGACAACAGCGATAACAATAAACAGTTATAAAAAGTCATACAATTTATTTTTTTAACAAATAGGATGGCTAAAAAAGCAAAAGTAAAAAGAAAAGAAAAGAAAAGTAACAAAAAACAGCTAGATTCTAAGGCAAATGTAAAAAACTAAAACAGGAACTTGTCTGCATTGGTCCCTGCCAGGAGTCCAACAGATTCTTAAAGCCACTTAGAGAGGTCAAGATTGAGAACTTCAGATCTTTTTGTAAGATATTCCAAGAAACAGGAGCGGAGTAGGAGAAGGCCCTGTTGCCTAGTTCAGCCCTCACTGAGGGAACACTGCAGGTAATAATGTCCTGAGAGCGCACGGTGTAGCTGCACTCACGCAGAGACATGAAGGAGATGTATGAAGGCAGCAGACCAAGAAGTGATTTACAGATGAAAATGTACCAGTGGGAGAGTCTGCGTGAAGTTAATGATGTCCAGTTAACCAGTGAATACAGGGTGCAGTGGTGGGTATGATAATCACAGCCAGTTATGAATCTTAGTGCACCATGATAGACAGCATCCAACATCTGCAGGGTTCTTGTAGGAACGTTCATGTAAATAATGTCACCATAATCAATGGAGGGAAGGAAAGTCACAGTTACAAGGTGTTTCCTAACATTCAGAGTTAGACAGGATCTGTTTCTGAAAAAGAAACCCAGTTTAACTTTCAGTTTCTTTACCAAGTTTTCCACATGGAGCTTAAAAGAGAGATGCGAGTCGACCAAGATACCCAAATATTTATAGGAATCAACAAACTCAATGGGGACACCATTTGAGGATGAGATCAGAGGAAGAACTGCTGGGACCAACTTCCTATTTGAAAAAAGCATCCCTTTGGTTTTGTCTGCATGTAGGACAAGTTTGAGGCGGAACAAATCTGTCTGGATGTTGTTGAATGCAGATTTCAAAAGCTGGAAAGCCTTATCAACTGTTTTAGCTCGACAATAAACAACTGTGTCATCAGCATAAAAATGTATGGATACATTAGGGATGTTTTTACCTACATTATGTATGTAAATTGTAAAGAGGGTGGGTCCTAAGACTGAGCCTTTTGGTACACCATTGTTGACTGTTAAATAACTAGAGAAAGTACCATTATGTTGAACACATTGCCTCCGGTCTGAGAGATAGATAGAGAACCAACCAATGGTGTGATCTGAGAAACCGATTTCTGAGAGTTTATGACACAAGATGTTATGATCCATGGTGTCAAAAGCTTTAGACAGGTCTAAGAAAAGTGCAGCACAATAATCCTTAGCGTCCAGTGCTTCAACAATGACATTAAGAACCTTCAGTGAAGCAGTGGTTGTGCTGTGTTTTTTCCTGAAACCAGATTGATGGGTAGGTAAGATGTTAAATGAGTCCAGGTAATTTTTGATTTAAGAGTTTATCAGTTTTCTAGAACTATGGCTAAAATGCAGAGTTTAGCGATTGGCCCATAGTTGTTCAGTGAGGTGGGGTCACCTCCCTTCAGCAAAGGTAGAACAAAGGCTGTTTTCCAAGCATCTGGAATGGAGTTTTGGCTTATGGAGAGATTGAAGATGTGGGTCACAGGGACTGTGATGATATGAGCAGACAGCCTTAAGAAATAAGGTGGGTCCGAGACTTCTTAACAAACAGACTTCAGTCAGTGAGGATCCACAACTTTTCCTCTTCCACCATAAATCTCATCACTGGCTTCCCTCAGGGATGTGTGCTGAGACCTCTCCTGTTCACTCTGCCCACATATGACTGTGCATCTACCCACCCAGACTGTCATATTGTAAAATTTGCAGATGATACAGCAGTGGTGGGACACATCACAAACAATGATGAGTCCAGCTACAGGCAGGAAGTGGAACACCTGGGGAGCTGGTACAAAGAGAACAACCTTCACATCAATGTGAAGAAAATGAAGGAGATGGTTGTGGACTTCAGAAGGAACAAACACACCTACACCTCCATAGGAGGATCTGTGATGGAAGTGGTCTCCAGCTACAAGTACATGGGGGTGCACCTTAACAGCAACCTCAGCTGGGGCAACAACACCACCAGTCTGATCAAGAAAGCACATCAGAGACTCTACTTCCTCAGACGACTGAGACGAGATGGTCTAGGAAGCTCAGTACTCACCTTCTTCTACAGGTGTGCAGTGGAGAGCATCCTGTGCTCCAGCATCAACATGTGGCTTGGAGGCTACACAGCTGCAGAAAGAAAAGCTTTGCAGAGAGTGGTGAAGACTGCACAGAAGATGTTGGAGTCAGCCTCCCTAATATCACAAACATCTACACCTCCAGATGCAGGAAGAGGGCCACCTGCATCATGAAGGACCACACTCACCCAGCACACATACTTTTTGCCCCACTCCCCTCAAGAAGGAGATTGAGGAGAATTAAGTGTAGAACCACTAAACTGAGGAAGAGCTTCTACCCTGAGGCTGTTAGACTCATGACTCTGTAACCAGGAGAATCACTGTGAAAAATCACATCATGTTGCTGCTTATCTGTTTCATGTTGCTGCTGATCTGTTTCATGTTGCTGTTGATCTGTTTCATGTCTGTGTCACATTCAGGTCCTTCTTAAAAAATTAGCATATTGTGATAAAGGTCATTATTTTCCATAATGCAATGATAAAAATGAAACTTTCACATATTTCAGATTCATTGCACACCAACTGAAATATTTCAGGTCTTTAATTGTTTTAATACTGATGATTATGGCATACAGCTCATGAAAACCCAAAATGCCTGTCCCAAAAAATTAGCATATCATGAAAAGGTTCTCTAAACAAGCTATTAACCTAACCATCTGAATCAACGACGTAACTCTAAACACCTGCAAAAGATTCCTGAGGCTTTTAAAATCTCCCAGCCTTGTTCATTACTCAAACCACAATCATGGGTAAGACTGCCGACCTGACTGCTGTCCAGAAGGCCATCAATGACACCCTCAGGCAAGAGGGTAAGACACAGAAAGAAATTGCTGAACGAATAGGCTGTTCCCAGAGTGCTGTATCAAGGCACCTCAGTGGGAAGTCTGTGGGAAGGGAAAAGTTTGGCAGAAAACGCTGTACAACGAGAAGAGGTGACCGGACCCTGAGGAGGATTGTGGAGAAGGGCCGATTCCAGACCTTGGGGGACCTGCGGAAGCAGTGGACTGAGTCTGGAGTAGAAACATTCAGAGCCACCGTGCACAGGCGTGTGCAGGAAATGGGCTACAGGTGCCACATTCCCCAGGTCAAGCCACTCTTGAACAAGAGACTGCGTCAGAAGCATCTTGCCTGGGACTGCTGCTGAGTGGTCCAAAGTTATGTTCTCTGATTACAGTAAATTTTGCATTTCATTTGGAAATCAAGGTCCCAGAGTCTGGCGGAAGAGAGGAGACACAGAATTCACATTGCTTGAGGTCCAGTGTCAAGTTTCCACAGTCACTGGGGTGTCATGTCATCTGCTGGTGTTGGTCCACTGTGTTTTATCAAGCGCAGGGTCAATGCAGCTAGCTATCAGGAGATTTTGGAGCACTTCATGCTTCCATCTGCTGAAAAGCTTTATGGAGATGAAGATTTCATTTTTCAGCACGACCTGGCACCTGCTCACAGTGCCAAAACCACTGGTAAATGGTTTACTGACCATGGTATTACAGTGCTCAATTGGCCTGCCAACCCTCCTGACCTGAACCCCATAGAGAAACTGTGGGATATTGTGAAGAGAAAGTTGAGAGAACAAGACCCAACACTCTGGATGAGCTTAAGGCCGCTATCGAAGCATCCTGGGCCTCCATAACACCTCAGCAGTGCCACAGGCTGATTGCCTCCATGCCACGCCGCAATGAAGCAGTCATTCATGCAAAAGGATTCCCGACCAAGTATTGAGTGCATAAATGAACATGATTATTTGAAGGTTGGCGTTTTTTGTATTAAAAACACTTGTCTTTCATTGGTGGGATGAAATATGTTAATTTTTTGGGACAGGCATTTTGGGTTTTCATGAGCTGTATGCCATAATCATCAGTATTAAAACAATTAAAGACCTGAAATATTTCAGTTGGTGTGCAATGAATCTGAAATATATGAAAGTTTCATTTTTATCATTACATTATGGAAAATAATGACTTCTATCACAATATGCTAATTTTTTTAGAAGGACTTGTATAGCCACCTCTTCCGGCTCTTCTGGGAGGATTCCAAGGTGTTCCCAGGCCAACGGAGAGACAGTCTCTCAAACAGGTCCTGGGTCTTCCCCGTGGTCTTCTCCCAGTTGGACATGCCCGAAGCACCTCTCTAGGGAGGCACCCAGGAGGCATCCTTACCAGATGCCCGAACCACTTCAACTGGCTCCTCTCAACCTAGAGGAGTAGCGGTTCTACTCCGAGTCTCTCCAGAATAACTGAACTTCTCACCCTATCTCTAAGGGAGAGTCCAGCTACCCAGCATAAAAAACTCATTTAAACCTCCTATATCCGCAATCTCATTCTTTCGGTCACTACCCAGAGCTCATGACCATAGGTGAGGGTAGGAATGTAGACCAACCGGTAAACAGAGAGCTTTGCCTTACAGCTCAGCTCTCTCTTCACCACAGCAGACTGGTACAGAGTCCGCAATACTGCATATGCTGCACCACTCCGTCTGTCAATCTCACGCTCCATTCTTCCCTCACTTGTGAACAAAACCCCAAGATACTTGAACTCCTCCACTTGAGGTAAACCTCACCCTCAACCTGAAGAGAACAATCCACCCTTTTCCAGTTGAGGACCATGGCCTCAGATTTGAAGGTACTGATTCTCATCCCAGCTGCTTCACACTCAGCTGCGAACCACTCCAGTGACAGCTGGAGATCACGACACGATGACGCCAACAGGACCACATCATCTGTGCAAAGAGCAGAGATGGAATCCTGAGCCCACCAAACCGGAAACCCTCCGCCAGCTGGCTGCACTGAGAAATTCTGTCCATAAAAGTTAGTAACAGAATCGGTGACAACGGGCAACCCTGGCGGAGTCCAACTCCCTCCCTGAAGGGGTCCGACTTCCTGCCGGCAATGCAAACCAAATTCTCGCACCGCTTGTATAGGGACTGAACAGCCTGTAACAACGGGCCTCCAATCCCATACTAATGGCGCACCCCCCACAGTGTACCCTGAGGAACATGGTTGAATGCCTTCTCCAAGTCCACAAAACACACATAGACTAGATGGGCAAACTCCCATGATTCCTCAAGAACCCTAGTGAGAGTAAAGAGCTGATCCAGTGTTCCACGGCCAGGACAGAACCCACATTGTTCCTCCTGGATCTGAAGTTCGACCAATGATCGGACTCGCTTCCCCAGTACCCCAGGGTGTCCACCACCGAGTTTGTGGATGACCACTGCGAGAAGCACTGACAACCTTGCGGCCACAGCTCAAGGCAGCTACCTCAACAAGCGAGGTGCAGAACATGGCCCACTCAGACTCAGTGTCCCCCCACTTCAGCTGGGATGCGGTTAAAGCTCTCCCGGAGGTGTTAGTTGAAGATTTTTCTGACGGGTTCTTCTGCCAGGCGTTCCCAGCAAACCCTCACGACATGTTTGGGTCTACCGGGTCTGTCCGGCATCTTCCCCCGCCATCTGATCCAACTCACTACCAGGTGGTGATCAATTGACAGCACAGCTCCTCTCTTCACCCGAGTGTCCAAAACAAATGGCCACAAATCAGATGACACGACTGTGAAGTCAATTTCAATCTACGACCTAGGGCGTCCTGGTGCCAAGTGCACTTACAGACACCCTTATGTTCGAACATGGTGTTTGTGATGGACAAACTATGACTAGCACAGAAGTCCAACAACAGAACACTGCTCGAGTTCAGATCAGAGAAACGGTTAATCCTAATCACGCCCCTCCAGGTCACACTGTCATTACCCAGATGGGCATTGAAGTCCCCCAGCAGAGAAAAAAGGAGTCCCCAGCTGGTGCACCTTCCAGTACCCCTGCCAAAGACTCCAAGAAGGCCAGATACGCTGAACTGCAGTTTGGCGCGTAGGCACAAACAATAGTCAGAGCCAATCCCCCCACCCGAAGGCAAGGGGAAGCCACCCTCTAATCTACCGCGGGAAACTCCAACATGCAGGCACCAAGTCGGGGGGCTACAATTAGACCCACACCAGCTTGATGCCTATCACTATGAGCAACTCCAGAGTGGAATAAGGTCTAAACTCTCTCAAGGAGGTCAGTTCCAGAGCCCATGCTATGCATCGAGGTGAGCCCAACTATATCTAGTCGGTACCTCTCAACCTTGCGCACAAGCTCAGGCTCCTTTCCTGTGAGAGAGGTTACATTCCATGTCCCAAGAGCTAGCTTTGGTAAGCCGGGGTCAGAGCGGCAAGGTCCCCACCTTCAGCCACTGCCCATAGCATCATGCACCTGACTTGTATGGCCTTTCCTGCAGGTGGTGGGTCCACAGGAAGAAATTATTATATTTTATTTTTTATTTATAATCAGAATGCCTTTATTGTCATTATACGCAGTACAATGAAATTAAAAATGTAATGCAATATAGATATAATAATGAAAGTAAAAAATACAAGTATTGCACAATTGTATTGCACATCATGGATATTAGTGAGGTAGTTATGGTGACTGAGAGTATGAAATGGCAGTAGTATTGCACAATAGAAGTCCAGGTGTTTGGGAGGTTAGATTATTAAATCAGTGCATGTGTGAGTTCAGTGTGGTGATGGCTTTCGGGAAAAAACTGTTCTTGAATCTGTTTGTTCGTGTTCTGATGCACCTGTAGCGCTTCATTGAATGTAACAAGTCAAACAGTTCAAAACTTGGGTGTGAACAGTCCTTGATTATGCTTTCTGCTCTGTTGAGGCAGCGTGATGCATAAATGTCCATCAGGGAGGGGAGAGGGCAGCCAATTATCTTTTGTGCTGTCTTGACTACTCTCTGAAGCCTCTCCCTGTCAGCCAGGGTGCAGCTGCCGTACCATACTGAGATACAGTATGTCAGCAGGCTCTCGATGGACGAGCGGTAGAAGGTCAGCAGTAATTTGGTGTTCAGGTTGTGCTTCTTAAGGACTCTTAAGAAGTGTAGTCTCTGCTGAGCCTTCTTGATGACCGCTGTGGTGTTCTCCTTCCAGTTTAGGTCAGCAGAGATATGGACACCAAGAAATCTGAAAGTGTGAACCCTCTCCATGCACTCACCATTGATGTAAAGGGGGGCTAGGTTGGTGCTGTGCTTCCTGAAATCAATAATTACCTCCTTGGTTTTTTTGATATTCAGAGCCAGATTTTTCTCTGAGCACCAGGTTGCTAGCTCCAGGACCTCCTGTCTATAAAATGTCTCATCTCCCTTAGAGATTTGTCCGACCACTGTGGTGTCATCAGCGAACTTGATGATGAGGTTGTTGTTGTGGGCCGGGCTGCACTCATGGGTGTAGAGACAGTACAGCAGGGGGCTCAGCACACAGCCCTGTGGGGAGCCAGTGCTCAGTGTACGAGTGGAGGAGAGGTGGGGACCAAGTCTTACAGATTGGGGCCGATTGGTTAGGAAGTCTTTTATCCAGGCACATGTGAGTGGGGGGTGGCCGAGATTTTCCAATGTATTTATAAGAATGTCTGGAATGATTGTGTTAAAGGCCGAGATGTAATCCACAAAGAGCATTCGAACATAGCTGTGCTGTTGTTCCAGGTGGCTCAGCGCGGTGTGGAGAGCTACTGCAATAGCATCCTCTGTGGACCTGTTGGTGCGATATGCAAACTGGTAGGGCTCAAAGTTCAGAGGGAGATAGTCCATGATGTGCTGGAGAACTAGTCTCTCAAAGCACTTCATGATTACTGGGGTGAGAGCCACCGGTCGGTAATCATTCAGGCTGGTGATGGTAGGCGTTTTCGGCACTGGGATTATGGTTGCAGATTTTAAGCAGGGAAGGATGACTGCCTGGACCAGGGAGAGATTGAAAATTCTGGTGAAGGTGGGGGCGAGCTGGAGGGCACATGCTTTGAGCACCCTGCCAGGTACTCCATCTGGGCCAGTAGCTTTCCTGGGGTTCACTGATTGGAGGGAATGTCTAACATCATGCTCCCATACAGTGAGTGGAGTGGTGCAGTAACCGGGTGGGTGTGGGGGCAGGGCAGGATCAGATGGGTGCTGCTGTGGTGCATCAAAGCATGTAACAAAGCAGTTTAGCTCCTCTGCTATTGATGCACTCAGGTCTCCTGTTGTCACCTCACAGCCTCTATAGTTTGTGATGTTTTTTATGCCCTTCCACACCTCCTGTGAGTTGTTACTGGACAGATGGGACTCTATACTCCTTTTATGGTCAGACTTTGCAGTTTTTATTCCCTTATTCAGGTTGGCTCAAGCAGCTCGGTACAGAGCTCTGTCACCTGACCTGAAGGCAGCGTTGCAGGCTCTGAGGAGTGTGCGAACCTGGCTGGTCATCCATGGTTTCTGGTTGGGGTAAACACGAATGTTTTTGACCATAGTCACATTTCCGATGCAGAAGTTGATGTAGTCCAGTACTGTTCCTGTGTATGTTTCCATTTCCTGATGTTCAAATAAGTCCAACTTAGTTTGTTCAAAACAGTCCTGTAGGTCATCGAGTGCATTACCAGGCCAGGTTGTAACAGTTTTTGTTGTAGGCCTTGCTCTGTGTCTGAGGGGGGTGTAATCTGGGGGTAGCAGGAGGGAAAGATGGTCTGACTGCCCGAAGTGGGGGAGGGGTATGGCTCTGTATGCATGTTTAATGTTCGAGTAAACATGGTCCAGAGTGTTTTCCCCCCTAGTAGAACACTTAACATGCTGGTAGAATTTTGGGAGTACAGTCTTCAGATTAGCCCTATTGAAATCTCCTGCAATTATATGAACACCGTCGAGGTGAGCCCACTGCTGTTCATTGATGGTGTTCAGCAGGAGAGAGAGCGCCATATTTACATTTGCGTCGGGTGGTATATAAACAGCAGTAATTATCACAACTGTTAGCTCTCTCGGTAGAAAAAAAGGTCGGCATCTCACGGACATGTAGTCAAGGTCTGGGGAACAGTGATTATCTATAATTGTCCCGTTATTACGCCAGTTCTCATGCACATAAATACAGAGCCCCCCACCTCTGCTCTTACCTGAGTCCGCAGTCCTGTCCCAGCGTAGCAGAGAGCGGCCTGCTAGCTGTATGCTATCATCGGGTATCCCGGGGTGAAGCCAGGTTTCGGTGATAATCAGAACACAGCAGTCACGAACATAGCGATTTCCAGTGAGTTGTAATTCCAAATAATCCGTTTTATGCACCAGGGATCTGGCATTGGAGAGATAAAGGCTCGGTAGAGGTGGCTTGTGGGGTTGTGATCTTAGCCTTAGCATAACACCAGACCTGCAGCCTCGCTTCTGCTTCCTCTCCCTTCTCCGTCTGCGCTGCCTCCCAGGCCCGACAACAATCTACGGAGAGCCCGTGATCTCGCTATGTCGTCTGGGATGTTGTGCGTGTAATGAAAGTCACTCGAAACAGGTATTTGGTGCTGCTCACCGATGTCCAAAAGGGTCTGACGTCCATAGTTGATGTTTGCAAACTCGGCAATGCAAACACAAGAAAAAAGGACATACAAAAATAACATTAAAAAGCACTGAAAGGGAGAGCTGTGAGCAGCTGCAACCATGCGCGCCGCCATCTTGGAAAACCCCCTAACTAATATGGTTACTTTTTCAACAAGTTTGACAGAACTTAGAACAAAAGATGTTTTGACAGAAACAGGAGAAAAACCTTGAGGGTAAAGGGTGAAAACACTTAACCACATTCTTAAGTTGTTTTTCTTTAAAGAAAAACATGTTACATAAAGCTACTGTATATTTCTCTCAGGCAGTGAACATTCCTTTGTATTCCACAGCAAAAGAAACAAGCCTGAAGACTTCTAAACTTAACATCAGTGAAACATTAATGTGAATATGAATAAATATATTATGTAAGGGTCCCACTGCCTGCAGCCTGCCTTGCTGATAGCCGCTGATTAACAACACCTGACGGTCATCAGCCTGATGAGCCTCTCCATCTACAAAAGGCTGCAGCCCAGTGTGACTCATCGCTGGAGCATATCATCTCTCACGGTATAGTACTGTTGAGCTAGATATGTCTAGGTGAAAAGAATTTGTTCACCTGTGTTCTCTTTTCCAGTTTCCTGGTTCCTCGTGTTTTTTGATCTCCTCGTGACCTGATCTGGATCCGTCGGCCTGTCAGGTATTCCTCGTGCCATTTTTGCCTCCAGTTGCCAGCCTTCCTCGTTCCCTTGGACCCTCGTTGGATTTCCCTCTGCTGCTCACTCCTTGGACTGAAGGACCAGATCCCCTCCTTTGGGTTTGGACTGTAAGGACAAAAACACTCTTCAAACAAACCACTCAGGTCTTCCCCTCTGGACCAACATTAACCTGTCATCCCTCTTTCCAGGAGTTGCTGAGAAGCAGCGTGTGGATTTATTCTCACTGTAAATAATAAACACTGTTCTTTTGTACTTCCCCTGTGTCTGCCTCGTTCTGGGTCTCATACCATCTGGGTTCCCCGCGCAATCCTAACAGAAATGCTCCAGCCACAAAAGACCCAGAATGAGACCAAGAGCGAGCAGACAACCCCCGGTTCCTCGGAGGAACGGATCGACGGGTTGGATAAAGTTTTACATCAGGTGCTGACTCACCAAACCACAGTCCAGTGCAACCTTCAGGAGCTCGGAGGTATGATTTATTCCATTAAACGTCAACTGCAAGCTTCTTCCTCCTCAGCTCCAGTCGTTCCGTCAGCCCCCGTGGCTCCTGGTCCAACTCCTCCTGTTCAACAAATATTCATTAAACCTTCTGAGTTCTTCACCGGAGACCCTGACCAATGTGGCGGCTTCTTGCTGCAGTGCAGACTCGCCTTCGAGGGGGCTCCCTCTCAGTTCTCCTCGGACGCGGCCAAGATCAACTTTTTCGTAAGTCAGCTCAAGGGTAACGCTCTTCGGTGGGCTCACTCGTTTCTCCTGAGCCATGAAAATCCCTCTGCAGCCTATGAACTATTTCTGCATGAGTTTCGTAGGATTTTTGATCGCCCCCTGCAGACGTCGAACGCCGCCAAACGTTTGTTGAATTTACGACAGGGCCGTCATAACGCTTCGGAGTTCGCCCTGGAGTTTCAGATCCTTGCTGTCCAAACAGGATGGGACGAGCCTGCCCTCCAAGGTATTTTCTTAAACTCTTTATCTGATTTTCTCAAAGACCAGATGGCCACGCGAGACGAGCCCGAGACTTTCGACAAGTTAATAGACCTTGCCATCTCCATCGATGACTGCTTCCGGGAAAGGAGGAGAGAGGCAAACTACAATTCCCATCGATCCCCGACTTCCGGGTTTCCGACTTCTCCAGGTGAGCCCAAGTCTGCACCTTTGTACTATGCTTCCCAGAATCCTCCCATTTCCGGGTTCACGACCCCTCGCCACGAGTCCGTTTCACCCAAGCAGTCTCCCTTGAACTACAACTCCCAGTCCTCCATGCTTCCTGGCCTCAACCAATCATCTTCTTTTTCTCCACGAGATCACTCGCCCGAGCCTATGCAGGTGGGGCGCGCACGGCTGACTCCTGCAGAGAGACAGCGGCGTGTATCCGCCCGTCTCTGCATTTATTGTGGTAACCCTGGTCATTTTCTGCCCCACTGCCCGTTTCGGGGAAACGAGAACTCCCACCAGTAAAGCGGGAGTTACTGGTGGGAACTTCTGCGTTAACCTCCCCATTTAAACTGTTGCTTCCCATGGTCATTCAGACTCCTGACCATCGCTTTTCGTTTTCTGCTCTCATCGACTCGGGTGCTGAACAAAATCTGATTAGTGCTGATTTAAAGAACATTCCTTGCCTACTCGTGAGATCCCTCCGATTTCTGAAAATGCTGCAGCTCAGCTCTTAACAGAAACACATAGATTTGATCATACCTCCCCCTTTTTTCCTCCCTGTGCATATCAGTAGATTTAAAAATTCTCTTGTTGACCTTTAAGTGCTCAAATGACCTTGCACCCTCATATCTCTCTGACATGCTTCAACCATATGTTCCTTCTCGGGCACTGAGATCATCTGATCAGCTGTTTTTGGTTGGAGCTGAGAGGAGATCTTGCTTTTTCAGCCGAGGGCACTAAATTTTAGAACAATCTACCTCCAACATTACACAGGCCACTTCACCAAGGGCTTAGTTTGGCATTTTTTTTTCTCCATTGGACCATCACCTAGCGGGCCGGTGGATCAGGACAACTAAGGGGAGGAAACTGATGTGAAACGTGTGTTTGAACAGGAAAATAATTATTTGACATGTCATTCAAAACGTGAACAGGTCGATTGTGAACCGGGGACTTAGTTTGTGCATTTAGTTTACCTCGGGCTGTCAGCCAGCTGGCCTGTGGTTTCTGACTGCTAACGTGAGGTTAGATAGAGACGTGAAAGACTGAAGAGATATGTGCTGGTTGGGTCTGTTTCAGAACCAGCCTTTTTGCATGAGATCAGTTTTGAGAACTGTTCCAGGATCATATATATGTAGTTTGTTGTTGTGGTTTCTCGGTTTTGTCGTTTTTTTTTTTTTTCCGCAGGTCCAGAGTCAGACTTCAATGATGTTGATTTGTGTTCTCTTTATCCCCCTCTCTCTCTCCTCTATTCCTATCTCATTCTTTGCCTTTTAACTCTTCTCTCACTCTTCTGCTTTGTTTTCTTCTTTGTTTTTCATCCCCATGTCCATTACATCTGGAACAAACCCAAAGCAAATTCTAATAAAATTTAATTTTTATATCAAGTGGAGCATTAAGGCCAGCCATGATGCTCTGCTTGTGAAAGTAAATCTGTTGGGCATCACTTTGACACTCAGACAATACTTCTAAGTGTCACAATGACGGACAGGACAAGGGGAAAAAAAAAAAAAAGCAATCCAAAACCGCTCAGCCAGGGTAAAGCCATGTTTTTTTTTTTTTTTTTTTTTTTTTTTAAAGGTTGACTTGTTCAAATGGATTTTCCAAAATACTTTTTGTGGTTAAACCAGAGCAAATCAAAAAAAAAAAAAAAAAAAAAAGAGAGAACTGTTCCAGGATCAGAAGCTGATTCGGAACCTGAACTGGGACCAAGTCAGAGTTACTGTATGTTGTGATGCTGAAGTCTTACAGAACCAACAGGACAATCAGTTGACTCTGAGGAGGTGTCACAGTAGCGAACAGTAATTCAGCTGAGCCATCCAGAAAAAAATCCTTGAATGTGTTTAACTCTGCAGCAGATCTTCCTCCTCCTCCTCCTAACCTCCTGACACATGATTACACTGCTACTGATGGTGTTGCCATGGTGATAATTAACGCTAATCACCAGAGGATTGTAGTCACCATAGCAACGGCAGAACCAGTGATGTTGTGGGATAGGATAAAGGGGGAGGTCCATTTTAAGACCGTGGTCACCAGGGAGAGGGGAAGGAGGGATGAGAGGGGGAGGAGGTGTTTAATATTCAGAGAATTAGAGCTGCAAGAGGAAATGAAAATGAAGAGGAGGACGTTCATTTAAATCTGTAAAATGTGTTGTGCATCTTCTGTTCTTTGAGTTATTCCTGTTCAATAAAATGAAGACTAATTGATCACATCCTACAGAACACTTTTTATTTAGGTTTTAAAGTTTCAGGAACATTTCTTGTGATTCCATCAGAATTCAAAAGTTTAAATTTTTCTGCCACTAAGTTAAAGTTAATCAATAAAACATTAGAAAGTTTTTAAAAAATGGTGAATTTTCGCTGAAGTCTGATTTGATCACATGATTAATCAGTTGATAAATCAGCTGGTTTGGAAGCAGAACTGCTCATGCAGAACCATCTGGTTTCTGACAACAGAACATCTTCCTGAATTCATCAACTTTTTCTAAATTTTCTCATGTTTGTAACTGTAGGATGAAGATGCTACCCTAACTCTGACCCTTGGGGTTATCTTCCAAACTCACCATGAACTGTTTTTTTAAGTTGCTCTAAACTTGAATAATGTCTGATGCTTTCACACATTCACTGTCCTTGAACTCAAAGTCAGCTACAGTCTGTTTACTCTTTTCTTCATCCATCCATCCATCCATTATCTGTTGCCCACTTCTTACATTTTGGACCACAGGGTCGCCAGTGCCCAAGTCCAACAATCAATGTGCGAGGGACACCCTGGACAAGTCGCAAGTCCATCACAGGGACACAGAGACAAACAACCATTCACACTCTCACTCACACTTAGGGACAATTTAGAGTTACCAATCAGCCTAACATGCATGTTTTTGGTCTGTGGGAGGAAACCGGAGTACTCTGAGAAAACCCACGCATGCACAGAGAGAACATGCAAACTCCACACATAAAGACCCCCAGACTGGGATTTGAACCAGGGACCTGCTCACAGAGGCAGCAGCTCTACCAGCTGTGCCATTGTGCTGCCCTGCTTTTAATTCAGAGTCAGAGTCAGAGTTTCTTTATTGTCATTCCCACCTCATGTGGTACATGTGGTGGAGCGAATTTATGTACACAGGGTCCCAGTTACATCCAACAATAAAATGTATAAGA
>NC_056514.1:42305207-42315358 GCF_014905685.2 Nematolebias whitei | reverse complement strand
TTGAAACAGATCAGCAGCAACATGAAACAGATCAGCAGCAACATGATGTGGTTTTTCACAGTGATTATTCTGGTTAGAGATTCATGAGTCTAACAGCCTCAGGGTAGAAGCTGTTCCTCAGTCTAGTGGTTCTACACTTAATGCTCCTTAACCTCCTTCCTGAGGGGAGTGGGGCAAAAAGTGTGTGTGCTGGGTGAGTGGGGTCCTTCATGATGCAGGTGGCCCTCTTCCTGCATCTGGAGGTGTAGATGTCTGTGATGGTGGGGAGACTGATTCCAACATCTTCTGTGCAGCCTTCACCACTCTCTGCAAAGTTTTTCTTTCTGTAGCTGTGCAACCTCCATGCCACATGTTGATGCTGGAGCACAGGATGCTCTCCACTGCACACCTGTAGAAGGAGGTGAGGACTGAGCTTCCAGACCAGCTCGCCTCAGCCGCCTGAGGAAGTAGAGTCTCTGATGATCTTTCTTCATCAGGCTGGTGGTGTTGTTGCTCCAGCTGAGTTTGTTGTTCAGGTGCACACCCAAGTACTTGTAGCTGGAGACCACTTCCACCGCAGATCCTCTTATGTTCAGGGGGGTGTAGGTGTGTTTGTTCCTTCTGAAGTCCACAATCATCTCCTTTGTCTTCTTCACATTGATGTGAAGGTTATTCTCTCTGCACCAGCTCTCCAGGTGTTCCACCTCTTGCCTGTAGCTGGACTCATCATTGTTTGTGATGCATCCCACCACCGCTGTATCATCTGCAAACTTTACAATGTGACAGCCTGGATGGGTAGCTGCACAATCATATGTGAGCAGAGTAAACAGAAGGGGGCTCAACACACATCCCTGAGGAGAGCCAGTGCTGAGGGTTATGGTGGAGGAGGAGAAGTTGTGGATCCTCACTAACTGTGGTCTGTTTGTTAAAAAGTCTAGTACCCAGTTGCAAATGGAGGGGCTTACTCCTAGTGTGGATAGTTTGTCCATCAGGGTTTGGGGGGTCATGGTGTTGAAGGCGGATGTGAAGTCCACAAAGAGCATACGGACGTAAGAGTTTTTCTGCTCCAGGTGGTTGAGTGCAGTGTGGACCACAGAGGAGATGGCGTCCTCTGTTGATCGGTTCTCACGGTATGCGTACTGATGAGGGTCCTCGTTGATGTTGATGGTTGTTTTGATTTGAGTCATGACCAGTTTTTCGAAGCATTTAGCGACTATCGGGGTGAGGGCCACTGGCCGATAGTCATTCAGACCAGTCACTGTAGAGCTTTTTGGGACTGGGATGATGGTGGCAGTCTTCAGGCAGGTGGGAACTGTCTCCAGGGTAAGTGAGGTGTTAAAGATGTCTGCCAGCACCTCACAGAGCTGATCAGCACATTCCTTCAACACTTTCCCGGGGATGTTGTCTGGGCCAGTTGCTTTGTGCGGATTAATCCTCCCGAAGGTCCTCCTTACTTCGGCTGAGGTCACGTTGAGATGCTCTTCATCCGGTGGTGAGGCGAGTCTGGTGCTGGGTGGTCTGTTCGGGTCTTCAAAGTGTGCATAGAACTTGTTGAGGGCATCAGGCAGAGATGGGTCTTTGGGGTATTGTTCGCTCCTTCCTTTATAATCTGTTATGCACTTAATGCCCCTCCACATGCTCCGAGGGTCTTGTGAGATGAATTGACCCTCGACCCCCCTTGACTCACACCTCCAAGAGAGGTTTACCTGCATCCCATCTGAGGTGGGGGACATTGAGTCCAAGTGGGCCATGTTCAGTGCCTCAGTTGTTGAGGTAGCTGCCTTGAGCTGTGGACACAATGTTGTTGGTGCTTCTTGTGGTGGTCATCCCCAAACTTGGTGGTGGAGACCCCGGGTTAGGGAGGCTGCCAAGTTGAAAGAGGAGTCCTATTGGGCCTTGTTGGCCAGTGGAACTCCAGAGGCAGCTGAGGAGTACTGGAGAGCCAAATGGTCCGCAGCCTTGGCTGTTGCTATGGGAGGAGTTCGGTGAGGCCTTGGATAAAGACTCTCGGTCGACTCTGAGGAGATACTGGAAAAACCACCAGGCGATTGAGGAGGAGAAAACAATGATTTATAAACACTATTTTCAGTGATATCACAAATAAAATAAAATTGAAATTGAGTGGTGTTCTTTCAGCTTTTTTCAAACCTGCAGAAGAAATTATTAAGCTGATTTGCCAACTCTGCTCCTCTAATTTCATGCAAATATTGATTTGATGGCCCTTTGCCCTTGTGTGGAATGTTTGTCATAGTCTTTACCCCCTGGCATGCCTGTCTATAGTTTCCAGATGCCAGCGAAGCTTCTATTTTCTGTTTATATCTGATACATTTAGAGTTGCAACCCTCAATCCTATACTCTTTACTGTCATTTTATCCCTCTGTCTCCTGACACGTTTCCCTTGTGGTCTTCGACTAACAGTAGCACAATTTGGGCTGGCATCCTGTTTGTTAACAGCACCGGTGGTAGTCGTTGTTAACCTGGGCCTCGACCGATCCGGTATGGTTTCACTTTGATGAACTCGCATTATAGTTTTGGCAAAGTGTTTTACGTCAGATGACCTTCCTGACACAACCCTCACCATTTACCCAGACTTGGGACCAGCACAAGAGCACTGGCTTGTGCTCTGTAGTGGCTGGTTTTGTTTAATGTGATGTACCTAAGACACTGAAAGAGGCTATGAGCTCATCAAAGTCAGAGTTGTGCGTAAAGGCTATGATGGATGAAATGGACTCTTTGATAGAGAATAATACTTTTGCCCTAACAGCGTTACCTGAGGGCAAACAAACAGTGGGTGTATATGGGTATATACTGTCAAATAAAAGGCTAGATATGTGGCAAAAGGCTACAGTCAAGTTGCTGGTATTGATTACTCTGAGACTTTTTCTCCAACTGCTGATATGATTTCTGTACATATTCTAATGCAGCTTGCAGCTTAATATGACTTGGAATTAAATCAAATGGATCTCAGAACAGCATATCTACATGCCCCTATTGATTGTGAAGTATTTATGGAACAAACTGAAGGATTTGAGGTGGTGTCAAAGACAAAAAAGAAATTGGTCTGTAACCTTAATAAGCCACTTTATGGTCTGAAACACTCAGGATGAAACTGGAATAAAATGCTGCATGATTTCTTTAATGATAATGGTTTTGAGCAGAACTCAGCTGACTATTGTGTTCACAGTAAACACAATGACCATAAGAGGGTAATCTTGATTATTTGGGTCCATGATCATCTTACTGCAGCGCTATGTGCGAATTATCCTACCAAAATTGGAGACCGCACGTTTTGTGTTTGAAAGCAGGAATTCATCTCTTTGTTCTCAAAACTTGTAATGCTTGGACTCAAAACTTCTAGATATATATAAATACGTAAAATTGTGATGAGTTAATTATTTTGTTATATTACTTATAGATGATTATTGTTTGAATTGATTGTTTGAATTGATTTTGTTTTAAACAAGGGGCAGATATGATAAGATTTTTTCTTCTTCTGCTACCTTTCATTTTATGACGTGTTTTTTTTTTCTCATTTGGTTTCTAAATTGTTTGTGTTTTAAATATGAAATGAATAAAAATGACAAACAAACAAACAAACTTCTGCTCTCTCTCTCTCTCTCTCAAATATTCTCCGTTCTCTCTCAAAACTTTGTTTTTCTGCTCACGCTCAAAACTTCTCTCTGCACGGATCAAATCTACGCTCGCAAACCTGCCTGTTCGCTCTCTCTTGGAACAAAAAGTACTGTCGCCTGGCAACCGTCCCAGCCAATAGGATGAAAGTGTGAACCAGGTGGTAGCAGACTCCTCTAGGGTGTGTTTGTTTCTGTCTAGTGGGTGTGCTTGTGTATACTATCGATTGTATTGTCCGTAGACATACTGTATTAGGGGTGCAGAAAAAATAGATTCATTAAATAATCTAGATTCCTAGTCCTGGCGATTCCGAATCGAGTCTAAAAGCCCATAAACTGATTTTAAAATGTGTTGAAGTTTACAAGTTTTGAGAACAGAGATGAATTCTGCTTTCAAATACAAAATGTGTGTTCTCCAATTATAGCAGGATAATTCTCCCATACAGTGAATGATAGTCAAATATTCAAAAGTGTGAAGGAAATGTTGGCAGTTAAATTCAAAATTAAAGATCTTGGAAGACAAACGTTTCCTAGGCATTGATTTCACACAGAACAAAGATGAAGTAAAAATGAATCAGAAAAAACAAATCATGAAAATCTTGGAGAGATTTGGCATGACTAAGTGCAAACCAAGATCAACTCCATTTGAAAACAAATTGAAATTTGACAATGAGGGTCAATCTGCTGATCCAAAAGGGTACCGTGAAGTGGTTAGCTGTTTGATCTATATAATGACAAGAACTAGAGCAGACTTGACTTTTATTGTCAGCAAGTTGTCACAATACTTGTCTGAACCAAAAGGACAACACTGGATAGCAGCAAAGCATGTGTTGAGGTATCTACACTGTAAACCAGGACTTGTGCTACAAGAAAGATGACAGAAATCTGAAACTTGTGACATATTGTGATGCAGACTGGGCAGGAGACAAGAACGACAGCCAAAGTGTGACTGGTTACTGTTTTAGTCCATCTGAGACTGGACCTATTATTTCCTGGAAATCTAAGAGACAGCCCACTGTTGCTTTATCCACATGTGAAGAAGAATATATTGCTTTAGCTTCTGCTACACAAGAAAGTCTCTATCTTGTGAACTTGTTGAATGGAATGGACTGTGGACATGCATATGCACCAGTGACTATTTATGAGGACAACCAGGTGCAATTGCTCTTTTTAAAAATCCTGTTTGTCGCCAAAGATGTAATCACATTAACATTTGATATCACTTTGTCTAGTCAGCACTTGGTGATGGAAAAATAATGTTGTTGTACTGTCCAACATCAGAAATTGTGGCTGATATTTTTTTACCAAATCTGTAACTAGAATAAGAATATATAAAGTTAAGTCTGGTCCTCGGGACATTCAAAAAACAAAACAAAACAAAAATGTAGAAAGGTTTTGTCGTTCATCCGAAAGTCTTCTTCAGACTGAAGAAGACTGAGGACCAGAGGACCAGACTTAACTTTTTAGATTTTTCTACCTGGATTATTGAGCATGCATCAGAATAGAATAAGAATGGATAAATGTGTGTTTTGTTTTTGTTGTGTAAATGAAACAAAACTAAAAAAAAATGGATGTAAATGCAAAGGAATGTCAACCTAAGAACAAGTGGGGGTGTTGAGTTTTATTGTAGTCAATGTTCTTGTTGACTTCCTGTCGTGTGCGTGGTCACACATGATGGTGTACAACTGTCAATAAATGGCCACAGGTGTCTCTTGATGAGAACCGCTGTTCAGCCAGGCCAAACAACAGAATGCTGTTTGTGTTTTTTCCTCCATGGTTTCAGGCTTTTTAACATTTTAGCGATGGCAACGTCAACATCTCTGGTCAAATTAAATTTGATTAAATGTTAACTGCATGTATGTTGAAGCATTGAGGTCTGATATCTTATTTAATATATAAATGTCCCTCTCAATAAAGATAGTTAAATTTGACTAGTTGATTTACTTCTTGTCTCTTGTATTGTTTGAAAGAATGACTTCCTTCCTGTTTCTTGCACTGTCTGAAAGGTGATTGGCTACTTGTTTTTCTGCCTTTTCTCCTGTCTGAGATTTGCTCACTGTTTTCTTTCCTAACTTACCAAGTGATTTACTTCATGTTTCTTCTTCTGTTTTGTTCTAAATCTAAACTTCAAGTAAAAACAGAGTATTAACACTAGAAACAGAGAGAACACCGTTCCCATATTAAATGCTTCAATTCAGTTTATTTATATCACACCAAGTCACAACAGAAGTTATCTCAGTTATGTCATCTCTTATAGAAGATAGTTTAGACTAATGCAGTGTGTGTGTGTGTGTGTGCGTGCGTGCGTGTGTGTGTGTGTGTGTGTCAGGGGAGCTAGAAAAGACAGTTGAATATCATCAGTATTCAGAGGTGGTTGACTCTTTTTCTGCAGTTATTTTCCTTCAACATTTCTCAGTGCTGGTTCACACAAACACACACACGCACGCGCGCACGCACGCACGCACACACACACACACACACACACACACGCACGCACACACACACACACACACACACACACACACACATGCACACACACAGATGATTGTTATTCCTGACAGGAGGATGAAGACATTGAAGAAGACAACTGACATTTATCTATTTATAGCTTTCTGTCTGTCTGTCTGTCTGTCTGTCTGTCTGTCTATTTGTCTGTCAGTGGTCTGTGTTTGACAGACAGACAGACAGACAGACAAACAGACAGTAGGGAAGCAAGACAGAAAATCAAGTGGAGAGACTGGACATTGGACAGGTGGACAGCCAATTCAGTTTCAATTAGTTTGTTTCTGTAGCTCCAAGTCCCAACAGAAGTCGTCTCAGGGCTCTGAACAGAAACATTCACAGACATTATAGAAGACAATTATTAAATTTCAGTCAGTCAAAGAGATTTGTCATACACAGAACATGTGGTAAATGAGGTGGAACGAAACTATGTACACAGGGTCCCAGTTACATCCAACAAAAACACAAATTGTAAAGAACAACTTTTCAAAATTAGTAAGATCCGAGTCATGAACTAAGAAAATACAACATTCAATAAACTAATAAGAATACACAAGACTAAGCATACACTAAGCACTAATAGTACAAAAGCAATGCACCAAACAACAGCAGCACGAACATGAGTCTGTGTAAGTAGATGAGGACTAATGAACACAGCAACATGAAATAATCAGCAGCATGAGATCAGCATCGTGGATAGTCAACAGCACATAAGAAACAAGTGGCATTAAAGTGGTTTTTCACAGTGATTATTCTGGTTAGAGATTCATGAGTCTAACAGCCTCAGGGTAGAAGCTGTTCCTCAGTCTAGTGGTTCTACACTTAATGCTCCTCAACCTCCTTCCTGAGGGGAGTGGGGCAAAAAGTGTGTGTGCTGGGTGAGTGGGGTCCTTCATGATGCAGGTGGCCCTCTTCCTGCATCTGGAGGTGTAGATGTCTGCGATGGTGGGGAGACTGACTCAAACATCTTCTGTGCAGCCTTCACCACTCTCTGCAAAGCTTTTCTTTCTGCAGCTGTGCAGCCTCCATGCCACACATTGATGCTGGAGCACAGGATGCTCTCCACTGCACACCTGAAGAAGGAGGTGAGGACTGAGCTTCCAGACCAGCTCGTCTCAGCCGTCTGAGGAAGTAGAGTCTCTGATGATCTTTCTGGATCAGGCTGGTGGTGTTCTTGCTCCAGCTGAGTTGCCTTGTGATTGATCCTCCTTAAAGTACTCCTTATTTCTGTTGAGGTCATGCTGAGGAACTCTTCTTCTTGTGATAAGGTGAGTCTGGTGCAGGTGGTCTGTTCGGGTCCTCAAAGCATGCATAGAATCTGTGGAGAGTATCAGACAGTGATGGATCCCTAGGGCATTGTGCACCTCTGCCTTTATAATCCATTATTGTGTGTTTAATCAACGCAAGGTCTGTTTCCAACAAGACGTTTATCCTCAATGACTTTTTTAAAGATGAGGAGTTGGAATTTCTGTTCATCACGGAATCTTGGATTTCTGATGGTGAGTCCAGCGCCTTGGTGGAATTACTACCACTGGACTGTCTGTGTTTCAATGCCCCGCGGCCATCAGGTCGGCGCGGGGGGGGGGGATTATTAACAGTTTTTAAAGCAAACTTTGCCTGTAAACTGTTGTCCATCCCGGTGTCCCGCGCCAGCTTCGAGCTGAGCGCCTTTGAACTTGAACACTCTCCTCCGGTGTGTACGCTCATCTACCGCCCACCTCGTTCTAAGGACTTCATAAATGAATTCTCTGACTTTTTGGCTGATATCACACAGAGATACACTCACTTTTTGTTTATTGGTGACTTTAATTTGCATGTGTGTTGTCAGGAGAAGCCCTTAGTGAAGGACTTTCTAGATTTATTGGACTCTTTTGGCTTAGCTCAGCAGGTGAGCGGCCCCACCCAAGAACATGGTCACACGCTGGACCTCGTTTTAACACGCGATGTCTCTGTTTCTAATTTGAAAATTGGTGACAATGTTTTTTCAGATCACATGCCTATATTGTTTGACTTCACCCCCCCTTGTCCTACTGCTAAGACGCGCGTTCCTGCACGTACGCGTTCCATTAACCGTTTCACTGCTGCTCGTTTTAATGAAGGTTTTAATTCTGAGAGGATCGAACAGTTCCCGGTGTCTCTTACCACTGAGGAGCTAACCTCTCAGTTCAACTCTGCCTGTTTAGATGTTCTGGACCGTGTTACTCCCCTTAAGACCAGAAAAACGAAACTTAAATCAGAGCCTTGGCTGAATGACGTCACGCGAGCCGTTAGGCGGCAGTGTCGCAGAGCTGAACGAAGGTGGAGGAAGGACAGGCTGCAGGTTTCTTTTCAAATGTTAAGGGAGAGTTGGCGTCACTATCAGAAAACCGTTAAAGCAGCCAAATGTAAATTCTTCTCTGATTTAATTGTCTCCAACTCCCACAACCCCCGAGTTCTTTTCTCCACCCTGAACTCAGTTCTACACCTCAGTGAGCCTTCACCTCTGGAAGCCTCAACTGAGCTGTGTGAAAACTTCCTCCATTTCTTTTTAGAAAAAGTGGCAAACACCCGGGCACTCATTTCTCCACCAGCTCATGATCTGTCCATCCCATCTCAGTGTGTGGCTGTGTTTGACCACTTTGAGCACATCTCTCTGTCCTCTCTGGAGCAGGTAATGTGCAGCATGAAGCCATCTGGTTCCCCCTTTGATGTGGTCCCCCCTCGACTACTAAAGGAAGTTTTTCCTACCCTGGGTCCTTTTATCCTCGCTATTCTGAATAGCAGTTTATCCTCAGGTGTGGTGCCAAAGACTTTTAAACATGCTGCTGTCCAGCCCCTCCTGAAAAAACCTAACCTTGACCCCTCAGTCATGTCCAACTTCCGGCCTGTCTCCAGACTCCCATTCACCTCTAAACTACTGGAAAAAATTGTGGAGTCTCAGTTGAAACAGTTTTTGGGGGATCACGCTATCCTAGAGTTATTCCAATCTGGCTTCAAATCTCTCCATAGCACTGAAACTGCTCTACTGAAGGTTTTTAACGACATTTTCATTTCCACAGACGCAGGTGATTCTGTGCTGTTGGTCCTATTGGACCTTACATCTGCTTTTGACACCATCGACCACAAGATCCTCATTTCTAGACTGGAGCAGTGGGTGGGCATCACAGGGTCAGCCCTTAAATGGTTTGGGTCCTAGCTATCTGACAGAACCTTCTGTGTCAATATCAAAGATTCTAGTTCGACATCGACAGCGCTCCAGTGGGGGGTACCGCAGGGGTCCATCCTCGGTCCCCTTCTCTTTTCTTTATACCTGCTGCCACTAGGTGCTATCTTCCGCAAACACGACATACCCTTTCATTTCTACGCCGATGATTGCCAAATTTACTTCCCCCTGAGGCACAGAGGCACACGCTCTATTCAGCCTCTTCTTGACTGCCTGGCTGACATCCGGGACTGGATGGCTTTAAACTTCTTAAGCTTCAATGAGAAGAAGTCTGAAGTCATGCTGTTCCATCCCAGTGGCTCACTCATGAACTATGACATTGACCTATTCTCTCCAGCCCCGCTAGAGAAACAAAAGGTGACTAATCTGGGGGTGATAATGGACCCGTCCTTAAAACTCAACAGTCACGTAAACATGATGGTCAAATCCTGTTTTTTTCGGCTGAGACGGCTGTCTAAGCTGAAGCCTATACTCAACAAAAAGAACCTCGAGACAGTGATCCACGCCTTCATAACATCTAGGCTTGATTACTGCAATTCACTTCTGTTTGGAATCAGTCAGTCCTCCATTGCTCGTCTACAACTGGTCCAAAATGCTGCAGCCCGATTTTTAACTGGTACAGGCTATAGAGAGCACATCACGCCAGTTTTGGCCTCCCTGCACTGGCTACCCATTCACCTTCGGATCCATTTCAAAATTCTCATGTATGTTTTTAAATCACTGAACAGTTCCGCCCCATCCTATCTCACTGATCTTCTGCAGCCATATGTCCCACCGCGCTCTCTGAGGTCAGCAGACCAGATGCTTCTCTCAGTCCCAGAAACCCGTCGTAAGCTCAG
>NC_056514.1:42303705-42305197 GCF_014905685.2 Nematolebias whitei | reverse complement strand
GGATGTAACTGGGACCCTGTGTACATAATTTCGCTCCACCACATGTAACACATGAGGTACAAATGACAAAGAATTTCTGACTCTGACTCTGATAATATATGCTCCCAATTTTTTGTTGGTCCTTTTTTATGTAAATAATGACCTTTTTTGCTGTGTTATTTATTTATTTATTTTTGTATCTTTAGATCATATGATGTCATCAAGTACTCGAGTTCTACTCGAGTTTTATTATGTTAATGTCGAGTTTAAAAATTATGTAGTCATTCAACCCTTAACAGATTCCCAGAATACTTGCCAGTCCATGTGTTGAAAGCAGTCCTTTAAAACAGAGTCACTGTTTCTGTTAGGATTTGCTAGGAAGGAGCGAACCCAGAGTGCAGAACAGGGACTCAACTCTGCAGAATACAAAAATAGGAATTTAATGGTAAAATAAAGATACAAAATAACAAGCTGACGGGGCAGCAAAACTTACATGAAACAGGAAGAAGGCACGGGGAACTCAGGAGGACTCAGGAGACACGGGAGACTCAAGGAACTAGGAAGACTCAGGGGGAACAAAGGAGACCCAACGAGTACGATGCGACAACGAACAAGACTGAACAGACGGCTTATATACAGGGACAAGACAAGACATGATTACAAACAGCTGGGATGAGACAAGCGTGGCACTAATGGAACTAACGAGGGAACACAGACACAAACCGGGCCACAAAAAGGTACCATCCTAACAGTACCCCCCCTCAAGGACGCCCCCAGGCGTCCCCAAAAAAAACCCCTCCCGAAGGACTTGGACGGGTGGAGAGCGGCACTGCAAGGGTGGAGGGCCCGAGGAAAACACGAGGACCAGAAAAAAAACTATGACAAACCACAAGGAGGGAACACAAAGGATTTGGACGGTCAAGGGATCGTCCCTAGGAGTCATTGTTCCGGCGGGCGGCTGGGAGGCTGTCCATCAAACCGGGCCAGGTCAGGGGGACGGCCGGGAGGCCGTCCAATACGCAGAACCAGAGAGAGCGCAGCTTGCGTCAAGGAGACCTGGGGAGCTGCAGCATGCGACAGAGAGACCTGGGAAGCTGTAGCATGCGACGGAGAGACCTGGGAAGTTGCAGCATGCGACGGAGAGACCTGGGAAGCTGCAGCATGCGACAGAGAGACCTGGGAAGCTGCAGCATGCGACGGAGAGACCTGGGAAGCTGCAGCATGTGACGGAGAGACCTGGGGAGCTGTAGCATGCGACGGAGAGACCTGGGGAGCTGCAGCATGCGACGGAGAGACCTGGGGAGCTGCAGCGGACGGCGGAGAGGCCTGGGGAGCTGCAGCGGACGGCGGAGAGGCCTGGGGAGCTGCAGCGGACGGCGAAGAGGCCAGGAGCTCTGCAGCAGACGACGGAGAGGCCTGGAGCTCTGCAGCAGACAACAGAGAGGCCTGGAGCTCTGCAGCAGACAACGGAGAGGCCTGGAGCTCTGCAGCAGACGACGGAGAGGCCTGGAGC
>NC_056514.1:42299210-42303695 GCF_014905685.2 Nematolebias whitei | reverse complement strand
AGGCCTGGAGCTCTGCAGCAGACGACGGAGAGGCCTGGAGCTCTGCAACAGACGACAGAGAGGCCTGGAGCTCTGCAGCAGACGACAGTGAGGCCTGGAGCTCTGCAGCAGACGACGGTGAGGCCTGGAGCTCTGCAGCAGACGGCGGAGAGGCCTGGAGCTCTGCAGCAGACGGCGGAGAGGCCTGGAGCTCTGCAGCAGACGACGGAGAGGCCTGAAACTCTGCAGCAGAAACGGGAACAGGAACTTCTGCGGCAGGAACAGGAACTTCTGCGGCAGGAACAGGAACTTCTGCAGCAGGAACTTCTGCGGCAGGAACAGGAACTTCTGCGGCAGGAACCTGAAACAGGAACGGAACCCTCTACGGCAGGAATGAAGTCTTCTGCGGTGGAAACAGGAACGGAGCCCTCTGTGGCAGGAACGGAAACAGGAACGGAACCCTCTGCAGCAGGAACGGAGTCTTCTGTGGCAGAAACAGGAACGGAGCCCTCTGGGGTGGCAGAAACAGGAATGGAGCCCTCTGCGGCGGCGGCAGGAAGGGAGCCCTCTGTGGCGGCAGCGGCAGGAACGGAGCCCACTGCAGCGGCGGCAGGAACGGAGACCTCTGCGGCGGCGGCGGCGGCAAGAACGGAGCCCTCTGCGGCGGCAGGAACGGAGCCCTCTGCGGCGGCGGCAGGAACGGAGCAGGAGAGCTGAGGAGCGTCGGCCGGGACCCCCTCAGAACAGGAGAGATGAGGAGCGTCTGCCGGGACCCCCTCGGAACAGGAGAGACGAGGAGCGTCTGCCGGGACCCCCTCGGAACAGGAGAGTTGAGGAGCATCTGCCGGGACCCCCTCGGAACAGGAGAGTTGAGGAGCATCTGCCGGGACCCCCTCGGAACAGGAGAGGTGAGGAGCGTCTGCCGGGACCCCTTCGGAACAGGAGAGGTGAGGAGCGTCTGCCGGGACCCCCTCGGAACAGGAGAGATGAGGAGCGTTCGCCGGAACCCCCTCGGAACAGGAGAGGTGAGGAGCGTTCGCCGGAACCCCCTTGGAACAGGAGAGGTGAGGATCCACCTCAGGGGCTGCGTGCAATGTGGAAACCACCTCAAGGGCTGCGTGCAGCGTGGAATCCACCTCAGGGACTGCGTGCAGCGTGGAAACCACCTCAGGGGCTGCGTGCAGCGTGAAAACCACCTCAGGGGCTGCGTGCAGCGTGGAAACCACCTCAGGGGCTGCGTGCAGCGTGGAATCCACCTCAGGGACTGCGTGCAGCGTGGAATCCACCTCAGGGGCTGCGTGCAGTGTGGAATCCACCTCAGGGGCTGCGTTCAGCTTGGAATCCACCTCAAGGGCTGCGTGCAGCGTGGAATCCACCTCAGGGGCTGCGTGCAGCGTGGAATCTGCCTCAGGGATGGCAGTGACAGGGGTTTTAAAAGTCCCTATCTTAGATAATAAAAAATCATACTTGGGGAGCAAAGAAAGACCAGGGATAGAAAATAAAAAATCCCCCATCTGGGACAAAACGATATCAAAGGAAGACGGGTTAGTTTTAGCAGAATGAAATAATTCTAATAGGGTCTGATTAATTTGAAAAATCTCCTCAGGTGAAAATGAATGAAAAAAGGGAATGTCTTTATGAGGGGGTGTGGTGACGGGTGCCGCCCCCACCGGAAACCTGGAAGGTGAGGCGGCGGAACACGCCCCCACGGAGTCACTAGGAATACGCTCCGGAGGTATGGCCAGGCTGGGTCGGACAGCCGCGGCGCAGAGTGGCGGTGAGAGGCCGGATTCCGCCCCCACCAGGAACCTGGAAGGTGAGGCGACAGAACCCGCCCCTGTGACGTCAAGTGGACCGGACTCACCGAACCGAACAGGAGTGGACCGGAGCTCCCGCGGGACGCTGGATCTCGCCCCCACCGGAAACCTGGGAGGTGAGGCGGCGGACCCCGCTCCCACAGAAACACCGGAACCAGCTCTAAAGTTCTGCTCAGCCGACGAGACCGGGCCGGTCGCTGCGGACTGCCTCCAGAACGTCTTCTGCCACTACGGCAGCAGCGGGACGGCAGAAGGACAGGGACGGAGTGGAGCTCGTCCATCTTATCTCACGGGGGGGAAAAGAAAAAAGGTGAGTTTGCCGAGAGAGACCCTGCCCGCTGGGTTCTGGTCTGGTCGCGTCGTAATGTTAGGATTTGCTAGGAAGGAGCAAACCCAGAGTGTAGAACAGGGACTCAACTCGGCAGAATACAAAAATAGGAATTTAATGATAAAATAAAGATACAAAATAACAAGCTGACGGGGCAGCAAAACTTACATGAAACAGGAAGAAGGCAAGGGGAACTCAGGAGGACTCAGGAGACACGGGAGACTCAAGGAACTAGGATGACTCAGGGGGAACAAAGGAGACCCAACGAGTACGACGCGACAACGAACAAGACTGAACAGACAGCTTATATACAGGGACAAGACGAGACATGATTACAAACAGCTGGGACGAGACAAGGGTGGCACTAATGGAACTAACGAGGGAACACAGACACAAACCAGGCCACAAAAAGGTACCATCCTTACAGTTTCTTACCCACCCCTTTAATTGCCATTGTGTCAGTATGGAGCATCTCAGCAGGGGGCAGGTAAGCTGGAGCCAGAAGGATTGATACATTTTTTTTTTTCAAATTGGTATAAAGTTTATTCATTTTTAAAAAGTACAAAACAATTCCATAACAATATAAAAAGATACAAAAGATTTAAAATGAAAGGCAGCAGAAAGAAGAAAAAACTTATTATATCTGCCCCTTTTTTCAAACAATTATTTCAATCATAATAATTTTCAAGTAACAGAACAAAATAAATAACTTTCTAATTTTTCTAATTCTAATACAAAACACACACTAAGCTACTTCATATACTTTTTTAACAATCCAGCTTTGATCTTTTTCTTAACTGTACACATTGACTTGGCATTTTTCACATCTATCTCTAGAACATTCCACAATCCAACTCCTTGGATTGAGGTAGACCTTCCCTTCAGACTAGTTCTGAATTTTGGTTTGACAAATATCTCTGTCCCCTTAAGATTATAACAACTTTGTCTTTTAACAAATTTCTTTGGATATTTAATGGTAATGTGTTATTTTGAGTCCTATACATAACTGATAAAATACTATAATCTACCAAATCATGGAACTTCAATAAGTTCAGTTGATAAAATAATGTGCTTGATGGGTGACTGTAATGCTTTCTGGTGATAATTCTTACAGCTCTTTTCTGTAAAATAAAAGAAAGGTTTTGTAAATGTTTTACACGCTTTCCCCCAAACATCAATGCAATAGATTAAATGTGGAACAATGATTGTGTAGTGAGTCACGTGAGGTACGTGTCACTTGTTGTATGACAAATATATGGATATATATTTATGCATACTTTTCACGAGTTCTTCATCTTTCTGACTGTGTAATGCCGTGCATTGAATTTAAAGGAATGCGAACAAGAGACGTTATTACCTTTGACCCATCAAATGAATGGAATCATTTATTTTCAGAATCAAAGTTTAACATCAAACATTTACATTAATTTGGCAAAATATGAAAATAATAACAGACAGTTTCACAAATAATGAACTTCAAATCACTCGGCGGTGATTTGAGGACTTTGCTTCAGATATTTCTAAAAATATCTGCACTGATTTATGAGAGAGAGGTGAGTTTAAGAGTAAATTGAGATTTATCTTACAGAGGAAATATGTGAGGGAAATTTAATCTGTTTAACCAGAAATTGCACGCTCCGTCCGATCTCAGCTTCTCACGGTACACTTGGTCAAAATAGAACCATCTACCTGTTGATGATGAATCAGCGTCGGAGTAGTTCCTTTCTGACTCGTTTCAGCGTCTCCGTCGAGAACTACCAAACCTTCAGAGAGTCGTGCGTAGTTAGCTCAAAACAGAATTATAATCCCAAAAACCTCTGGATTCTTCATTGCTCTCTTGGACTCTTCATTGCTCTGAAACTTTCAGAACCGGCTGCACTCTCAATCTCAATCACAATCTTGGAACTCCATATCACACTCAATCTAACATGAACTGGGAAGTTGCCACATTTTATTTGGGTCGACTTCCTGTTCAATTTAGAGCTTTCTGATTCGTGGAAGGACCAGAAAGAGGAGTGGTTTTGACGTAAGGTGTTTATCAACAGTCGAGGTCAGAGAATGAAATTTGTTTTCACATACAGAAAAGATTATTGCAGCAACAGCAGACTTCGTGGAGTCAACTCTTGGTAATCTTCTGAAAAAGTTTAAACATGACATTTTTCTCGGTAAACATTTTAGTTGACCGAAAACCAACCTTTCACATACTTACGACTTGACTCATTTCAGACAGAAAATCAAGGAATGCTTATTCAGGTGATTTCTTCTTGGAATGAGGAATAAAAATCATTACTTACTGTTTATGTAAAATAAAGATGAGTAGTTCTTTTCAACCTATAAGCATTGAGTGAACTAACACAATTT
>NC_056514.1:42281820-42299110 GCF_014905685.2 Nematolebias whitei | reverse complement strand
GTTTTGTTTAGAAAATAAACGTCTCAGTTTCTCTGATACTCCCTCAACATATGGAATGACCACTGGTCTGGGTCTGGGTTCCTCCTTTTCACCTGATGGCTGACTGGAGTCCTGTTTGGGTTTCTTCTCTGCTTTCAGGAAGGCCCAGTTAGGATATCCACATTGCTCTAGAGCCTGTCTTGTGTGGGATTTCTCCTTCTGCCTGGCTCCTGAGTTAGTGGGGATGCTGTCTGCTCTGTGGTACAGAGTCCTGATGACTCCTAACTTGTGCTCCAAAGGGTGATGGGAGTCAAACTGCAAATACTGGTCTGTGTGTGTGGGTTTGCGGTACACCTCAGTTTGCAAATGTCCTCTATCAGAGACTGAGACCTCACAGTCCAAGAAAGCCAACCTGCCATTTTTTACATCTTCTCGTGTGAACTTGATGTATTTATCCAGAGTTGATGTGGTCAGTAAAATGTTGGACTTCCTGAGATTTAATTTTAACCCAGGTGTCGTCAACATACCTGAACCAATGACTTGGTGGTGTCCCTGAAAAGGACGTCAAGGCTCTCTTTTCTACCTCCTCCATGTACAGGTTGGCAACAATAGGAGAAACTGGAGACCCCATAGCACACCCATGTTTCTGCCTATAATATTGCTCCCCATATGTGAAGTAGGTTGACTGCAGGCACAGTTTCAAGAGTTGACACAGTTCTGTGGAAAACGTGGTCCTGCTGCTCAGAGTGGTGTCTGATTTTAATTTTAAACTGACCACCTCTACTGCATCATCAACAGGAATGCACGTAAAGAGTGATGTGACATCAAAAGAGACCATTGTTTCATCAGTCTCCATGATGACATCCCTCACCATATCCACAAAGTCCATGGTGTTCTGTATGTGGTTTTCTGAGCTGCCAACTAAAGGGATGAGTACATCATCAAGCCAGGACTCTGCAGTCTTCACTCATCTCCAGGCCAGCGATCACTTTTTCAGGGATGAAGATGTTCACATCCTGGACAGAGAGGAACGATGGTTTGAGAGAGGAGTAAAGGAGGCCATCTTTGTGAAAAGAAATCATCCATCGTTAAACAGGGGTGGAGGCCGCCGGGTTCAACTGTCCCCCTCTTACAATGCTGTGATTGCTAGTATCACTCAGCCCTCTGTGAACAGTAAACAGCCATCAGGTGCTAATGATCCATTGTTAGGCTGATGGTCCTTCTTGAGCATGTGATCAGCTGGTTCTGGTTGTCAGCAGCAAACTGGTTGATCCACTCTGAGAAGGTGCTATTTAAGAGACTGAGCTGAAAACAGCACCTCAGACTGAGGAAGTCTCTTGGATGAGAGACGAAACGTTTCTACATTTTTTTGTTGATTTGCTTTGTTTTGTTTTTTTGAATGTCCAGAGGACCAGATTTAACTTTTTTAGATTTTTCTACCTGGATTATTGAGCATGCATCAGGATAGTGTGGTCAATAGTATCGAATGCTTTTTTAAAATCAACAAAAATACTAACACAATATTGTTTTTGATCGACAGCAGAAATTTGTTCTATTATTTCCATGAGAGCCATTGATGTAGAGTTTTTTGCTCTAAACCCATACTGACTGCTACTTAGAATGTTTTGTTTAGTAATAAATTTATCTAATCTGGTCACAAACAGTTTTTCTAGAATTTTTGAGAATTGTGGTAATAAGGATATTGGTCTATAATTATTGAACACACATTTATCACCATTTTTAAAGAGAGGTACTACCTTAGCTACTTTCATATTGTCTGGAAATATTCCTTTTGAAAATGATCAATTACAAATATATGTAAATGGCTCGATAACATTACTCATTATGTCCTTTACAAACATCATATCCATGTCCACCCAGTCTTTTGATCTCTTATCTGTAAGATTTTTTACTACATTCATTATTTCTTCTTTGTCAGTTCCATTAAGAAAAATACTGTTGTCACAACCTATAACTGAATGGTTCACATTATTGTCCTTCAAAAAATATTGTGAAATACCTGTTTTTGCTTTATGACTTTTCAGAACACTATTTATTACTCGCCATGTAGCTTTCATATCACCATTACTTTTATTTAATAAATCACTATAATATTCCTTCTTGTGTTTCCTTATAATCGCTACTAATTTATTTTTATACTTCTTATATTTCTCTTCAGCCTCTTGTGTTCTCAATTTCAAGAAACATGTATACAAATAATTATTTTTTTACAAGCATTTCTCAACCCTTTCATCATCTTTCGATACTTGATAAGAGAGTCCGAGGTGGGGGCGGGGTACGGCTGTATATGCATCATTCATTCAATCTTTATTTAGACTGGTTAATCCCATGGATATATGCATCTTTCACATTGGTTTAAACACGGTCCAGTGTATTACTTCCTTGCATTGGTATGGTCACATACTGATAAAAACTTTGCAAAGTCTTCTTCAGATTTACGTGGTTAAAATCCCCAGCTACTACATAAAAAGCTTCCGAGTGTTTGTTCTGAAGCAAGCTGATGTTATTATTTAGCTCTTTCAGGGCGTCTTTAGCATTAGCGTCTGGAGCTATATAAACAGCTATTATAAACACAGCCGTAAACTCGTGAGGTAAATAATGTGGTCGACACTTAATTGTTAGTTGCTCTAAAACCTCAGAGCATGTACTGTTTATCACCGTACAATTTGTAGACCAACCTTTGTTTATGTAAACACACACTCCCCCTCCGCACGTCTTTCCCGTTTGTTCACTGCAGCAGTCCACTCGGAAAAAAGTCTGCCGTCCATCTGAAATGCTGAGTCCGGCATGCCACTGTTTAGCCATGTCTCTGTGAGACAGAGTATCACACATTCCTTCATCTCCTCTGAGGGACTCATACTCAGTCGAAGCAGATCCATCTTGTTATCCAAGGAGCGGACATTGGACAGAAAGGCAGACTGTAATGGGAGTCTGCCAGACCTAGCATTAGCTTTCTGCCTCACCAGCACGCCAGCCCGGCATCCTCCCTTTATCCCTCCTCTTTCTGTTTGAGCCATGCTGTCTCCATGCTGATGTCTGTAAAAGTTGCAGTCTGCCAAGCATAGCCTTAAGATTGTTGTTTGCTGCTGTCTTCAGTGTTCAATCCTCTCTCATCCTCATCAGTTTGGTTTGGCTATAATTCACATGCTTAATGCGTGCAGAGTCAAGTTCGGAGTCAGTCTCAAAACTCCTGAAAACTGGGATCTCACTGGGAGCCTTTGAAGCTGTGGCTGCTCTGAACGTAGCCATCTTGGCCATAGATGACCAATTATTGGCCTTCTATGGCCAATTATTAAAGTTCTCTCTCTAAGAAGCAGCTCTCTCTCTCTTTGCACCAGCTCTCCAGGTGTTCCACCTGTAGCTGGACTCATCATTGTTTGTGGTGCATCCCACCACCGCTGTATCATCTGCAAACTTTACAATATGACAGCCTAGATGGGTAGCTGCAAAATCATATGTGAGCAGAGTTAATAGGACAGGGTTCAGCACACATCCCTGAGGAGAGCCAATGCTGGGGGTTATGGTGGAGGAGGAAAAGTTGTGAATCCTCACAGACTGAAGTCTGTTCGTTAAGAATTCTAGGACCCAGTTGCAAATGAAGGGGCTTAGTCCTAGTGTGAATAGTTTGTCCATCAGGGTTTGGGAGATCATGGTGTTGAAGGCAGATGTGAAGTCTACAAAGAGCATACGGATATAGAAGTACTCTTTAATTCTGTTGAGGTCACGCTGAGAAGCTCTTCATCCGGTGATGAGATGAGTCTGGTGCTGGGTGGTCTGTTCAGGTCTTCAAAGCGTGTATAGAACTTGTTAAGGGCATCAGGCAGTGATGGGTCTTTGGGACATTGTTCACTCCTGCCCTTATAAGCTGTTATACACTTAATGCCCCTCCACATGCTCTGTGGGTCTTGTGAGGTGAACTGACCCTCGATCCTCTGCGCATATGTGATCTTGGCCCTCTTAATACCTGCAACCAGCTCTTTCCTTGTCCTTCGCAGCTCCTGTGAGTTTTCAGACCTGAAGGCAGTGTTCCTGGCTTCCAGCAGGGTGGGCACCTCTGCATTCAGCCAATGTTTTCTGTTCAGGTAACTTTTAACATATCGTAAGGTGGAGACATTGTCAGTACATGTACTAAAGTACCTCAAAACTGAGGATGTGTATTGGTCAAGATCCAGTGCTCCATCATTTTCAGCAGCTTCTCTGAAAACCTGCCAGTCTGTTCTTTCAAAACAATCTCTCAGTATGGGGCCACTATCTTGGATTTAACATTTAACTTTCTTTTGTACCGGTCTAGAGCGTCTCAGCGGGGCAGGTAAGCAGGAGCCAGGAAGATTGAGATGTGATCAGAGGATCCTAGGTGGGGGTGGGGTTCAACTTTGTATGCATTTTTTACGTTTGTGTAAACATGATTCAGCATATTGTTCCCACGTGTTAGTATGTCCACCTGCTGGTAAAAACTTAGAGACATTCTTTTAGATCCGCGTAATTAAAGTCTCCGGCTACTATGTAAAGAGCATCAGGGTGTTTGCTCTGCAGCGAGCTGAAGAGATCATGTGGTTCCTGCAGAGCGTCGTTAGCATTAGTATGCGGAGAAATATAAACAACTCTTGTGAAAGCCACTGTAAATTCACGGGGTAGATAATGTGGTCAACATTTCACTGTTAGTTGCTCCAAAGCCTTTGAGCATGAGTTTTATTTACTACAGTACAGTTCATGCACCAACTTTTACTTATGTAATGCACACTCCGCCTCCCCGTGATTTCCCCGTTAGCTCGCTGCAGCGGTCCGCTCGCAAAAAGCGTCTGTCATCCAGCTGGAAGACTCTATCCGGCGTTTCTCTTGTAATCCATGTTTCCATGAGGCAAAGCACCACACACTTCATCATCTTTTCTGAGGTGCCTGCTCTCAGATGAAGCAAATCCATCTTGTTGTCCAACGAGTGGACGTTCGACAGAAAGAGAGACGGCATCTGGAGTTTTTCGGCTTTAGCATAACCACATAGCCTCACCATAACCCCCACCCGGCGTCCTCTCTTCTTAAACCAGGAGCAGCACTTCCTCTTCTGCCTGTTGGAATGCCTCTGCCACAGCTTCCAGGTAGATGACTATAAGATCTGCATTTTGCCAAGCGTAGTTTTCAGTTCGTTGCCGATTTCTGCTATATTTCATGGCAAATCCCCTCCTATTCTCATCAATTCCTTAGATAGAGAACTTTACTAATTGGCTTTTATGTATGTAAATGTTCCTGTAAAGTGCCCTGAGACAACTTTGTTGTGATTTTGCGCTATATAAATAAACTGAATTGAATTGAATTGAATTATGTTTGGCTATAGTTCACACGCATAAATCGTGCGTAGTCAGGCACAGTTAATTTCAAAACTCCTAAAAACTGGGATCGCACCAGGAGCCTGTGAAGCTGCAACTTCTCTGAGCGCTGCCATCTTAGCAATCTTGTGGTACATGTGGTGGAATGAAATTGTATATGCAGGGTCCCAGTTACATCCAACAATAAAATGTAATAAAAAAACTGTAATAAGATCTAAGATATGAACTAAGAAAAACATTAATGAAAATACACTAAGCACTAATAACATAAACAATATGCTGAACAGCAGCATGAACAAAAGTCTGTGTGAGCAAATGAGTACAAATGAACACAGCAACATGAAACAGATCAGCAGCAACATCGTCCCCCCTCAGCAACACCTGAGGCTCTGTTCTCCCTGATAGAATTCCTTGGAAATTTAAAATTCAAAGAGATTTTTTTGGCAGGAGATTTCAACATTGACTGGGATAAGTCGACCCCCTCTGTGATAAATTCAAGGAATGGTGCCTGTCACTCAATCTAACCCAACAGATCGACTCTCCCACTAGACAAAACAAAAACTGTCCAGCTCAACCCCCACCATTCAGAGGGATTATAGAGACAGTTCTGTCATCTTCAGAACAGATCTCGTCCCTTCATGCAGAAGTTCAAGAACTACTGGTAAAAAAAATAATTCCCAGGGTTCCCAACGGAGAGGAAAACACAGGGTTTTACTCACGTTACTTCCTGGTTCCGAAACGGACCTGAGGGATAATAATAATAATAATAATAATGTCATCACAATGTCAGCACTGTATGTTTCCATACAATGGCGAAATTAGTCTCTGCATTTAACCCATCCACCACCAGGTGGTGCAGTGGGCAGCTATTGAAAGCGCCCGGGGGATGATGAGACCCATCCTGGATTTATCCATTTTCAACAAGTCGATCATGGAGAGACAGTTTCACATGTTGACAACCAGACAGCTGTTAAACAGCATTCACCAAAACGACTGGTTTACCTCCATCGATCTCAAAGACACCTATTTTCACATTCCAATCATTCCAAAGCACAGAAAGTTCCTACGCTTCTCCTTCCAAGGGACCCAGTACCAGTACAACAGGCTCCCGTTCGGTTACTCTCTCACACCATGCACGTTTTCAAAATGCGTGGAGACGGCCCTGCAGCCACTACACAGAACAGGGATGAGAATTCTGTTTTACCTGGACAGTCTACTGTTGCTGACCCGATCCAGGCAGGAAGCAGTGGCACAAATCAAAGCACTGACATCACACCTGTTAAACCTGGGCTTCGCCATAAACTGGGAGAAGAGCTCGGTTCTCTCGGCCCAGATGATCATTTATCTGGGAGTGGAGCTAAACTCAGTCACTATGAGGGCCCGTTTATCACAGACGAGAGCCAAAACTCTAAAAGACCAGCTCCGCCACGTAAAGCCTGGCAGAGTAGTGACAGCTGTCTCCAACATGAAACTGTTAGGAATGATGTCGTCAGCTCACGCGGTAGTTCCATTGGGCTTACTTCACATGAGACGTCTCCAGAGGTGGTTCGCTCGTCTGCGCATAGATCCAGTAAGGCAGAAGAGGCGGATGATTTCTGTGCCCCCTCCGTGGGAACCGACATGAAACATTGGGGAAACCCTCTCACTCTGTCGGAGGGAGTTCCTATCAGCAGACCTACATCACATGTCTCAGTTTTCACAGACGTGTCCCTGTCAGGTTGGAGAGGAACGTGCCTGTCTTAGGCGGTGGGGGCGCTGTGGCCACCTCACACATCAGCTCATTTAAATGTTTTGGAATGTCTCACAGTTTTGAATGTGATCCAACATTTTGCTCCTGTGTTACAGAATCAGCATGTTCTGATTCACACAAACAACAAGGTGACTGTGGCTTACATAAACCAGCAGGGGGGCATGTGCTCAGCCCAAATGTTACACATTGCAAGTCAGCAGCTGTGTTGGGCACACAAAAACCTGCCCTCCATCAGAACAGTGTACATCCCCAGCGTCCTAAACAGATGAGCAGACATAATTTCAAGGGCGGTCTGCACCACGTGGACTGGAGCCTCCATCCCGAGCTGATTTCTCGGATTTGGGAGAAATTTGGCAGAGCAGAAGTGGACCTATTTGCCACACAGGAGAACGCCCAGTGCCAACTATGGTTTTCACTGAACCCATGGGACAATCTACCATTAGGAGTGGACGCGTTTGCCCACAGACTGTGGGCAAAACATGCAGTTGTGACACCACTGATTAAAAAACCTAGCCTAGACCCCACAGTAATGTCCAACTTTAGACCCATCTCAAAACTGCCCTTCATATCTAAGATCTTGGAGAAAATTGTTTACAATCAGTTAACATCATACTTAAACGACCACAACCTTCTTGAACAGTTTCAATCTGGCTTTAAAACTCACCACAGCACTGAGTCTGCGCTGCTGAAAGTCTTCAACGACATTCTTTTAGCCGCAGACTCTGGTGACTGTGTAGTTTTAATGTTGTTGGACTTGACTGCTGCCTTCGACACAGTAGACCATCACATCCTCCTGTCTCGTCTGGAGAACTGGGTGGGCATTCAGGGTCCTGCTCTACAGTGGTTCAGATCCTATTTGACAGAAAGAAGCTTCTGCGTGCGCATTGGTGCTGTGGAGTCCTCTGTAGCCCCTCTCACTTGTGGAGTACCTCAGGGTTCTATACTTGGCCCTCTTCTGTTTTCCCTGTATCTACTCCCTCTGGGACATCTTCTCCGGAAACATGGCATTTCTTTTCATTTTTATGCTGATGACAGCCAAATCTATGTTCCGTTAAAACAGGGCAAACACCATTCCTTGAAACAACTCCTGGGGTGTATGGCAGAAGTCAGAGCATGGATGTCACTAAACTTCTTACATTTTAATGACAAAAAGACAGAGGTCTTGTTGTTTAAGCCTAGTGAAGGCTCCAATATCCATGCTGATCTGGGTCCTTTAACAGAACATCTGACTGAGACAGCAACTAACCTGGGCGTGAGGCTGGACAGTGACTTCAAACTTGACACGCAGATTAAATCAGTGATCAAGTCCAGCTTCTTTCATTTGAGACAACTGGCCAAGGTCAAACCATTTCTGTCACAACATCATTTTCAGATCTTAATCCATGCTTTCATTACAACTCGCCTGGATTACTGTAATTCTCTTTATGTCGGTCTGAGCCAGTCATTACTGACTCGACTTCAGCTGGTTCAGAACGCTGCTGCCCGCCTTTTAACTGGTACCAAAAAACGAGAACACATCACCCGTTTTAGAATCACTACATTGGCTCCCGGTTCGCTTCAGGATTAATTTTAAGGTTCTTTTATTTGTTTTCAAATGTCTTCATGGTCTCGCCCCACAGTATCTGTCCAACCTGCTCCAGCTGTACACTCCTTCACGCTCTCTCAGGTCAGCAGATCAGCTGCTGCTGGTCGTCCCAAGGTCCAACAGGAGACTGAGAGGTGACCGAGCGTTCTCAGTCGCTGCCCCTAAACTGTGGAACGAGCTGCCTCTGCATGTCAGACAAGCTGGCTCACTTTCTGTTTTTAAGTCTTCTCTGAAGACACATCTTTTCTCTTTGGCTTTTACTTCAGTTTGAAATGTTGGTTTTAATGACTCTAAGTTATTTGTTTTATTTTATTTGTTATCTTTATTTTATTTCACATTTTTAACGTGTGGGGTTTTTATGTTTTTGTATGTCCTAGTGTACAGCACTTTGGTCAACAGTGTTGTTTTAAAGTGCTCTATAAATAAAGTTGTATTGTATTGTATTGTACAGTCTGTGGCCCAAAATGGTCCTTTACGCATTTCCCCCAGTATAATATCACGGTTTCTGAACCGAGTTCGGGAGGAAGAACTGTCAGCCATTCAGATAGCCCCCGAGCACGTGAGCACCCCATGGTTTCCAATCCTGCGACGTCTGTTATCGGGTCATCTGTGGAAACTGCCGTGGAGGGACGATGCTCTCCTCCAGGCGGGAGAAGCGATCAGGAGTCACCCAGAAATAGGCCAGCACCTCTGGGTTTGGCCGCTGAGTGGATCCACTTAGAGAAGATGGATCGCTCTCAAGAAGTAGTGCACACAATCCAGGATTCACGTGTTGTCTCCACCACAGCGCTGTACACATCAAAGTGGACAGCTTTTCAACACTGGTGTACGGAGAAAGGTTTAGAGGCCATCTCATGTAGACGAGGTGGCATGCTGTCCTTTCTGCAGCAGCTGATGGACAGAAATCTGGCATTCAGCACAATTAAAACGTATGATGCAGTCATCTCTTCCTGTCACAAAGGCTTTGGTGACAGAACAGCTTTTAATCATCTGCTGATGAAGCATTTTCTAAAAGGTGTACGGAGGCACAGACCGGTGTCACGTCCACTAGCTCCACAGTGGGACATAACGATGGTTCTGCAAGCCCTGATCAAAGCTCCTTTTGAGCCGTTAGATCATGTTTCGATTAAATTCTGGTCACTTTAAACAGCCCTGCTTTTGGCTTTGACATCTACAAAGAGAGTGAGTGATTTATCTGCCCTCTCTGTTGCGCCGTCATGCCTCAGGATTCAAGCTGATGGCAGTTCAGCTGATCTGAGACCTAACCCAGCATTCATGCCTAAAAACATCTCAAGCTCATTTAATTCGAGAATGATAACGTTGGAGGGTTTTTTTCCCCCCTCCCCACAAATCAGAAGAAGAAGCATCTTTTCATCTCCTCTGCCCTGTGTGTGCGCTGGCTGGCATGTTACGTAGCACGCACGGCCACACTGCATCAGACTCAACATTTGTTTGTGCATTATACAGACACCTCTGCAGGTCGCCCGTTATCCATCCAGCACCTGTCACACTGGCTGTATGAGGCCATTTCTGAAGCTTACAGAGCATCAGGTTTAGAGCCCCCTGACAACCTCAGGGCGCACTCGACCAGAGGAATCGCATCTTCAACAGCCTTGCATAATGGTATGACAATGCAAGATATTTGCACTGCGGCCACGTGGACATCGCCCTGCTCATTTATTTGCTTCTATCTGCGTGATGTGTCAGCTTGTTCCATGGCTCAGTCTGTTCTCAGCGCATTAACAGAATGAATCTTATTGTTTTCATGGAATTTCGTTTAAACTCACATCTGACTGCATGCAATCACAGTGTGAGATATTTATTATCAGTCACAAGTGTGTGACTGTTGGTCTTGTTCTAATGTTACTAATTAGTTCATGACTACTGTTACCAATCAGTTCATTTGATTACTAATCAGTTCAGTTATTATTAATCTGTTCATATTGAAGATCTGTTTATCTGCTCCGTTCAATGTTTTCAGCCTCTCCTCTTTTCCCCGTCGAAAACTTTTCTCTCCAGGGCGCCCATGTTCACGGAACGCGTAAATTACGTAGCACGCGTCTATGCATGGTGCACTTAATTACGCAGTGGTGGAACTGCCTGACCCAAACTGTGGCCTTGACGCCAGATTTATCTCAACTCCTCCTGGAATGTTTTGAAAACAACAAAGATGCTTTTTCTGTTTCCTCACCCCTCACTTCCCCAAGGCCGTGGACATGTAACAGAACCTCAACTGAGCTGAAGATGAATGTCATCTCTTATCTGGACAATGGCTGAGGGGGTCTCTGGACTATGCTACGACTTTCCCTTAAAAAGTCAATGTTTTCACCGGCCTATATGTAAATGTATAACGTCTGTTTATGTTGCTTTGCTGTGGTAGGTTTTTTTTTATGCCTCAAATCGTGCCCTGTCTAGGACACTGTGTGAGGGATCTTTATTTAATACGTCTATCCTCGTGTTTTCTTTCCTTTTCTCATCTAAGCAAAATGTTATTCTGAATAAGAATAAGACGGCCGCGCTATTTATAGCCGCAGCTTCGTGCACTCCGCCCATCTTCGGACGACTGTACGTACATATTCGCGTTGTATCTCAGTGCAATGCCAATAAAGTTTATTCTGATTCTGATGCTGATTAACTTCACGCAGACTCTCTCACTGGTACATTTTCATCTTGAAATCACTTCTTGGTCTGCTGCCTTCATACATCTCCTCCTACATGGCTCTGCGTGAGTGCAGCTACAGCGTGCACTCAT
Organism: Nematolebias whitei; assembly: GCF_014905685.2. Classification (NCBI taxonomy): domain Eukaryota; kingdom Metazoa; phylum Chordata; class Actinopteri; order Cyprinodontiformes; family Rivulidae; genus Nematolebias; species Nematolebias whitei. The sequence continues at coordinate 42,287,702 of NC_056514.1, read as the reverse complement.
AGGACATTATTACCTGCAATGTTCCCTCAGTGAGGACTGAACAAGACAAAAGGACCTTCTCCTACTCCGCTCCTGTTTCCTGGAATATCTTGCAACAAGATTTGAAGCTCTTGACCTTGACCTCTCTAAGTGGCTTTAAGAATCTGTTGGACTTCTGGCAAGGACTAAGGGACCGTTTACACAGCGCATATTTTGAATACATCCACAGCTTTCTCTCTGCAGTTCTGCTGATCATTTACACGACTCCAGTGGCCCCCCTCTTTGAATCCGGAGGTTTTTAAACCCACCTTCCAGAGTGGAGGTTTTTCGCTGAACCCCCTGCTAATAATGTAAACATCTCCTGCTGAGGCTTTGTGTTACACCACATGCGCAAACGCGGACAGACGCTATATTTCTATCAACATGGCGGCGCACACACTGCTTTCAGAACTACGACTGATGGAATATATTTTTAATCTCGTAGTTAATCTACGTCAGATTCCAGGTGCTGTGACTGATGTCTGTGTTGGAAGAGACGATTCAGTTCTAATATTACTGTTTATAGAGCGTGGCACGTGCGCACGTCGCGCTGCACTATAACATACTAAATGTGCTAAATAATAACAGTTTAATAATAATAAACAGTATTTATGTTAGTGTGAGAGAGATAATGAAGCTCTGAGGTAAATGAAGCTATCTGGACATTATGTAATTCAATTCAATTCAATTCAGTTTATTTATAAAGCGCCAAATCACAACAAAGTTGTCTCAGTGCACTTTACAGAAACATTCACATACATAAAAGCCAATTAGTAAAGTTCTCTATCTAAAGAATCCAGCAGACAAGTTGAATAAAATTTAAAATGATGCTACACATATAGCATGAACACTACAGTTGAAAATGAAGACATCAGGTTTAATTTGTATTTATTTATTCAACAGCACAAACTGTATGTCACACAAACACTGATAATTAAACTGAACACACTATTAAAACAAGTTAACTGTAAACTATGTTAATGAACAACTGGACTCTTGTTTTCATCCGGTATGGAAGTCCCACATTGTTCACCTGGCTCGTTCAGGCTGTCACTCCTTTGATTAATGCACCTTCAAACATTGAATGGATTGAATAAAACAACTGAGGGGAATTAAAAATAAATAGGTCATCCAATAGCTCTCTTCAACGTCCTCCTGCACTGCACCTGGGCCAAGCCTCGTTCAGAACCGGTCCGCCTGGTGGGAGACAGCTCCTTCTTCTTTCAGGAAAAAATAAAATCTCAGTTGGTTGTTTTGTAATAGAAGTAAACACAAACTAGCATTATTAAGAACGTTGATTTACCTGGTGTAAAACAGCTACTGATTATCACAGAGTAAAGTCCGACATCATCGACTCGGTTCTGGTCCACTCAGAGACCAGCTGTTAGACGAAGCGGTCCCGCTTGGCGTCAAATCTGTTGACTCTTATCCACAATCCAGCCAAAATCCAGCTTTTACTTGTTGTTAAATTGTTGTTAGCTCAGCTTTTTAGCTCACAGGAAAGGCGCGTGCCGCATGCGCATTAGGTGAAGGTACAAAATTCACAGCGCCATCTAATGACCCGGCATGGTAACTACAGCGGATTGGGGAGGGCGGGGAGGAATCCTTCGGATGCATGTAAACCCAAAATCCGTCCGTGTCAATTCAGATCTTTTCCTCTAATTAACATACGAAAAAAAACTACGTTTCCCTCCATCTTGTCCGTGAAAATAGGGCCTAATGCAGACATGTTCCTGTTTTTAGTTTTCTACATTCGCCTTATAATCTAGCTGTTTATTACTTTTTTGCCATCTTATTTTAAGATGTAAAAAAATATATGTATGGCTTTTTATAACTGTCTATTGTCGTTGCATCATTCTTTGTTGAAATCAGGTCTCTCTTGTACATGAGTCCTTGAGGCTCAATGAGATTAACCTGTAGAAACAAAGGTTGAATGAAAAAACATGATGAGATATTTCACAGTGATTATCCTGGTCAGATATTCATGAGTCTAATAGCCTCAGAGTAGAAGCTGTTCCTCAGTCTAGTGGTTCTACACTTAATCTACACTTAAGCCCCGTCTTAAAACTGGACAGTAGCTATGTTTACATGTGCAGAATTCTTTGACCGGCTTGAAATGTGTTCTGTTTGAATAATTCAAATGTATTATTACATGGGCACAATCTGTTCATGACGAGCGTTTACCTGCAGCGGGCTTTGTTCTGAACAGCAGTACTGACATGCGCAGAGTGGTAAACTCTCCTTAAAAAAACCACCGAAGAAGAAGTTCTACTTCCGGGTGAACGTAAACAAACCTGAGCACCAAAATGGACCCGCGACAGGTTTTAATGATGTTGGAGACGTTATTGCACTCCCTGACTGAGCTACAGGTGACACAGATCATTTTGAGCTCTTTCAAAGTTTCTAGTAGAAATGTTGTCGCTCACCGACCAGTTTTGCTCCCCTGACATGCTAATATTATTAGCATTAGCCAGGCGGAAATGGCAAAGTCGCACATGCGCAGTCAGGTCAGTTTTTCACGATCAGATAAAAACGAACAGATCAAGCGTTTACATGCGCACCGATCGGGTTACGGATCGGCGTAAACCACCCGTTTTGTTCTGATCACAAATTATATCGGATCGCGCCGAATACACAAAAAATAACCCGAACGGAGAGTTTACATGACACACTTTTATTCCGACCGGCCATTTGATCCGGTTACTTGTGTCCATGTAAACATACCCAGTGTGTCAGCCTCACGGACTGAAACGGAAAGTTCGTTCCACAAGAGAGGAGCCTGATAACTGAAAGCTCTTCCTTCCATTCTGCTTTTGGAAACTCTAGGAACCACGTGTAAACCTGCAGTCTGACAGCAAAGTGCCCTGTTAGGAAAATATGGAACGATAAGATCTGTACTATAAGATGGAGCTAGGTTGTTGAGAGCTTTGTAGGTTAGAAGTAAGATTTTGAATTCTATTCTGGATTTGACAGGGAGCCAATGGAGAGAAGCTAAAACTGGAGAGACATGATCTCTCCCAGTAACTCCAGTTAAGACTCTGGCAGCAGCATTTTGGATCAACTGAAGACATTTAAAGAAGTATTTGGACACCCAGATAATAAACCATTGCAATAGTCCAGTCTAGACGTGACAAATGCATGAACCAGTTTTTCTGCATCATTTTTAGATAAGATGATTCTAATTTTAGTGAGACAGAAGAAAGGACAGGTGGACAGAAAGAAGTATGAACAGATGGTCAGAATGAAGAGACGATAAGTTTGTGAGGGAGTTGAAGACTATCAACGGTTCAGGCAGGATGTGAGGAGGACGCAAGGTGCTGATGAACAGACAAGTATTGTCTAGAGGTCATGTTTGGACATGGAGTTTAATTCCTGAAGAACAGGAACTGTGTCCAATAGTATCAGAACATCTTTGACAGTACAGTTTTTTTTTTCCTCCCAGGATCTGATCGAGGTGGCAGCTTCAATTTCTCCTCCCCCGTTTTTTTCCTTCTTCCTGCTCTGCTCTCTGTCTGTCTGAAGTGCCTGGGTCTCATCTCCCGAACATAAATCAAGAAGATTATGGAGTTCGTATCGTGGGCGTTCAACTCTATTGATAAGATTTTTTCATCAAAGGACAAGGTCCTGGGGAACCGGCGTGTCCAGCTGAGACTCACGGTGTGGGGTACGTCATGGATTCGTGGGGAGTGTGGCAATCGATGTGCATTACAGTACTGTCTCAAGAAGATGTTGAAGACGTTTACATATTTGGATTTATGATAGCAGGGACTCTGCTTTTTGGCATCATCGGGGCTCTGTTTTATCGACTTTTGAAGAAGACAGCGGGAGCAGTTTTGGCCATGGAAAAGCTTCTGAGTCAGTGTGAAGGTCTGGTCCTCGCTGTGGGAACTTTAAATCGTTTGGTCTACAAGCTTAACCGTAAGGTGGAGGCGATTGAGAATCGCAGACCACCTGGGGCTTCTGGGACTTGTCAGCGTGGTGGGTTCGACCTTGAAGGAGACTCATAGCATGGATCAGTGAAATTAAATGCCACAATTAGGCTTTTTCGGAACCAGAATGCCCAGATGGACTCAAGGCTGAAGAAAAAATCTGTCTGCCTGAAAAAAAAAAAAAATTAAGCTTATCTGATCTTACTCCCAACGGCCTCGGAGACAGGCTGACTATCAAATTTTTCCTGGGACATGAGTACCCAAGGACAAAAGCTTCATCTATCGTAGTATTTGTAAATTTCATTTTTTCATTCAACCTTTATTTCTACAGGTAAATCCCATTGAGCCTCGAGGACTCATTTACAAGAGAGACCTGATTTTAACAAAGAAAGATGACAACAATGGACAACAGCAGCAACAATAAACAGTTATAAAAAGTCATACAATTTTTTTTGTTACAAATAGGATGGCTAAAAAAAAAAAAAGTAACAAACACAGTTAGATTCTAAGGCAAATGTATAAAACTAAAAACAGGAACATGTCTGCATTGGTCCCTGCCAGGAGTCCAACAGATTCTTAAAGACACTTAGAGAGGTCAAAGGTCAAGAGCTTCAGGTGTTTTTACAAGATATTCCAGGAAACAGGAGCGGAGTAGGAGAAGGTCCTTTTGTCTAGTTCAGTCCTCATTGAGGGAACACTGCAGGTAATAATGTCCTGAGAGCGCACGCTGTAGCTGCACTCACGTAGAGACATGTAGGAGGAGATGTATGAAGGCAGCAGACCAGGAAGTGATTTAAAGATGAAAATGGACCAGTGGGAGAGTCTGTGTGAAGTTAATGGTGACCAGTTAACCAGTGAATACTGGGTGCAGTGGTGGGTACGGTAGTTACAGCCAGTTATGAATCTTAGTGCACCATGATAGACAGCATCCAACATCTGCAGCATCCAACATCTGCAGGGTTCTTGTAGGAGCGTTCATGTAAATAATGTCACCGTAATCAATGGAGGGAAGGAAAGTCACAGATACAAGGTGTTTCCTAACATTCAGGGTTAGACAGGATCTGTTTCTGAAAAAGAAACCCAGTTTAATCTAAAAAAGTTAAATCTGGTCCTCTGGACATTCAAAAAAACAAAACAAAGCAAAACAACAAAAAAAATGTAGATACGTTTCGTCTCTCATCCGAGAGACTTCCTCAGTCTGAGGTGCTGTATTCAGCTCAGTCTCTTAAATAGCACCTTCTCAGAGTGGATCAACCAGTTTTGCTGCTGACAACCAGAACCAGCTGATCACATGCTCAAGAAGGACCATCAGCCTAACAATGGATCATTAGCACCTGATGGCTGTTTACTATTCACAGAGGGCTGAGTGATACTAGCAATCACAGCATTGTAAGAGGGGGACAGTTGAACCCGGAGGCTCCACCCCTGTTTAATGATGGACGGTTTCTTTTCACAAAGATGGCCTCCTTTACTCCTCTCTCAAACCATCGTTCCTCTCTGTCCAGACTCTATCTAACCCAGTTTAACTTTCAGTTTCTTTACCAAGTTTTCCACATGGAGCTTAAAAGAGAGATGTGAGTCGACCAAGATACACAAATATTTATAGGAATCAACAAACTCAATGGGGACACCATTAGAGGATAAGATCAGAGGAAGAACCAGTTTTTTCCTGTGTGACTGTATTCCTAAATTTATTTGCAAATGACTGTATCCTTGGATTGTACTAACCTGGCTCAAATTAACCCCTGCTTCCACTGTGGTGTTGGAGTGGTCCACGTGGTTCTGTCAGCTGCTGATGAAATGGTTCCGACTCATCTGAAGTCAATTTGGATCTTTGATCCGATACATTCTTCTTCATTGCTGAAATGAACATGGAAGTTTGTTCTCATTAACACCTGTATATTATCTATAACAATCACTCACACACACACACAC
>NC_056514.1:42280417-42281720 GCF_014905685.2 Nematolebias whitei | reverse complement strand
TCCCTGTTCTGCACTCTGGGTTCGCTCCGACCACAAATCCTAACAGTACGACCCGACCAGAACAGAACTCAGCGGGCAGGGTTCTCACTCGGCACACTCACCTTTTTTCTTTTTTTCCCTCCTCGTGCCTGATGGACGAGCTCCTCTCCGTCTCCGTCCATCCACCGTCCCGCCGCCGTCGCCGCGGTGGACGGTTCCGGAGGCAGTCTGCGGCGCCCGGCCCGGTCGCTGCCGAGCAGAACTTCAGAGCTGGTTCCGGTGTTTTCGTGGGAGCGGGGTTCGCCGCCTCACCTCCCAGGTTTCCGGTGGGGGCGAGATCCAGCGTCCCGCGGGAGCTCCGGTCCACTCCTGCTCGGTTCGGTAAGTCCGGTCCGGTTGACGTTACAGGGGCCGGTTCTGTCGCCTCACCTTCCAGGTTCCTGGTGGGGGCGGAATCCGGCCTCTCACCGTCACTCCGCGCCGCAGCTGTTCGACCCAGCCTGGCCGTACCTCCGGAGAGTTTTCTTTGTGACACCGTGGGGGCGTGTCCCGCCGCCTCACCTCCCAGGTTTCCGGTACGGGCGGCACCCGTCACCACACCCACTCACACTGACCTTCCTTTTTTTTCCCCTGAGGATATTTCTAATATTAATCAGACTATTCTCAAACTGTTTAGTTCTGCAAAAAGAAACCCATCCTCCTCTGATTTAGTTTTGACCCAGATGAAGGATTTTTTACTTTCTGTCCCAGGCCTTTCTTTACTCCCAGAATATGATTTTTTGTTAACAAAAATAGAGACTCTAAAGACTCCTTTTTCAGCCATTCCAGAGGGGGTCCCGGCTGACGCTCCTCATCTCTCCTACTCCGAGGGGGTCCCGGCTGACGCTCCTCATCTCTCCTACTCCGAGGGGGTCCCGGCTGACGCTCCTCATTTCTCCTACTCCGAGGGGGTTCCGGCTGATGCTCCTCATCTCTCCTACTCCGAGGGGGTCCCGGCTGACGCTCCTCAGCTCTCCACATCTCCCGAGGGGTCGACGCTCTCCACATCTCCCGAGGGGTCGACGCTCTCCACATCTCCTGAGGGGTTGACGCTCTCCACATCTCCCGAGGGATCGACGCTCTCCACACCTCCCGAGGGGTCGACGCTCTCCACATCTCCCGAGGGTTCGACGCTCTCCACATCTTCGGAGGGGTCGCCTCCGTGGTCCTCCATGTCGTCTGCTGCAGAGCCACAGGCCTCTCCGTCGTCTGCTGCAGAGCCACAGGCCTCTACTCCCGCAGCAGCAACTCCCATGGTCTCTCCTCCAGCAGCAGCAACTCCCAT
>NC_056514.1:42278764-42280317 GCF_014905685.2 Nematolebias whitei | reverse complement strand
CACACACACACACACACACACAGAGAGAGAGAGAGAGAGAGAGAGAGAGAGAGAGAGAGAGAGAGAGAAGCCCAGTGGTGTTAAAGCGTGCAGTTTGTGCAGAGATTAATAAAGATAAAGATGAAAACTGCTCAGCAGCAGAATAAACTGAAGATTCACTGACTTCCTGTACAAATAAAGGCTAAATAAAAAATAAATAAAGGTTAAACAAAAAAATAAAGGTTAAATAAAAAAATAAAGGTTAAATAAAAAAAACAAAAGGTTAAATAAAAATAATAAAAAATGAGCCGCTGCAGATCAGAGCAGATCTCAAACCATTCAGGCCCAACAGAACAGATCCTGATCAGAATCATCAAAAGTACTCTCTTCATGTGGAACAAAGAGGAATGCTTGTCAGGAAGTACACACTGATATAAAGGAAATACACACGGATATACAGGAGGTACACACCGATTCATTCACTCTTTATTTCTACAGGTTAATTCCATTGACCCTCGAGGACTCATTTACAAGAGAGACCTGATTTCAACAAAGAATGATGACAACAATGGACAATCATAAAAGAGGCAAAAAGATTTTTTTTTTTTACAAATTAAAATAAGATGCCAAAAACTGTAACAAAAACAGCTAGACTCTAAGGTGAATGTAGAAACTAAAAACAGGAACATGTCTGCATCGGTCCCTGCCAGGAGTCCAACAGATTCTTAAAGACACTTAGAGAGGTCAAAGGTCGAGAGCTTCAGGTCTTTTTACAAGATATTCCAGGAAACAGGAGCGGAGTAGGAGAAGGTCCTTTTGTCTAGTTCAGTCCTCACTGAGGGAACACTGCAGGTAATGATGTCCTGAGAGCGCACGCTGTAGCTGCACTCACACACAGACATTGAGAAGACTGAAGTCATTGTTTTTAGCCCTAGCTCAACGTCCACCACTGATCCTGTCAACCTGGACTCTCTTCAGCCATATCTGAAGCAGTCTGGTAAAAATCTCGGGATGGTTTTAGACTCTGACTTCAAGTTTGACAAACAAATTAACTCTGTTCTGCAGAAAAGCTTCTTCCAACTCAGACAGGTAGCTAAGCTCAAGCCAGTGTTGTCTGGGGATCAGCCAGGCCTCCATCTCTCGTCTTCAGCTCGTCCAGAATGCTGCTGCTCAGCTTTTAACTGGAACTCGTAGGTCTGAACATATTACACCAGTTCTGTCCTCCCTTCACTGGCTCCCTGTTCGTACAAGGATAGTCTTTAAAATTCTTCTGTTGACCTTCAAATGCCTAAATGGCCTCGCACCCCTTCACCTCTCTGAGCTTCTGGAACCTTACGTTCCCCCTGGGGCCCCGAGATCATCCGATCAGCTGCTTTTGGCTGTTCCAAAAACAAGAAGCTCCGAGGAGGCCACTTCCATTCTTCACTTCAAATCTCTGCTTAACACATCTGTTCTCTCAGGCATTTCATACAGTGTAAATTGATCTAGTGTTTTTTAATCTGTGACCCTATGTTTTAAATGCTTTTGATTAATTCTTCAGTTATTATTATTAGTGTATTGTATATATATATATA
>NC_056514.1:42275747-42278664 GCF_014905685.2 Nematolebias whitei | reverse complement strand
ATATATATTTCTCTTTAATTTTACTCTCATTGATTGTTGTTGTTGTTGTTAAGCACTTTGATAACAGGTTCTGTTTTAAATGTGCTCTACAAATAAAGTTGACTTGACAGATCAGATGAAACGACAACATACTGCAGCATAGGGTGTCCTAGTGTCAAGAGCACATATGAACACTATTGACTGCATGACCTAAAGATGGCACCTGTGTGTATGGCCTGCCACCTGTCGCTGTCAACTTTGTGTGTTTTTGTGTTCCTGTCACTTTTTACTCATAGCGTCAACTCTCTATTGGTGTACGAACATCAAACGCTACTAGATCTTCTAACTTCTGACCAAAGATTTGGTAAAATTGGATTTTGCTGGGCATAAATCTTTGCCCCCATTTTTGTTGATCCCAGCTCACCTCTGCCGCGCCCCACCTCTACCTCTCAGATGTAAACGTCGCCGTTGCAGAGGTAAGCGCAGCGGCCAGCTGGTGAAGCTGAAAGCCACTTTCAGACGTTTCTTTAAAGTTTCTTAGACCCTGATTGAAGCGACGTCTCACATTTTTATTTCTCAGCGTTTCCTAGACCCTGTCAACTCCTGGCTGATACCTGTTGTCATCTCTCATGAGATGTTCAAGCCTCGCACTCCCTACTTTACCCATCCTCGCTGCTGCAGAGTAAATCTGTGCAACCTGCGACCGGTGAGTCAGACTCCCGGGTCAGCTGATGCCTCGAAGCTGCCGGTTCCTGCCAGGATGGCCTTAGTAAACTCTCAATCGCTAGCGAATAAAACTTTTTCTTAAGGATTTCTTCACATCCTGAGGATTGGACTTTCTCTTTGTGACAGAGACCTTTTTTCATTCAATCTTTATTTCTACAGGTAAATCCCATTGAGCCTCGAGGACTCATTTACAAGAGAGACCTGATTTCAACAAAGAAAGATGACAACAATGGACAACAGCAACAACAATAAACAGTTATAAAAAAAAGCATACTACAGTTTTTTTTTGTTTTTTTTTAACAAATAGAATGGCTAAAAGGAAAAGGTAACAAAAACAGCTAGATTCTAAGGCGAATGTAGAAAACTAAAAACAGGAACATGTCTGCATTGGTCCCTGCCAGAAGTCCAACAGATTCGTAAAGCCACTTAGAGAGGTCAAAGGTTGAGAGCTTCAATTGTTTTTGTAAGGTATTCCAGGAAACAGGAGCAGAGTAGGAGAAGGTCCTTTTGTCTAGTTCAGTCCTCACTGAGGGAACACTGCAGGTAATAATGTCCTGAGAGGGCACGCTGTAGCTGCACTCACGTAGAGACATGTAGGAGGAGATGTATGAAGGCAGCAGACCAAGAAGTGATTTAAAGATGAAAATGTACCTTTGGGAGAGTCTGCGTGAAGTTAATGGTGACCAGTTAACCAGTGAATACAGGGTGCAGTGGTGGGTACAATAATCACAGCCAGTTATAAATCTTAGTGCACCATGATAGACAGCATCCAACATCTGCAGCATCCAACATCTGCAGCATCCAACATCTGTAGGTTCTTGTAGGAGCATTCATGTAAATAATGTCACCGTAATCAATGGAGGGAAGGAAAGTCACAGAAACAAGGTGTTTCCTAACATTCAGAATTAGACAGGATCTGTTTCTGAAAAAGAAACCCAGTTTAACTTTCAGTTTCTTTACCAAGTTTTCCACATGGAGCTTAAAAGAGAGATGTGAGTCGACCAAGTACCCAAATATTTGTAAGAATCAACAAACTCAATGGGGACACCGTTTGAGGATAAAATCCGAGGAAGAACTGCTGAATGACCTAACCTGGCTGAATGTTGGCGAGTCCAGCGCTTTCAGTGAACTTTTGCCTCAGAACGGCTGCTATTTTAACTCTCCGCAGCTGTCGGGCAGAGGTGAAGGAATCACCACTGTTTTTAAGAGTACTATAAATGTAAGCAGGTATGAACTCCATCCTCGTTTTCCAGCTTTGAACTGAGCTTGTTTGAACTGTGTTGCTCTTCCACTGTGTTGTGTGGTGTGGTTTATTGACCAACAAAATACAATAAGGACCTTCTAAGTCACTTCTATTTTATCAACTGAAGTTATTTAAGTTCCATGATTTGGTAGATTATAGTATTTTATCAGTTATGTATAGGGCTCAAAATAACACATTACCATTAAATATCCAAAGAATTTTTGTTAAAAGGCAAAGTTGTTATAATCTTAAGGGGATAGAGATATTTGTCAAACCAAAATTCAGAACTAGTCTGAAGGGAAGGTCTACCTCAATCCAAGGAATTGGATTGTGGAATGGTCTATAGAGTGATGTTAAAAATGTCTGTCATACACTGTCATTACTCACATGGACATTGAAGTCCCCCAGCAGAACAAAGGAGTCCCCAGCTGGTGCACCTTCCAACACCCCTGCCAAGGACTCCAAAAAGGCCTGATACTCTGAACTGCAGTTTGGCGTGTAGGCAAAAACAACAGTCAGAGCCCTTCCTGCCACCCCAAGGCAAGGGAAGCCACTCTCTCATCTACCGGGGGAAACTCCAACACGCAGGCACCAAGTTGGGGGGCTACAAGTAGACCCACACCAGCTTGATGCTTCTCACCATGGGCAATTCCAGAGTGGAATAAGGTCCAGCCAGTTCCAGAGCCCATGCTGTGCATTGTGGTGAGCCCACTATATCTAGTCGGTACCTCTCAACCTCGCACACAAGCTCAGGCTCCTTCCCTGCCAGAGAGGTTACATTCCATGTCCCAAAAACCAGCTTTGGTAAGCAAGGGTCAGAGCACCAAGGTCCCCACCTTCAGCCACTGCCCATAGCAATAATCCTGGTAGATAAATTTAACCAGGTTGAGTCATGTCCTCTGGACGGATTCTTCTTGTTGAAACTGTTAGGATTTGTGGTCGGAGCGAACCCAGAGTGCAGAACAGGGA
>NC_056514.1:42271201-42275737 GCF_014905685.2 Nematolebias whitei | reverse complement strand
CGAGGGAAACAGACACACCGGGCCACAGAAAAGTAACATCCTTACAGAAACATTTGGTCTTTTATCCAAAATACTCTTCAGTAGGCAGTATGATGACACGGTTGGTAGAGCTGGTGCCTCTCAGAAAGCAGGGTACTCTGGATCAAATCCCGGTCCGGGTAGAGTTTGCATATTCTCTCCATGTATACATGAATTTTCGCCATGTACTCCGGGTTCCTCCCACTGACCAAATACATTCATGTTAGGCCGATTGGTAACTCTAAATTGTCCCTAGGTGAGAGTGAGAGACTGAATGGTTGTTTGTCTCTATGTATTCCTGTGATGGACTGGAGACCTGTCTAGGGTATACCCCACCTCTCGTACAGTGATGGCTGGACATGGGCACCAGTGACCCTCGCAACCCAAAAAGGAAGAAGCAGGTAAAGATAATGGATGGACTGCTTCAGTCTGAAGAGCTGCAACAAAACTGAAAGGCCCGACATACTCCATCTGAAGTGCTGAAATTATCTCTTATTGTCGCAGTTGCTTGACAAATATTGCATCATTTTGTTCACAGAACAGCTTCGCCCGCACATTCTTGACACAAGGCCTTGGCCAAACTTTCTCACAGGCATATGCGCCAAGTGTTATGTGATTGGTCAGAATGTTGTAGGCGTGTTCGTCAATGCAGAATTGCACTAGGACATTCAGGTCTCTCTTGTAAATGGGTCTTTGAGGTTCAATGGGATTAAACTGTCTAAATAAAGGTTGAATTAATTAATAAATTCAGCTGCATGACTCTTAAATAACACTATATTATTCAAATGGGCAAAAACTCATGGATGAAGATTGTGCCGACATTGTGTATGGAGGAGTCTTTCTGCTGAAAAGTGTGATGCTTTCTTCATGATAGGCCTCATCACAGGTGAGGACGACTCAGAGTACAGACAGTGGACTCAAGACTTGGTGGACTGGTGCCAGCAGAACCACCTCCTGATCAACGCTGCTAAAACTAAGGAGCTGGTGGTGGATTTCCGCAGGCACAGACCCACCTCACTGACCCCGGTGAACATCCAGGGAGTGGATATCAAGATCGTGGACTCTTATAAGTACCTGGGTGTTCACCTGAACAATAAACTGGACTGGTCTCACAACACTGAGGCACTTTACAGGAAGGGTCAGAGCAGACTACCTGCTGAGGAGACTGAGGTATTTTGGAGTGCAGGGGGTGCTCCTGAAGACCTTGTTTGACTCGGTAGTGGCATCAGCCATCTTCTATGGTGTTGTGTGTTGGAGCAGCAGCTTATCATCAGCTGAGAAGAAGCAGCTAGATAAGATCATCAAGAAGACCAGCTCTGTGCTTGGACGCCCCCTGGACCCAGGTCAGGTGGTGGGAGACAGAAGGACTCCAGCTAAAATAACATCATTGCTGGACAACGTCTCCCACCCCATGAAGCTGCTGCTGAACTGGAGAGCTCGTTCAGTGACAGATTCCTGCATCCTAAATGCACAAAGGAGCGTTACCGCAGGTCCTTCCTCCAGCAGCTGTTAGACTCTACAACCATCACTGCTCCCAACAAACTCAATAAGGATTAAATACATGCTGACCTGTGCTAAAATACACACTCTGCCTGTAATACTGTACTGTCAATAGTCTGTCCTTATCAATGTTCCAATACATATTGAACAACATTATTGATATTGTTTATCTTATTTCTTATATATTGTATTGTTTATTAACATTTAGGAACTTTTGTGTGAAATCTTTTCATCTGTTGCTGCTGTTAAACTTGAATTTCCCATCCGTGGGACAATAAAGGCTGTTTCTATTCTATTCTATTCTATTCTATTCTATTCTATTCTATTCTATTCTATTCTATTCTATTCTATTCTATAGATTTGTGGCCAAATGTCAGATGCAGGGATGGAGTGGAGACTCTGCTGGGAAGAAACCCGTGCGGTGATGTATACTGCAGGGGAAGGGGTTTCCCAGAAGCTCTACATCTGTGTCTCATGGACTATGAAAGGTGTGTATGAAAACAAATGTCCCACAACCACATGACTGTGAGTCAGCTGTTCAGCTTTGGATGAAGTATGACAGGCCCTTTAATCTTATAAATAACACCTTCTCATAGTGGGACAACCAGTTTGCCACAGAAATCCATAACTAGCTGTTCACATGTAAAAGGAGGACCACCAGCCTAACAACCAATTGTTAGTGCCCTGATGGCTGCTTGCTATTCACAGAGGGCTGAATGATACTAGCAATAACAATTGTAACTGTGCCTGCAGTCAACCTACTTCACATATGGGGAGCAATATTATAGGCAGAAACATGGGTGTGCTATGGGGTCTCCAGTTTCTCCTATTGTTGCCAACCTGTACATGGAGGAGGTAGAAAAGAGAGCCTTGACGTCCTTTTCAGGGACACCACCAAGTCATTGGTTCAGGTATGTTGACAACACCTGGGTTAAAATTAAATCTCAGGAAGTCCAACATTTCACTGAGCACATCAACTCTGTGGATAAATATATCAAGTTCACATGATTAGCAAAGAAGAAATATGATGCTGAGAGGACTGAAGAGAGGAGACAGGAATATAAGGAGATGGGACGTAGAGCAAAGAGGGAAGTAGCTAAGGCAAAGCAGAGGGAGTATGATGAGTTGTATGGGAGACTGGACACTAAAGAGGGTGAGAAGGACTTGTACTGATTGGCAAGACAGAGGGATCAGGCTGGAAAGAATGTGCAACAGGTTAGGCTTATTAAAGATAGGAATGGTGATGTTCTAACAAGTGAGGAGAGTGTGACGGGAAGATGGAAGGAGTACTTTGAGAGCTAATGAATGAAGATAATGAAAGAGAAAGAAAAGTAGAGGTCGTAGAAACTATGGACAAGGAAGTGGGAAAGATTAGTGAGGGTGAAGTCTGGAAAACTCTGAAAAGAATGAAGAAGGGGAAGGCAGTAGGACCTGATGACCAGTGGAGGTTTGGAAATGTGTTGGAGAGATGGCAGTGAGGTTTTTGACACAAACATTCAGTGGCATATATGAGGGTGAGAACATGCCTGAGGAATGGAGAAGAAGTGCTGGTGCCCATTTTTAAGAACAAGGGTGATGTACAGAGTTGTAGCAACTACAGGGGAATTAAGTTGATGAGTCACATGATGAAGATCTGGGATCTGGGAGAGATCAAGACTTAAACGAGAGGTGACGATTTGTGAGCAGCAGTATGGTTTCATGCCAAGAAAGAGCACCACAGATGCATCTTTGCTTTGAAAATGCTGATGGATAAGTACAGTAAGGGTCAGAAAGAACTCCATTATGTCTTTGTGGATTTGGAAAAAAGCATATGACAGAGGGCCGAGGGAGGAGGTGTGGTATTGCATCAGGAAATCTGTAGTGGCAGAAAAACATGTTGGACTGGTACAGGACATGTATGAGGACAGCATGACATGCATGAGGACAGCAGGACACTGGTGAGATGTGCTGGGCCTTCCTAAAAGAAGAAACCCAAACAGGACTCAAGCCAGCCATCAGGTGAAAAGGAAGAACCCAGACCAGTGGTCATTATTGATGTTGCAGGAGTTTCAGAGAAACTGAGACGTTTATTTTCTAAACATGATGTCCCAGTGGCTTTTAAACCCTAAAATACATTAAAGACTGGTTCATCTTAAAGATCCAGTCCCCCGGCACAAACAGAGTAATATTGTGTATATTGTTCAGTGTCAGGAGGGGAAACTAAACAGCCACTGGCCAAAAGGATGGACCAGCACAGAAGATCAACATCATCAGGCCAGGACTCTGAGGTCTACACTCATCTCCAGGTCAGAGGTCACTCTTTCAGGGATGAAGATGTTCACATCCTGGACAGAGAGGAACGATGGTTTGAGAGAGGAGTAAAGGAGGCCATCTTTGTGAAAAGAAACCGTCCATCATTAAACAGGGGTGGAGCCTCCAGGTTCAACTGTCCCCCTCTTACAATGCTGTGATTGCTAGTATCACTCAGCCCTCTGTGAGTAGTAAACAGCCATCAGGTGCTAATGATCCATTGTTAGGCTGATGGTCCTTCTTGATCATGAGAACAGCTAGTTCTGGAAGTCAACAGCAAACTGGTTGATCCACTCTGAGAAGGTGCTATTTAAGAGACTGACTTTGTTGCAGCTCCTTGGACTGAAAAAGTCTTTTGGATGAAAGATGAAACATTTCAACAACAAGAACCTGTCCAGAGGACCTGACTCAACCTGGTTAGACATCAAGATAATTCACTGTCTCTGCAGATACTCACAAATCATTTCTCTCTCTCCCTCTGTGTGTGTGTGTGTGTGTGTGGGGGGGGGGGGTATGTGTGTGTGTTTGTGTGTGTGGGGCTAACATCCCTGTAAGCATGTTTGTGTTTTTACACATAGTATCTGTGTGTAAATAAATGAGTTGCTCTGGCAGTCGTTAATGAGATTAATTAGAGGAATATTACCATTCAGACAGTCTTATTACAACACACACATGCCCCCACGCCCCCCCCCCCCCCCCCCCCCCCCCCCCCCCCCCCCCCCCCCCCCC
>NC_056514.1:42246878-42268201 GCF_014905685.2 Nematolebias whitei | reverse complement strand
CTTCTTCTTATGGGGCCCGGGCTTTGGGCCCCATAAGGAGCAGTTGGTCCTCACAATGCAGTATAAGTTGGAAAAATGGGCCTCACAAAGTAGCATAAACAAGGACACACACACACACTCACACTCACACTGCAATTACTAAATAACCAGTAGACCAAACTTGAAGTAAGAGTAAGACCAACATTTTTCAGTCAGGTCATCTGGACAGTTTCTTTTTTGTGTGTGAAATATTTCACCTTCCATCCAGAAGGCTTCATCAGTCAAGAAAACACACAACAAAAAACTGATTCTTCCCCCAACAGCTTACTCCAAAGTGGAACAAATCAGTTATGTTGGTGCTAAGATTGTCTCTTTGGTACGCCCCCTCCTCCATAGCCAGCCCTCTTCGTTGTTGACAGTCGTGTCAAACTGGTTGAAAACAAAAAAGTCCATGCTCAATAATCCAGGTATACAATCCAACATTTTTCAGTCAGGTCATCTGGACAGTTTCCTTTTTTGTGCTGAAACGTTTCACCTTTGATCTGGAAGGGTTATATATATTATAATTGATTATTGTTCAGTGATTGAACAACATATAACTTGTTCAGGATATAGCAAATAATAAATAAACAACAAACTATATTTCTTTTTTTCTTGTTGTTCTTAAAGGGTTTACCAACAGAATAGTAGAACTCTGGTTGATGAACTTCATAATAGAAGAACACATGAGTAAACCACAGAGTAGAAATCTAATGAAGACTACAGACCATTTATTTTAAATACAGAATAGACGTCCTTCTTTTTCTTTGTTCTTTTTTAAGATACCTGTGGTACCAAGAACCCGTAACCTGCCCCCAGAACAACTGTTATAGAATAATATTATTTAGCAACCATTGCAGAAGAAGCTGAAGGCAACAAATTTCTGATGGGTGGAATACCTAACGTGTTCCCTTTGAGCTCCACTTGATGGCAGCTGTCAGTCAGGACATCTTTAATCCACAGACTTATGGAACCAGCTGGATCCTGGAACAGATATAACCTGGAACTGATGAAACCTGGAAAACAAACACATTTAGAATAAAAATAATCTAGAACATATGGAACAAACATTATTATTATTAATTATCATAATTCAATAAAGCCTGGAACTAATGGAACCATAAACCACGATAATCTAGAACTGATGGAACAAGCAACCAAAATTATAAATGGAATGAATAGAACCTGCAACAGATGTAATCTGGAAACAAAAGAGCCTGAAACAAATGGATCCTGGAACAGATGGAAACAAATTAACCTGGAACATGTGGAATCCTGAAATGATGCAAGACAGACAAGTTACTGTCAGGGTGGCAGAACCTGTTCTGGTTGACATGGTGATGATTCAGTTTGATGAATTAGGATTTTCATCTGTCAACAGTAGTCGGACCTTTCCAACCTAAACCTGGGTCATTACGATTACTTGACTCTTCAGCCTTGTGAAGGTTCTCCCTTATCCAGGTTCTTGGTGGGGTACTCGTTCAGGCTCCTGGTGGAGGTTCTCAGGCATCTGGGCTCCTGGTTAGGGGTTCTCCCTCACCCAGGTTCTTGGTGGGGTACTCACTCATTCAGGCCATTGTGTTCCAAGTCAAGTTGCATCAAAGGCAAAGACATTTCTCTTTTGATGTTTGAAAATGCTTTGCTTCTCCTCCAAGGATCTTTCCTCAGAGCAGCCTGGAGCATAAAATGTTCTACCCCAAAACCTGAAGTTCTTCTTCTAACTGACGAGGCATTCAGATGCAGAGCTGAGCATCGGTCATCGCAGGTGTTCTACAGCAGGAAGTGTGTAAGCACAGTTTAAAAAAATGTCTCCGACACTCACATGTTTTGTGTGTGTGTGTGTGTGTGTGTGTGTGTGCTTGATCGTTAGCACCTGTTAGCCTGTTAGCACTTACTGAGCAGAACTGAGAAGATGGTTGTTAGTCACACTGTGTTCACACACACTGCTCACTTTATCCCTCACACACATTCTCAGGGTTAGCCGTGCATGTGTCTAACAGATCCATTAGTGACAGATTATTAACAAGTTCTGATTATTGGTGGATTCATTAATGGGGCGATGATGAGCTGCTGCACCTGTTAGCACCTGTCAGGTCTCCACGTCCTGTCACCATGGAGACGCCTGATGGATCCCCGGCTGTGAGATAACTGGAGGGCAGGAAGAACTGATCGTTGATAAGATCATTTCTGCTCAGAAGATGTTTCTGTTTCATGCCATCAGCTTCTTCCCTGCAGTTTCAGCTCAAACACCATCCAATAAAAAAGTGTTTCACTTAGTAAGTTTCCATTTTGTTTCCATCATGCATCTGTTCCTCTTTGTTTCCTCTTTGAATGGTCACACGACATTTGGTCTTCCACCAAACATCTGGAACCCTGATCTGCCCGACCCCAGATCAAAACAGATGGAACCTTCTCACATGTTCCACCTTGTCTAGTTGTTCCTGACAACGTAATGTAGTAGATGTTCTTAGTTACTTCAGAAGGACTAGATGCTGTGAAGTGACAGAGAATAGAACCGGAAGAGACAACTGAAGGACAAGCAGCTGCTTCAAACTGTCATCTATACCTTTACACCTCCTCACCGCTCCACACTCACACCACAACCTCCTACTCACCTAATGTCCTCACCCCTCCTCCTCCTTTCTGTCATGTGCTGAAAGATAATTTAAAATTTCCTGATGCTTGCTCAATAATCCAGGGAGAAAAATCCAAAAAAGTTAAGTCTGGTCCTCTGGACGGGTTCAAAAAACAAAAAAAAAACTGTAGAAACATTTTATCTTTGGGAGACATTGCACGTTCATGGTGAGACATATTGTGTCAATTCCTGTTCGTCTGTTGGTAGCTCAAGTGAATTGTTTGCTCGAGTCATCTTTTGTTTTCTGGATTTATCTGTCTTTTGCACAGTTTTTTTATTCTAGTTCACAAACACAGTTAGTACAGTTGTTTTTCTACTATTGGATAGTGCTTAAAACACCTCTTCTCTTTCAACACTTCCCATAACTTCCCATAACACCTCCATAACCCTCAGCACTGGCTCTCCTCAGGGATCTAAAAAAGTTAAATCTGGTCCTCTGGACATTAAAAAAAAAAAAAAAAAAAAGGCAAAAAAAAAAAAAATGTAGAAACACTTCGTCTCTCATCCAAGAGACTTCCTCAGTCAGAGGTGCTGTATTCAGCCCAGTCTCTTAAATAGGGATGTGTGTTGAGCTCTCTCCTGTTCCCTCTGCTCACATATGATTGTGCAGCTACCCATCCAGGCTGTCATATTGTAAAGTTTGCAGATGATACAGCGGTGGTGGGATGCATCACAAACAATGATGAGTCCAGCTACAAACAGGAGGTGGAACACCTGGAGAGCTGGTGCAGGAAGAACAACTTTCACATCAATGTGAAGAAGAAGAAGGAGATGATTGTGAACTTCAGAAGGAACAAAAACATCTACACCCCCCTGAACATAAGAGGATCTGTGGTGGAAGTGGTCACCAGCTACAAGTACTTGGGTGTGCACCTGAACAACAACCTCAGCTGGAGCAACAACACCACCAGCCTGATGAAGAAAGCTCATCAGAGACTCTACTTCCTCAGGCGGCTGAGACGAGCTGGTCTGGAAGCTCAGTCCTCACCTCCTTCTACAGGTGTGCAGTGGAGAGCATCCTGTGCTCCAGCATCAACGTGTGGCATTGAGGCTGCACAGCTGCAGAAAGTAAAGCTTTGCAGAGAGTGGTGAAGGCTGCACAGAAGATGCTGGAGTCAGTCTCCCCACCATCACAGACATCTACACCTCCAGATGCAGGAAGAGAGCCACCTGCATCATGAAGGACCCCACTCACCCAGCACACACTTTTTGCCCCACTCCCCTCAGGAAGGAGGTTGAGGAGCATTAAGTGTAGAACCACTAGACTGAGGAACAGCTTCTACCCTGAGGCTGTTAGACTCGTGAATCTCTAACCAGAATAATCACTGAGGAAAATCACATCATGTTGCTGCTGATCTGTTTCATGTTGCTGCTGATCTGTTTCATATTGCTGCTGATCTGTTTCATATTGCTGTGTTCATACGTGTTCATCTGCTCACCCAGACTCATGTTTGTGCTGCTGTTCGATGTAATGTTTTTATGCTGTTAGTGCTTAGTGTATTTTTAGTTGATGGCTTTCTTAATTCATATCTTAGATGTTATCGGTTTTTTTTTTTAGTTTTTTTTTTTTACATTTTTATTGTTGGATGTAACTGGGACCCTGTGTACATAATTTCACTCCACCACATGTACCACATGTGGTGCGAACGACAATAAAGAATCTCTGACTGACTCTGACAATCATGCTCAGTCAGGTCATCTGGACAGTTTCTTTTTTTTTGTGGAAAGATGTTTCGCCCTCTATTCGGAGGGCTTCATCAGTCACCAGCCAAACCAGCAAATTTGTTGGTCCACTAAAGGAGTGTACTGCTTAGTGGGGAAAACAGTTTACTTGGGACTCCTCAAACTGATGAAGCCCTCCAGAAGTGTGTGTTTAGTGTGTTTTTAGTTAACATTTTTCTTAGTTCATATCTTAGAACTTATTACTGTTTTTCTTTTACACACATTTTATTACAAACCGGATTCTAAAAAAGTTGGGACACTAAAATTGTGATTAAAAAACTGAATGCAATGATGTGGAAGTGCCAACATCTAATATTTTATTCAGAATAGAACACAAATCACAGATCAAAAGTTTAAACTGAGAGAATGTATCATTTTAAGGGAAAAATCTGTTGTTTCCAAATTTCATGGCATCAACAAATCCCAAAAAAGTTGGGACAAGTCCATTTTTCCCACTGTGTGGCATCCCCCCTTCTTCTTCCAACACTCAACAGACGTCTGGGGACAGAGGAGACCAGTTTCTCCAGTTTAGAAATAGGAATGCTCTCCCATTCATGTCTAATACAGGCCTCTAACTGTTCAATCGTCTTGGGCCTTCTTTGTCGCACCTTCCTCTTTATGATGCACCAAATGTTCTCTATAGGTGAAAGATCTGGACTGCAGGCTGGCCATTTCAGTACCTGGATCCTTCTCCTACGTAGCCATGATGTTGTGATTGCTGCAGAATGTGGTCTGGTATTATCGTGTTGAAAAATGCAGGGTCTTCCCTGAAAGAGATGACGTCTAGATGGGAGCATATGTTGGTCTAGAACCTGAACATAGTTCTCTGCATTAATGGTGCCTTTCCAGACATGCAAGCTGCCCATGCCACAAGCGCTCATGCAACCCCATACCATCAGTGATGCAGGCTTCTGAACGGAGCGTTGATAACAACTTGGGCTATCCTTGTCCTCTCTGGTCCGGATGACATGGCGTCCCAGTGTTCCATAAAGAACTTCAAATCGTGACTCATTTGACCACAGAACAGTCTTCCATTTTGCCACACTCCATTTTAAATGACCCCTGGCCCAGTGCAAACGTCTGAGCTTGTGGAGCTTGCTTAGAAATGGCTTCCTCTTTGCACTGTAGAGTTTCAGCTGGCAACGGCGGATGGCACGGTGGATTGTGTTCACTGACAATGCTTTCTGGAAGTATTCTTGAGCCCATTCTGTTATTTCCTTGACAGTGGAATTCCTGTTTGAGGTGCAGTGACGTTTAAGGGCCCGGAGATCACGAGCATCCAGTAGAGTTTTACGGCCTTGACCCTTACACACAGCGATTGTTCCAGATTCTCTGAATCTTTTGATGATGTTATGCATGGTTGATGATGATAACTTAAAAGTCTTTGCTATTTTACACTGGGTAACACCATTCTGGTATTGTTGCACTATCTTTCTGCGCAACAATGGTGGAATTGGTGATCCTCTTACCATCTTGGCTTCTGAGAGACACTGACACTCTGAGAAGCTCTTTTTATACCCAATCATGTTGTCAATTGACCTAATTAGTGTTAATTGGTCTTCCAGCTGTTAGTTATATGCTCGATTTCCTTTTTCCAGCCACTTATTGCTACTTGTCCCAACTTTTTTGGGATTTGATGACACTGTGAAATTTTGAATCAACATATTTTTCCTTTAAAATGTTACATTTACTCAGATTAAACTTTTGATCTGTCATCTATGTTGTATCCATTCCATCCATCCATTTTCCTCCGCTTATCCGGGGTCGGGTCGTGGAGGTAGTAGCATAAGTAGGGTAGCCTAGACTTTCCTCTCCCCAGCAACTTGGGCCAGCTCTTCCGGGGGAATCCCGAGGCGTTCCCAGGCCAGCCGAAAAACATAGTCCCTCCAGCGTGTCCTGGGACTTCCTCTGGGCCTCCTTCCGGTGGAAGGTGTCAGGAACACCTCACCAGGGAGGTGTCCAGAAGGCATCCTAAACAGATGCCCAAGCCACCTCAACTGGCTCCTCTAGACGTGGAGAAGCAGCGGCTCTACTCTGAGTCCCTCCCGGATGATCGAGCTTCTCACCCTGTCTCTAAGGGAGAGACCAAACACCCTGCGGAGAAAACTCATTTCGGCCGCTTGTATCAGAGATCTCATTCTTTTGGTCACAACCCAAAGCTCGTGACCATAGATGAGGGTAGGAATGCAGATCGATCGGTAAATTGAGAGCTTCGTCTTTTGACTCAGCTCTCTCTTCACCACGATAGACCTGTACAGCGCCCGCTTCACTGCAGACGCTGCACCTATCCGCCTATCGATCTCGCGCTCCATTTTTCCCTCATTTGTGAACAAGACCCCAAGATACTTGAACTCCTCCACTTGGGGAAGGACCTCCTCCCTGACCGGAGAGGGCACTCTACCCTTTTCCGGCTCAAGACCATGGCCTCAGATTTGGAGGAACTGATCTTCATCCCAGCCGCGTCGCATTCAGCTGCGAACCGCTCCAGGGAAAGCTGTAGATCACGATCTGATGATGCCAATAAGACCACATCATCTGCAAAAAGCAGGGATGCAATCCTAAGGCCACCAAAACGGATCTCCTGAACACCTTGGCTGCGCCTAGAAATTCTGTCCATAAAAGTTATGAACAGAATCGGTGACAAAGGGCAACCTTGGCGGAGTCCAACTCTCACCGGGAACAAGCCCGACTTACTGCCGGCGATGCGGACCAGGCTCTGACATCGGTCATACAGGGACCTATCAGCCCATATCAAAGAGCCCGGTACCCCATACTCCCAGAGTACCCCCCACAGGGTCCCCCGAGGGACGTGGTCGAACGCCTTCTCCAAGTCCACAAAACACATGTAGACCTGTTGGACAAACTCCCACGCACCCTCCAGGACCCTGCTGAGAGTGTAGAGCTGGTCCAGTGTTCCACGGCCAGGACAAAAACTGCACTGCTCCTCTTGAATCTGAGGTTCGACTATCCGACGGACCATCCTCTCCAGAACTCCCGAATAGACCTTACCAGGGAGGCTTAAGAGCGTGATTCCCCTTTAGTTGGAACACACTCTACGGTCCCCCTTTTTGAATAGGGGACCACCACCCCGGTCTACCAATCCAGGGGAACTTCCCCCAATGTCCACGCAGTATTGCAGAGTCGCGTAAGCCAACACAACCCTACAACATCCAGAGCCTTAAGGAACTCTGGGCGAATCTCATCCACCCCTGGGGCCCTGCCACCGAGGAGCTTTTTAACCACCTCGGTGACCTCCGCACCAGAGATTGGAGGGCCGACCCAGAGTCCCCAGGCTCCGCTTCCTCAGTGGAAGACGTGCCGGTGGGATTGAGGAGGTATTCAAAGTATTCCACCCACCGACCCACAACATCCCGAGTTGAGGTCAGCAGCACACCACTCCCACTATAAACAGTGTTGGTGGCGTACCGCTTCCCCCCCTGAGATGCTGGATGGTGGACCAGAATCGCCTCGAAGCCGTGCGGAAGTCGTTCTCCATGGCCTCTCCGAACTCCTCCCATGCCCGAGTTTTTGCCTCAGCGACCACCCGAGCCGCATGTCGCTTGGACTGCCGGTACCCATCAGCTGCTTCTTGGGTCCCACAGGCCAAGAAAGCCCAATAGGACTCCTTCTTCAGCCTGACAGCATCCCTCACCGATGGTGTCCACCATTGGGTTTGAGTGTTGCCTCCGCGACAGGCACGACAACCTTGCGGCCGCAGCTCCGGTAAGCCGCCTCGACAATAGAGGCACAAAACATGGTCCACTCAGACTCAATGTCCCCCACCTCCCTCAGAACATGTTCGAAGTTCTCCCGGAAGTGGGAGTTAAAACTCCGTCTCGCAGGAGACTCTGCCAGACATTTCCAGCAAACCCTCACAATACGTTTGGGTCTGCCAGATCCGGCCGGCATCCTCCCCCACCATCGGAGCCAACTCACCACCAGGTAGTGATCAGTTGACAGTTCCGCCCCTCTCTTCACATGAGTGTCCAAGACATGTGGCCGCAGATCAGATGAGACGATAACAAAGTCGATCATCGAACTGCGGCCTAGGCTGTCCTAGTGCCAAGAGCACATATGGACACCCTTATGCTTGAACAAGGTGTTCGTTATTGACAATCCATGACGAGCACAGAAGTCCAACAACAGAACATCACTCGGGTTCAGATCAGGGGGGCCGTTCCTCCCAACCACACCCCTCCAGGTCTCACTGTCATTGCCCACATGAGCATTGAAGTCCCCCAGCAGAACAAGGGAGTCCCTAGGAGGTGCACTTTCCAGTACCCCCTCCAAGGACTCCAGAAAAGGTGGATAATCTGAACTGCCATTTGATGCATAAGCACAAACGACAGTCAGAACCCATCCCCCCACACGTAGGCAGAGGGAGGCCACCCTCTCATTCACTGGGGTGAACCCCAACATACAGGCACCAAGTTGGGGGGCAATAAGTATGCCCACTCCTGCTCAGCGCCTCTCACCAGGGGCAACTCCAGAGTGAAAGAGTGTCCAGCCCCTCTCAAGGAAACTGGTTCCAGAGCCAGAGCTATGTGTAGAGGTGAGTCTGACTATTTCGAGCCTGAACCTCTCAGCCTCACACACCAGCTCAGGCTCCTTCCCCACCAGTGAGGTGACATTCCACATCCCAATAGCCAGCTTCTGTAGCCGAGGATCAGACCGCCAGGGTCCCCGCCCTCGGCCACCACCCATCCCATATTGCACCCGATCCCATTGGCCCCTCCCACAGGTGGTGAGCCCATGGGAAGGGGGACCCACGTCTCGTCTTAGGGCTGTGCCCGGCCGAGTTCCATGGGTAAAAGCCCGGCCACCAGGCGCTCGCCCGCGTGCCCCACCTTCAGGCCTGGCTCCAGAGTGGGGCCCCGTTGACCCACGTCTGGGCAAGGGAACATTAGGTCCGTTTATTTCTCTCATCATCGGGGTCTTTGGGCTGCACTTTGTCTGGTCCCTCACCTAGGACCTGTCTGCCATGGGTGACCCTATTAGGGGCGTAAAGCCCCTGACAGCATAGCTCCCAGGATCATTGGGACACTCAAACCCCTCCAGCACGGTAAGGTGGCAGCCCAGGGAGGGGCATCTATGTTATATTACAAATAAAATATTGACATTTGCCATCTCCACGTCATTGCATTCAGTTTTTATTCATAGTTTGTTTAGTGTCCCAACTTTTTTGAATTCCGGTTTGTACTTTTGTTGGCTGTAACTGGGATCCTATGTACACGATTTCATTCCACCACATGCACCACATGTGGTGCAAATGACAAAGAATCTTGAATTTTCATTAGTGTATTGGGATCTGCTAGCTCTTGCTAGCTTTAGCTTAGCATGGCTCTTTTAGTGGTAATGATACATGTAACAAATGTAGTCTTATGGTAGCTTTGGAGGACAAACTGACCACACTTTTTCACTCTGCTACTGTCTTTACTTACTCTGCTCAACATGTTTTGTATTTGTAATTTTTTTTTTAAATCCTTAATATGTGTTTTTTTGTCTTTCAGGTATACCTGCACCTACATATGGACCTGGACCTATATCTGGACCTGGACCTATATCTGGACCTACCATTCTGTGTTCGTCTGTCTCTCCTTCCTGTCCTCTCAACCAGCCGATCAAAGCAGATGGCCGCTTGTCCTGAGCCTGGTTCTGCTGGAGGTTTCTTCCTTCTAAAAGGTAGTTTTTTCTTTCCACTGTTGCCACTGTGCTTGCTCAGGATGGGAGACTGCAATGAAGCCAAGATTCAACTTGTCTGCTGGATTCCATAGACAGAGAACTTTACTAATTGGCTTTTATGTGAAAGTATAATTTATTATACTTTCAACCGCAAAGTTCAGTCCCCTGGCACATCCTGGACAGAGAGGAACGATGGTTTGAGAGAGGAGTAAAGGAGGCCATCTTTGTGAAAAGAAATCGTCCATCATTAAACAGGGGTGGAGGACTCTGTGTTTAACTGTCCCCCTCTTACAATGCTGTTATTGCTAGTATCACTCAGCCCCCTATGAATAGTAAACAGCCATCAGGGTACTAATGATCCATCGTTATGGTGATGGTCCTTCTTGATTAAGTGAGCAGCTGGTTTTGGATGTTAACAACAAACTGGTTGATCCACTCTGAGAAGGTGCTTTATAAGACTGAGCTGAATACAGACTGAGGAAGTCTTTTGGATGAAAGACTAAATGTTTCTACATTTTTTGTTTTTTGTTTCTTTGTTTTGTTTTTTGAATATTTAGAGGACCAGATTTAACTTTTTTTAGATTTTTCTACCTGGATTATTGAGCATGCATCAGGTTATCTAAAAATGATGCAGAAAATTTGGTCCATGCATTTGTCACGTCTAGACTGGACTATTGCAATGGTTTATTATCTGGGTGTCCAAATACTTCTTTAAAACAACTTCAGTTGATCCAAAATGCTACTGCCAGAGTCTTAACACTTCCGGGAAGATGACGCCGGTGCTGGTGGCTTGCCGTTCACCTCTGTCCGTTTTGATTTTTTTTTCTGTTTTTGTCATTTTTCTTCGGTGACAAACTCACTGCTTGTTTATGATCGCCAACAACTTTTAAATATACAGTTATCTACTGCAAACCCCGCCTTGTTCGACCACTTTGACCAGGGCTCTGGACCCCCACCCCCTTTGCTTGTTGATGTCTCGGTTTACCTGAAACGCGCTGCGTTTCTGCTCGCCCGAAAACATCATTCCAGGCGCCGTGGGAGACGTGCCGGCCGTCTCGTGAGGATTAAAGCCAGCTTCAAGCTCTCTGCTGCTTCGTCACCTGCTGCTGACCATCATACGTTAAACTGTCCATCCGGATGCTTCGCTGATCCACTCAACTCCAGCTCACTCCAGGTGCTCGGGCCTGGTACGCGCAGTGGGTACGCGCAGCGGGTATGCGCAGCGGCCGCGCGTGCGGCCGCGGTGGTTTCGGCCGTCTCCAGTGGAACTTAACCAACTCCGGACCTTCTGTTGCATCATCTCCTGCCGACCATCTGCTGGATATTCGTCTGTCCAGGTGCTTCGCTGATCCTGCTGGGTCCTGCCTGATCTCCGTAGTCGAGCCTGGCTCGCGCCGCGGGCGTGCGCACAGCTGCGACGTCTCTGGTCCTTGGAGGCACGGTTCAAACTCCAGAAGTCTGAAACAGCTGATCTATGCTCAGAGCACAGCTTTTCCTTCATCTACTGGTCCTACAAAGATTGCTCTGCTGAATGTGAGGTCGCTGACAAATAAAACATTCATCTTAAACAACTTTTTCTGTTCCAATGGACTGGACTTCATGTTTGTTACAGAGACCTGGCTCGTCCCTGGTGAGTTAAGTGTTTTTTCTGAACTTTTGCCGGTGGATTGTGCCTTTTTTAATGCTCCAAGGATTTCTGGTAGGGGTGGTGGATTATTAACAGTTTTTTAAAAGCTCTGGAACTGCAGACAGCTACAGGCTGTAACTTTTCAGACTTTTGAACTGCTGTATTTTGAGCTGGGCCACTCCAACCCAACACTGTGCTGCCTGATCTAAAAACTTCACAAGTGAATTTTCTGACTTTCTGACTGAAATACTGCTCAATTACGACAGGGTCTTGATTCTGGGAGACTTTAATGTGCACGTTTGCCGTCCTGACAAGCCTTTGGTGCAGGAGTTTTTAAATCTGATCCAATCTTTCAACCTTGTGCAAAATGTTGTTGGTCCAACTCATCAACAGGGGCATACACTTGATTTAGTTCTGACTCACGGTTTATCTGTGGTTAATCTGGAAATTGGGGATGCTATTGTTTCAGATCACAAACCCATTTCATTCCAAACCTCTGTTATTAACGAGTCTAAATCCCCCGCTCCAGCCAAGAGTTGTCAGATATTTAACTCTTCAACCGCTGCTCTTTTTTCCTCTGCATTCATTACTGATGCTGCTTCAGTCCCTGAAACCACTGCCTGTATTAGTACGCAGGAGCTGCTCAGTAGGCATGATGCGACCTGCTCTAAGATCTTAGACCTCGTGGCCCCGCTAAAAATCAGGCGACCAAAGCGGGCACCACACCCCTGGCTGAACGCGACCACTCGAGCAGCCAAACGTCTATGTAGGAGAGCTGAACGCAAGTGGAAAAAGGACAAATTACAGGTTTCTTTTATTATGTTAAAAACATGTTTGAAAGATTATCAGAGCATCGTTAAATCTGAAAAGAACAAATACTTCTCCCAAATCATTGCTTCAAAGTCATAATCCCCGTGTTCTTTTTAATACCGTAAATTCCATTTTAAACGTGCCTCGGTCTGCCAGCATGGAGGCCTCCGTTGACATCTGCAACAACTTTACCAGATACTTTGCTGATAAGGTAGAGTTGATTAGGTCATCCATCCCCCAGTCCACAACTGACCCCTCTGTCTTTGTCCCTTGCTCAGCTGTCTTCCAACAGTTTGAACTCATTTCACTCCCATTTCTGAACAAAGTTGTTGGTCAGATGAAACCCTCCGGTTCCCCCGCTGACACCATTCCTGCGTCGTTTTTCAAACAAGTTCTACCCATGAATGGACCCTCTGTTCTTACTATTATAAATAGTAGTATTGTGACAAGTGTGGTTCCCGATGTTTTCAAACATGCAGTAGTTCATCCGTTAATTAAGAAACCTGGACTTGACCCTTCGACTTGCTCAAATTTCAGACCAATCTCAAAACTTCCCTTCCTGTCCAAAATCCTGGAGAAAATAGTTTTCATTCAATTAAACAAGTTTTTGAATGAGAACAGAATCTTCGAGATTTTTCAATCTGGTTTTAAGCAACTCCCCAGCACTGAAACAGCATTAGTAAGGGTTTGTAATGACATTATGATATCAAACGATTCTGGTCAATTTGTGGTACTTGTGCTCCTGGACCTTACTGCTGCTTTTGATACTGTTGACCACAGTATCCTTATATCATGGCTGGAACAGTGGGTTGGGATCACAGGTGCTGCATTAGAATGGTTCCGCTCATATCTGGGTGGCAGGAGTTTCTGTGTTAAGGTTGGGAATAATATATCCGCCTCTTTACCTCTTTCATGTGGGGTCCCACAGGGTTCGATTCTTGGACCCCTTCTGTTCTCACTCTATTTGCTCCCACTGGGGTCCATCCTGAGGAAACAAGGTCTTTCGTTCCATTGCTATGCTAATGACTGCCAGATCTACCTGCCTGTGAAACCAGCAAGTGTTTGCTCCATTCACCCTCTGTTAAAATGTCTGGACGACATTAAGGCCTGGATGGCTTCAAATTTCTTAAGTTTTAACAATGAGAAGACTGAAGTCATTGTTTTTAGCCCTAGCTCATCGTCCACCACTGATCCTGTCAACCTGGACTCTCTTCAGCCATATCTGAAGCAGTCTGGTAAAATTCTCGGGATGGTTTTAGACTCTGACTTCAAGTTTGACAAACAAATCAACTCTGTTCTGCAGAAAAGCTTCTTCCAACTCAGACAGGTAGCTAAGCTCAAGCCAGTGTTGTCCAGACCAGACCTTGAGAAACTAGTCCACGCCTTTGTCATGACCCGATTGGACTATTGCAACGCACTGTATGCTGGGATCAGCCAGGCCTCCATCTCACGTCTTCAGCTCGTCCAGAATGCTGCTGCTCAGCTTTTAATCAGAACTCGTAGGTCTGAACATATTACTCCAGTTCTGTCCTCCCTTCTCTGGCTCCCTGTTCGTACGAGGATAGTCTTTAAAATTCTTCTGTTGACCTTCAAATGCCTAAATGGCCTCGCACCCTTTTACCTCTCTGAGCTTCTGGAACCTTACGTTCCCTCTCAGGCCCTGAGATCATCCGATCAGCTGCTTTTGGCTGTTCCAAAAACAAGAAGCTCAGAGGAGATCGGGCTTTTTCAGTCATGGGCCCCAAACTCTGGAACAACCTGCCCCCCAACATCAGGCAGGCCACTTCCATTCCTCACTTCAAATCCCTGCTTAAAACACATCTGTTCTCGCAGGCATTTCACACAATGTAAATTGATCTAGTGTTTTTTAATCTGACCCTATGTTTTAAATGATTTTTTAAAATTCTTCAGGTATTATTATTAGTGTATTGTATATACATATATTTTTCTCTATAATTTACTCATTGATTGATATTGTTGTTAAGCACTTTGATAACAAATTCTGTTTTGAATGTGCTCTATAAATAAAGATGACTTGACTTGACTTAACTGGAGTTAGTGGGAGAGATCATATTTCTCCAGTTTTAGCTTCTCTCAATTGGCTCCCTGTCAAATCCAGAATAGAATTCAATATCTTACTTCTAACCTACAAAGCTCTCAACAACCTAGCTCCATCTTAAATTACAGATCTTATTGTTCCATATTTTCCTAACAGAGCACTTCACTCTCAGACTGCAGGTTTATTTGTGGTTCCTAGAGTTTCCAAAAGCAGAATGGGAGGAAGATCTTTCAGTTCTCATGCTCCTCTCTTGTGGAACCAACTTCCAGTTTCTGTCTTTGAGGCCGACACATTATCCAGTTTTAAGACTGAGATTAAGACTTTACTTTTTGATAAATCCTTTAATTAGGGTTGGCTTCTGTAGAGGTATACATGAATCTACCCTCAGTGTTATGCCATATTTTAATTGCTAATAATTTGGGATTGACTGAGTTCATTCTGTGAAGATGTCCCCTAAAGAAAAACAAAAACATTCCTCTCCGGTCAGTCTTGAAACCCTTCTGTTAGCACAATAACTCCGAAGTCTGGACAATTTCAAAAGAGTCTTTTTACTGTTTTGCAAACCATAAAATTGTCAGGTAAATCTGAAAGCCCTTTCTGTGAACCCAAAATATACATTTTGAGGTTAAACAAACCCCAAGAAAGTTCAGGTAACACCCTGTACCAACATCAAACCTAGCCTCCTCTCTTCTCTGCACCACTCTGTTCATTGATCATAAATCTCAGGATGATAATGGAAAGAGTTGATCTGTGTTCACAGGAATTCCTTTCTGTAACCACATGCTCCCCCTTTTTGCTCCATTTAGTTGGAAGGACTGACACAGACTTTCTCCTCTTATTATTGGAAAATTAAAAATGTTTTTCTGTAATGAAATAATTGTTGTAATGAGTAACTACATTGTTTTCTCTTACAACTGACAGGAAACCGTAGTCGGAGGATGTTAACTTGTTTTCTGTTTACAAGTTTAACAAAAGTGTTTTTATTGATTTAATCTCAAAGGTCAAGATGTAGGTTGTACATCTTAGTTTGTACAGAAGTGTTTTACATTTCTTTTATTTGAGTACTTCTCAGCAGAGTGAATTAAGGTAATACTTAAATTAGTTGGTAAAAGTGAAATTAAATTAAAAAGCATATCCCTCTGTCCTGATTGGTTGAAATCAATCATGCCCCCTCAGAGTTGTAGGTGGTGGTTGAAAAGTTGTGAGACAGAATCAGAGTTAGGGAAATTTATTTGTCATTCACATCTCATGTGGTACATGTGGTGGAATGAAATTATGTACATAGGGTCCCAGTTACATTCAACAATAAAATGTAAAAGAAAAACAGTAATAAGATCTAACATATGAAATAAGAAAAACATGAACTAATACACTATGCACTAATAGCATAAAAACATTACATCGAACAGCAGCACGAACATGAGTCTGTGTGAGCAGATGAGCATGAACGAACACAACATCATGAAACAGGTCAGCAGCAACATGAAACAGATCAGCAGCAACATGATATGGTTTTTCACAGTGATTATTCTAGTTAGAGATTCATGAGTCTAACAGCCTCAGAGTAGAAGCTGTTCCTCAGTCTAGTGGTTCTACACTTAATTCTCCTCAACCTCCTTCCTGAGGGGAGTGGAACAAAAAGTGTGTGCGCTGGATGAGTGTGGTCCTTCATGATGCAGGTGGCCCTCTTCCTGCATCTGGAGGTGTAGATGTCTGTGATGGTGGAGAGACTGACTCCAACATCTTCTGTGCAGCCTTCACCACGCTCTGCAAAGCTTTTCTTTCTGCAGCTGTGCAGCCTCCATGCCACACGTTGATGCAGGAGCACAGGATGCTCTCCACTGCACACCTGTAGAAAGAGGTGAGGACTGAGCTTCCAGACCAGCTCGTCTCAGCCGTCTGAGGAAGTAGAGTCTCTGATGATCTTTCTTCATCAGGCTGGTGGTGTCGTTGCTCCAGCTGAGGTTTTTGTTCAGGTGCACACCCAAGTACTTGTAGCTGGAGACCACTTCCACCACAGATCCTCTTATGTTCAGGGGGGTGTAGGTGTTTTTGTTCCTTCTGAAGTCCACAATCATCTCCTTTGTCTTCTTCACATTGATGTGAAGGTTATTCTCTTTGCACCAGCTCTCCAGGTGTTCCACCTCCTGCCTGTAGCTGGACTCATCATTGTTTGTGATGCATCCCACCACCGTTGTATCATCTGAAAACTTTACAGTGTGACAGCCTGGATGGGTAGCTGCACAATCATATGTGAGCTGAGTGAACAGGAGGGGGCTCATTACACAGCCCTGGGAGAGGCATTGCTGAGGGTTATGGTGGAGGAGAAGTTGTGGATCCTCACTAACTGTGGTCTGTTTGTTAAGAAGTCTAGGACACAGTTGCAAATGGAGGGACTTAGTCCTAGTGTGGATAGATTGTCCATCAGGGTTTGGGGGATCATGGTGTTGAAGGCAGATGTAAAGTCCACAAAGAGCATACGGACGTAGGAGTCCTTCTGTTCCAGGTGGGTGAAAGCAGTGTGGACCACAGAGGAGATGGCATCCTCTGTTGATTAGTTATTGCGGTATGTGTACTGGTGAGGGTCCTTGTTGATGTTGATTGTTGTTTTGATGTGGGTAATGACCAGTTTTTCGAAACATTTAGTGACTATTGGGGTGAGGGCCACTGGCTGGTAGTCATTCAGACCAGTCACTGTAGAGCTCTTTGGGACTGGGATGATGGTGGTGGTCTTCAGGCAGGTGGGAACTGTTGCCAGGGTGAGAATGGAGTTAAAGATGTCTGCCAGCACCTTGCAGAGCTGATTGGCACAGTCTTTCAGCACTTTCCCAGGGATGTTGTCTGGGCTGGTTGCCTTGTGAGGATTAATCCTCCCAAAAGTACTGATGAGTTCTTTGGAAACGAGCAGCATGTTTCCTGCATGTTTTCCTCCACAGCTTCAGCGCCTCCTGCTGGACAAACTGCTTCACAGGGTTTACACCAGAGGTTTGGGGTTAGTTTATCTCATAGAAACAAACATGAACTCAAACAGAATTAGATGAAACCCCGTTGAAGCTCAGTTGAAGCTTCACTCTCATTGAACTCATCAAACAGACTCATTAGGACCAACGGGGCCCCCAGGGGCCCCTATCAGCTCTAGCAGCTGGGAGAGTTGAAGGACTCCCTCACACTCTGGTCAGCTTGATATTGAAGGAAAGTCTCCAATGTCATGTGAAAGGAGTATTGTGACTGGATGAGGAGGCAGGGGGCAGGGCCAAACATGAAGAGTGGCCCAGCTGGAAGGTCTGAGAGCAGAAGATGGTTTTGATTTGTCAACAGGTCCTTCAAGGCAGCATGATGGATCAGTGGTTAGCACTGTTGCCTCACAGCAAAAAGGTCCTGGGTTCAATCCCTGGTTGGACCTTTGTGGAGTTTGCATGTTCTTCTCTTGCTTGCATGGGCTTTTTCCAGGTACTCAAACCAAAAACATGCATGTTATGTCTGCCTTCAGACCCAGGCCTCCCTTACAAAAAAGATCTGTGATCTCAGTGGGATTTGCCTGGTTAAATAAAGGTTAATAATAAATAAATAAAACTATGTCAGAGGAACCCAGAATCTGCAGCTGGACCCAGAACTAGAACTGATGCTGCCTTCTGATTGGCTCTCATACAAACTCCAGGTGACAACAGACTGCAGAAATAGGAAACCATGGATCCTCCGGTGCTCCTCCCTTACTGTGACACAATAAAAATATTAGAGTGAGTATGGTTCTTATCTTGATTTTTATTGAAATGAAAACACGTTAGTAGAATAAAAAAAGAACTTCTCCAGTTTATTGATAGTTATTGCTTCTGTTTTTATTCAAAGCAGCTGAGTTCCTATTGGCTGCAGCTGCAGGCTCCACCTCCAGCAGGATGCCTATATTTGGTTAACATATATTGACAGGAAGCACATATTTTGTTAGGAGATATTGACAGCACGAGGGGATTCACTTAGAATCTGTAAATGGGAAAATTTCCAGCATGGAGACCAAGAGGAGTTGCTGAAAATATGACCCATGGGTTCAGAACTGCTTCACATGCTGAGGACAGGAATCATTTTAGAATAAAATCCAATTCAATGACCTTCATGCTTCTTCGGGTCAGGAGCTGAGACACAGTCAGAATGAAATAGTCACAGTCAAACAGTGACCAGCAGAACCTGCCAGCAGCAGAACTTTCCATGGTGTTCTGTAGAACTTCATGGTTCCGGAGGACTTTGACCCAGTCTTCTGTCCAGCGTTGCTTCAGTTCACTGAAGTTTCTGCTCAACTCGCTGAAGGTCCACCACAGAGGTTCAGTCAGGTGGATGTTCTGAACTCTGGTTTTACTTCATCTCTGGGCTCCTTTGGAGCAACAAGGCAGAAACTGCCCCAATGCATGCTGGAAGTCAGCTCTCCGAGATGTCATGGAGTTCATCAACTCCAGCAGCCATGAGAGGTGGGACAAGATGGTGGGTTGAGCGGTCGTGTTTTCTGGAGCTTGCATAGCAAGTCCTAAATTTCACCTATGACTTAAGCCATTTCTCCAACAAAGAGACTGAAATGGATTCACAGAACACTAATAAAGCTTTCAAACTTAAAGTTGACTCAAAAAAGTAAGAAGCAGCTTCAATTAAAGACCCCTGCTACTCTATGGAGCGCTGCACTCAAAATAAAAGGGAAATAAATGTCTGCACCTTCAACTCCAAGCAATTTGGAGAGGAAGGAGAGGAGGATGTTTCTCTTAGACACATGATGAAAAGGCAGTTACTTCAAAATTATTATGATTGAAATAATTGTTTGAAAAAAGGGGCAGAGATTTTTTCTTCTTTCTGCTGCCTTTCATTTTAAATATTTTAAATATTTTTTTATATTGTTATGGAATTGTTTTGTACTTTTTTTAAATGAATAAACTTTATACCATACCATACCAAAAGTATTATGACGTTTGGAACGAAAGTTGACAATATAGAGCAACAGGTTGCACGTAACAGTGTTATGCTAGCTAGCCTAGCCAAAGCGGTGGAGTTTAATGCTAATGAAGTTAGCATTAAACTAAGCCACCTGACTGAACCTCTGTGGTGGACCTTCAGAGAGTTGAGCAGAAACCTCAGTGAACTGAAGCAACGCTGGACAGAAGACTGGGTCAAAGTCCTCCAGAACCATGAAGTTCTACAGAACACCACGGAAAGTTCTGCTGCTGGCAGGTTCTGCTGGTCACTGTTTGACTGTGACTGTTTCATACTGACTGTGCCTCAGCTCCTGACCAGAGTGTAAGGTTGTTTTCACACCTGATGGTCAGAGTCAGAGAGTCAGAGATTCTTTATTGTCATTCACACCTCATGTGGTACATGTGGTGGAGCGAAATTATGTACACAAGGTCCCAGTTACATCCAACAATAAAATGTATAAGAAAAACAGTAATAACATCTAAGATATGAACTAAGAAAAACATCAACTAAATATACACTAAGCACTCATAACATAAAACATTGAACATCAGCACAAACAAGAACATGAGTCTGTGAGCAGATGTGCACGCATGAACACATCAACATTGAAACAGATCAGCAGCAACATGAAACAGATCAGCAGCAACATTGAAACAGATCAGCAGCAACATGAAACAGATCAGCAGCAACATGATATGGTTTTTCACAGTGATTATTCTAGTTAGAGATTCATGAGTCTAACAGCCTCAGGGTAGAAGCTGTTCCTCAGTCTAGTGGTTCTACACTTAATGCTCCTTAACCTCCTTCCTGAGGGGAGTGGGGCAAAAAGTGTGTGTGCTGGGTGAGTGTGGTCCTTCATGATGCAGGTGGCCCTCTTCCTGCATCTGGAGGTGTAGATGTCTGCAAAGCTTTTCTTTCTGCAGCTGTGCAGCCTCCATGCCACACATTGATGCTGGAGCACAGGATGCTCTCCACTGCACACCTGTAGAAGGAGGTGAGGACTGAGCTTCCAGACCAGCTCCTCTCAGCCGCCTGAGGAAGTAGAGTCTCTGATGAGCTTTCTTGATCAGGCTGGTGGTGTTGTTGCTCCAGCTGAGGTTGTTGTTCAGGTGCACACCCAAGTACTTGTAGCTGGAGACCACTTCCACCGCAGATCCTCTTATGTTCAGGGGGGTGTAGATGTTTTTGTTCCTTCTGAAGTCCACAATCCTCTCCTTTGTCTTCTTCACATTGATGTGAAGGTTATTCTCTTTGCACCAGCTCTCCATGTCACAATCCTCACCGTTGGAACCCATTTGCAGGGAGGCGAGCGAGGCAGGAGTTTAAATAAAAATAATTTATTTAAACAACAAAACAAAAAGGCTGTCGGTGCAGCAAAACTTACTTTGGCAAAACAGGATCAAAAAACAAGGCTGAACAGGACATAAGAGTACACAGGCAGAGCAGATCATCAGGTGGACAAAAACAGACAGGACAGAGGAGGACTGAGATGTCTGTGAATACAGAACAATGACCGGACGAGGAGTGGAGGAGAGAAAGGCTTTTTATAAGACAGAGGGAGAGTGAGTAATGAGAGCACCTGGGCAGGTGGCTGATGAGGGACAGGTGTGAATGATAAAGACTGAGGAGTGGAGAGGCAGACTGAGGAGTGAGTGGAAAACGACCAGATACACAGGAACAGAAACCACACAAAGAGCAGAACAACAAGAGCACAAAAAGCAGAGTGGGGAACACAAACACAAACAGAAACAGCAAATGGTACCATCCTTACAGTACCCCCCCTCAAGGACGCCTCCAGGCGTCCCAAAAAACCCCCCTCC
>NC_056514.1:42246366-42246778 GCF_014905685.2 Nematolebias whitei | reverse complement strand
CCCTCCCGAAGGACTTGGGCGGGTGGAGGGCGGCACTGCAAGGGTGGAGGGCCAGAGGAAACACAAGGAAGAACACAAGGACCTGAAAAAACTAAGGCAAGACACAAGCAGGAAAAACACAAAAGATTCGAACGGTCGAGAGACCGTCCCTGGAGTCATCGTTCAGGGGGGCGGACGGGAGGCCGTCCATAACGGGACCCACGTTCAGGGGGGCGGCCGGGAGGCCGTCCAACACGTAGGACCTTGGAGGCCGTGGCAGGCGGCGCAGACGACTTGGAGGCTGCGGCAGGCGGCGCAGGCGGCGCAGACGACTTGGAGGCCGCGGCAGGCGGCGCAGACGACTTGGAGGCCGCGGCAGGCGGCGCAGACGACTTGGAGGCCGCGGCAGGCGGCGCAGACGACTTGGAGGCCG
>NC_056514.1:42222911-42245966 GCF_014905685.2 Nematolebias whitei | reverse complement strand
TGTCACAATCCTCACCGTTGGAACCCATTTGCAGGGAGGCGAGCGAGGCAGGAGTTTAAATAAAAATAATTTATTTAAACAACAAAACAAAAAGGCTGTTGGTGCAGCAAAACTTACTTTGGCAAAACAAGATCAAAAAACAAGGCTGAACAGGACATAAGAGTACACAGGCAGAGCAGATCATCAGGTGGACAAAAACAGACAGGACAGAGGAGGACTGAGATGTCTGTGAATACAGAACAATGACCGGACGAGGAGTGGAGGAGAGAAAGGCTTTTTATTTATTTATTTATTTATTTTATTTTTTTTTTGTGATGGCCTCCCTTCTCCCCTTACAGCCATCCTCTCCACACCATTATTATGAAATATTTATTATAGTGACTATCTAGTGTAGGTTTTTTTTTTTTTTTTTTCCAATAGGATAGAAAGAAAGAAAAGACAAAGTAAGACTCCAAAATATAAGAAATATATACAAATAGAGCACACGTCAAAACACCCGGCCACTGTCTGTTCACCTGCAAAGAACATGACAAAACACAGCAACAAAATACATATGTATAAAGAACTTAAAATATTCATGGCTTTGCAGTAAGTTTCCATAAATATATATACCCATACCTACGCCTATATACATACATACATACATACACATGAATATACATGAATATACATATCTATATATCTACATATAAAGCCTACATAAGCATCCCTGCTTCTATTTGTGTGTGGTTGTGAGCATGCATAAGTGTATAAGGCTTCTCTAATAGAACATTTATTAGTAACTGTGAAGCAGCAGAGACCCGACCTCCAAGACCAGAGGCAGACGAAAAAGGGGGGACCAGAGTCCAAGACCCCAGGAGGGACCCCGACCGCGGAGCCCCCAGAGCCACCCACACAGGACGAACCACTCACCCACCCCCCAGAACGGACCACAGGGGAGAACCGGAAGATCCCCACCAGCAACCACATACAGTGACCCCCCGGGGCCAACAGCGACAAACTCATAGGCCCCCGTCGGCACCCGCCGCACCGATGTAGGTCCAGGTCCAGGCACCGAGGCCCGGGCACCGAGGACTCACACCACCCAGGCCAAGGCCTGACAGGGCCAGAGGACCCGAGCCCCACCAGGCAGACACCAGGCCGAGCCGACACACGCCCAAGCGCCCAGCCCCCGATACCAAGGGCCCCAAGCGCGCCGGCAGGCAAGGGCACACCCCACCAGGGGAGAAAGGCTTTTTATAAGACAGAGGGAGAGTGAGTAATGAGAGCACCTTGGCAGGTGGCTGATGAGGGACAGGTGTGAATGATAAAGACTGAGGAGTGGAGAGGCAGACTGAGGAGTGAGTGGAAAACGACCAGATACACAGGAACAGAAACCACACAAAGAGCAGAACAACAAGAGCACAAAAAGCAGAGTGGGGAACACAAACAGAAACAGCAAATGGTACCATCCTTACACTCCAGGTGTTCCACTTCTTGCCTGTAGCTGGACTCATCATTGTTTGTGATGCATCCCACCACCGCTGTATCATCTGCAAACTTTACAATGTGACAGCCTGGATGGGTAGCTGCACAATCATATGTGAGCAGAGTAAACAGGAGGGGGCTCAACACACATCCCTGATGAGAGCCAGTGCTGAGGGTTATGGTGGAGGAGGAGAAGTTGTGGATCCTCACTAACTGTGGTCTGTTTGTTAAAAAGTCTAGTACCCAGTGCGTTAATGCGTTAATGCCTTCAATGTCACTGGTCTTAATTATAATAGAGAACATTTTAGCTACCGTTACAAACAACAGAGGGGAGGAGGGGCATCCCTGTCTTATTCCTCTTTTGACCTCAAATCTAGGGTTAGTCCCATGCTTCAGAGAGACTGAGCTGTTAATATTCAGAGAGACTGAGCTGTTAATATTATTGTAAAGCATTCCCACAACATTGAGAATTTTTTGTCCAAAACCAAAATAAGTCAGGGTCTGCATTATAAATGGCTGCTCAGCACAATGAAAAGCTTAGTAAAAGTCCAAGAATAATATAAAAACTTTTTCATTAATTAAGGTTGTTTTCACACCTGATAGTCCGGTAGACTCTGTTCGGTTGGGGACCATTATTAAGTCACTGTAGTCGAGCAGATCTAACACAAGTGGAACATTGTTGTGTATTGATCGACCTTTTAAAAAACAGATTGTGTTTCGCTAATTATTGTTGAGATAGCTTCTTTTAATCTTGTTGCAATAACCCCAGAGAGATTTTTATAGTCTGTGTTTAACAAAGTAATCTGTCTAAGATTGTTTATTATTTGTTTATTCTTACCGGATTTGGGAATTAAGGTGATTAAACCTTCTTTCATAATAGGTTTAAACATCTTTCTCTCTATACATGCATTTATAGCCCTAAAAAGAAGATTTTAAATATCATTTAAAAAAAAAAAAATGGATAAAAACTGGTGGTAAAACCATCGGTGCCTGGTGATTTATTTAACTATGGTCCTTCTTGAGCACGTGATCAGCTGGTTTTGGTTGTCAGCAGCAAAACTGGTTGATCCACTCTGAGAAGGTGCTATTTAAGAGACTGAGCTGAAAACAGCACCTCAGACTGAGGAAGTCTCTTGGATGAGAGACGAAACGTTTCTACATTTTTTTGCTTTGTTTTGTTTTTTTGAATGTCCAGAGGACCAGATTGAACTTTTTTGGACTTCACATCAATGTGAAGAAGACAAAGGAGATGATTGTGGACTTCAGAAGGAACAAACACACCTACACCCCCCTGAACATAAGAGGATCTGCGGTGGAAGTGGTCTCCAGCTACAAGT
This sequence comes from Nematolebias whitei, assembly GCF_014905685.2. Lineage (NCBI taxonomy): Eukaryota > Metazoa > Chordata > Actinopteri > Cyprinodontiformes > Rivulidae > Nematolebias > Nematolebias whitei. The sequence continues at coordinate 42,243,162 of NC_056514.1, read as the reverse complement.
ACTTGGGTGTACACATGAATGACAACCTCAGCTGGAGCAACAACACCACCAGCCTGATGAAGAAAGATCATCAGAGACTCTACTTCCTCAGACGGCTGAGACGAGCTGGTCTGGGAAGCTCAGTCCTCACCTCCTTCTACAGGTGTGCAGTGGAGAGCATCCTGTGCTCGAGCATCAATGTGTGGCATGGAGGCTGCACAGCTGCAGAAAGAAAAGCTTTGCAGAGCGTGGTGAAGGCTGCACAGAAGATGTTGGAGTCAGTCTCCCCACCATCACAGACATCTCCACCTCTAGATGCAGGAAGAGGACCACCTGCATCATGAAGGACCCCACTCACCCAGCACACACACTTTTTGCCCCGCTCCCCTCAGGAAGGAGGTTGAGGAGCATTAAGTGTAGAACCACTAGACTGAGGAACAGCTTCTACCCTGAGGCTGTTAGACTCATGAATCTCTAACTAGAATAATCGCTGTGAAAAATCACATCATGTTGCTGCTGATCTGTTTCATGTTGTAGATGTTATTACTGTTTTTCTTATACATTTTATTGTTGGATGTAACTGGGACCCTGTGAACATAATTTCGCTCCACCACATGTACCACACGAGGTGCGAATGACAATAAAGAAACTCTGACTCTGACTCTCTGATTTGGAAAACAAATAGTAATGTCAGTTGGCTGATGACACAACTCTTTTTGTCTAGAACTGTAGTCAAATTCCATTTGTGTTACACATGATGGATTGTTTCTCTGAAGCCTCTTGTTTGCAATTAAATATAGATAAATGTGAAATTCTGACCACTCATTATTATCCTTTGCAACCACTATATAATATAAAAGTAAAGAAAAAAGTTAAATATTTAGGACTATTGATCTGTAAAGATAGAGCAGTATCTGAGGAGAAGAATATTACAATATTAACAATATTGACAAATGCAAATTAATTTTTAACAATTGGCTGCAAAGGGATATCACCATTTTTGGAAGAATCCTCCAAACCAAAACGGAGAGCTTATCCAGACTGATCTACCCAGTGTGTTGTCTGCCAGTCCCACCACACACTACTGGGACCATTGTAGCGAAAGTGGGGAACAGCTTTTCTGTAGATTCACTACTAATTAATTATTCTTAAAGCTAGTTCAAGCACAAAGATAATTAATTATTTAATTACAACGGATTATTTCTTTTTCGAGTTAAATTAATGCCATGTGACCGAGGCAACTGTGAGGATTGTTTAATCAGTGACATGAGACGCCATTTTCCTTTGATCCATCAGAATAGATGCAGTCATTTATTTAACAGAATCAAAATTTAACATCAAACCATGTACACATTGATTTGCTGATCTGGTTCTGATTCATAAAAACTTGGCACGCTTTACTAACAAGACAACAGAACATTTCGGAAGGCATCTAGATTGATTTACTGGCGAAATAGAAAGGTTTAAAGGAAGGAATGGAGAAGTTTAAAGTAGATGGATGGAGGAAGAGGTATGTTGTTGACCAGAATTAGCACGCTTCTTCCAACACCAGCTCAACCCTCCGGTACACTTAGTGCGTGACACTCATGATGTCTCTTTACCTTTGCAGATGAGGATCAGCTCTGGTATAGATGTCCCTATGCACGCTACCTTTCCAGTGTCTCCGGTTAAAGCGGCTGGTCATTGTCAGAAGTCATGTGGTTTACTCCGGTAAATAGAACAAGCTCCCTTCGAAATTGTAGGGCGTTACGCCCGGGTGAGTTCACAGCGAGGCGCTGTGACTCCGTCAGATATTCCACTCAGAAGTGGAAGACTCCAAGAAGACCCCATGAAAGACTCTAGTAAGACTCTGGTCAAAGACTGACTAGTTCCAGGAAGTGTTGACTTTTAAAGAGTCCTCACTTCCGGTCACTTGGTACTTCCTGATTGGTTGAAACAACCAACAGGGGGTGTTTCAGTGATGTCAGAGGGTTATTAAAAGTCAAGAGAGGATGCAGAAATGTTTAGGAATGATTAGTACAGACAGAGAAATGTTATGGCAAAGTGAGACAAATGCAGATGCCAGTTCAAGTTATTTACTGTCTGCTAGGTTTAAAAACAAGACACTTCGTTCTAATAACTTGTTTTCTGACTGTCTTTGACTTTCGACCGACATCACTGACTTCTCATTCAGACAGAAGATCAAAATGCATAATTACTTTGTAAATAGACATTTAACTTGATTTCTAATTTAAATGAGGTTTAAAAATCATTAATACTGTTTCACAGTTGATTTAAAATGAGTGGTTCACTTCAACATTTAGAAATGGTATGAACTAAATACATGTTGATTATCAAGATATTCTAAAATAGTAATGATAATAAAAAAAGAAGAGTGTTCTTTCAATTGATTAATTCAGGATACAATTAAACAGTCTCTGGATGAGTGAATAAAGTATTTAATAAAATGTTGTTTTTCTGACTATTTAACCTGTGATATAAAGTATTTTTGGTACATGTTATTGTGAGTCACCCGAGAGGCCTGAGGAGGAGGCTTGCCCCCCCCCATCTCGATGTTTCTCACAGTTTTTCACGCTATCTCGAGGTTTCTCACGCTATTTCGAAGTTTCTCACAGTTTTTCACGCTATCTCGAAGTTTCTCACAGTTTTTAGTCCAGGTGGGCATGTTTTATGCACTGGGAGATGTTCTCACGTGATACAGAGGGTGGAAAGTATTAAATAGAGAGTGCTCAGAAGAGAGTTAGGGTCTGCTGAGAGTCTTCCTATCGGGACGTCCAGCTGTGTTGGTGTATGCTCTGCCTAGGCTGTCTGGCTCTCCAGTCTATGTGTCACGGTGAGTTTTTTTTCCTACATCAATACTTGTGAGATTGTACATTTGTGATTGTACCTTGCTTCACTTGTTATGCTATAATCTGTGGCAAAATAATAAAGACACTATTATTTTAGCAGAAACGGCGTGTGTGTGATTCTTTTTGACCATTAAGCTGATACTCTTCCGAATCCTGGATTTATTTAAACAAATATATTCCAAATCATTTTGGCGTCACGAACAGGATTTTGAAAAGAGTGCCGCATAATGTTCAAAAGAAAAGAAAAAAACAAGTGGCAAATTTGTGCCGGGATTGAGCAAGTCCCAGTGTCATATGACAACAAGTGGAAATGTTGTCAAAGACAAAGTTGTGCCGGGATCGAGCAAGTCCCAGTGTCAGTTGACAATAAGAGAGAATGTTGTCAAAGAGGAATTTATGCCGGGATCGAGCAAGTCCCAGTATCAGAAACAGGCGCTGGAGGAGGCGCAAGCTGAGAACTTGTTACAGAAATATGTCCAGCTGCTGACTGCGCAGCTGAACAGAATGACTGATGTGGCGGAGGGTGCGATAACACAAGTTTCTATCCTGAAAAGAGAAAAGTTCAGGAAAAAGAAACGAAGTGTGTAACCTAAAAGAGTTTGAGCTTTTGTTGCTCATTTGGGAACCGGATGGGATCCGTCGAGTTGGGACGGTAACATCTGGGAAGACGAGGAGGATGAAAATGATTACATTTGGAGTGAGGAGAAGGATGAACTGAATGTGGTGAGGTCTCCTATCATTCAAACAACGAGCAAAAATGTGAAACCTGTAAAAAGACGTAGGAAAGAGCAGCAGATAATACCAGATGTGTTGCAAGCGAGGGTAGATGCCCAGGGACAACAGATGGTGGGGCTTAATGGACAGCCAATCATGGATCTGGTAGCACAGCAACAGCCTCAGGCAGATTTAAAAGTGATAGCCGAGGACTATACCCAGGAGAAGGTTGCTTACTTGTCTAAAATATATAAACAACAGACTGCAGAACCCACAGATGCTTGGGTAGCTAGGCTGTTGGATAAAGGAGGAGGTCAGGTAGGAGTGAATTCAGCATAGCGATAGGAAGTCAGAGCTTTGCAAGACTCGAGACCTTTGTTTGAAGTTTATGCAGAGGCAGTCCGACAGATCTTTCCTGGAGCATTGGATTGGCCTGATTTACAGGGGGATTGGGTGACCTTAGGGGAATGTGTGCAGAGACTGGTTCGACTGTATGTGAGAGATACACTGGCTGTGGGTTTGGCAGCAGATTATCAAGTGCATGTTGTTCCAATGACTGATGTTCGAAGCCGAGTGTTGGAACTGGGTGCACTCGGAGATTGGAACACAGAGAGGGCTGAAAACCATGAAAAAACATTTAGTCAACCCATGGGTCATGGGCCGGGAAGGGACGGCCGAAATAACACACAGGGACCCACTCGCTCTGCTTTTCGGAGGGCATTAATACAGACAGGAGTGCCTCCAGCTGAGATGGATGGTGTGCTAACAGAAGAGCTGAGGGCTAGATGCCATTATTTGGATTAAAAGGGCCAAAAGTAGAAGGTCCAGATGTTGGCATCAACCTTCTGAAAGCAGATATTGTCAACATTGAACATCAAAGGTCCAAAATTAGAGAGCCCAGATTTTGACGTTAAATTAAAAGGTCCCAAACTTGAAGATGATATTGATGTTAAAATGCCAAAGGTCAAAAGAGAAATTAAAACACCTGATGTTGACATTGAAGGCCCAGGCATTTGCGAGAGTAGCTCTGGCTGCAGCTCCCAAGATGGCCGCTAACGATCTACACCTGGCGGTCATCTCCCTGATGAGCATCAACCTCTACTTAAGGCTGCAGTCAAGCCTACTCGATGCTGGAGCATTGATTCCCTCTCGGTACTAGTGCTCTCAGCCTTTTATGTTCTGAAGTATTTTTGATACTGACCTTGTGCTTCCTATGCCAGCAGTTCCTCGTTTTGCCGTGCCGTTCCAGTCCTGATCTCTCGGTTCCTGTCTGGTCTCATGAAACACCTGCCTCGTGGATCTTTGATGTCCGTGCTCTGTTGCTGGGACTCATGCATCTTGGAACTCCTGAACTCACTCCAGTACCAAATAAGCTGTAAGACAAGATACAACAATATCAAATCCTATTCACCTGTAACATTTACCTGCTCCCGACCTAAAAGACTATTCCTCCTCTTCCAGGAGTTCCAGTCCCAGGGCCTGTACATATTGTATACATTTTCTATCCACTATAAATAAATATCACTTTTTGTAGCCTGAGTCTTGTGTCGTTCTGGGTCTCGTTACAACTGGGTTGCCCGCACATACAACAGCATTGACATTGAGGGCCACAAAGGATGAATTAAAATGCCTAAAGCCAAGATGACTGAAGGGAAAAAGGGTGGATTTGAAATGTCTAAAATAAAAATGTCATCAGAGAACTTAAAGGGGATGTGTTAAGCTGACTGCTTTGAAGGAAGTGCATCATATGTTGTTTGTAAATGGTTCATCTGCAGCTGAAGTTTGACGGCATCTAAAACAACCCAAAGTGTCTAAAAACATCTGAGATGAGAAAAAAAATCACCATCTTGTTTTGTAGTTGTTTCATATTTAAAGTAAAAGTTCAGCTCTTTTCAAGAAGGGTTCTGTGGAAAAAGTTATGAACAAGTAATATCTTACCTGCTACACATAGGCTTTAGAGCAACCTCAGTTTGGAGAAACTGATAAATTAATACCCCTCCCTGGGCTGCCACCTTACTGTGGTGGAGGGGTTTGAGTGTCCCAATGATCCTAGGAGCTATGCTGTCAGGGGCTTTATGCCCCTAGTAGGGTCACCCATGGCAGACAGGTCCTAGGTGAGGGACCAGACAAAGTGCAGCCCAAAGACCCCAATGATGAGAAACACAAATGGACCTAGTGTTCCCTTGCCCGGACGTGGGTCACCGGGGCCCCACTCTGGAGCCAGGCCTGGAGTTGGGGCACGCGGGCGAGCGCCTGGTGGCCGGGCTTTTACCCATGGAGCTCGGCCGGGCACAGCCCGAAGAGGAGACGTGGGTCCCCCTTCCCATGGGCTCACCACCTGTGGGAGGGGCCAAAGGGGTCGGGTACAATGTGGGATGGGTGGTGGCCGAGGGCGGGGACCCTGGCGGTCTGATCCTCGGCTACAGAAGCTGGCTATTGGGACGTGGAATGTCACCTCACTGGTGGGGAAGGAGCCTGAGCTGGTGTGTGAGGCTGAGAGGTTCCGGCTAGAAATAGTCGGACTCACCTCTACGCATGGCTCGGGCTCTGGAACCAGTTTCCTTGAGAGGGGCTGGACACTTCCACTCTGGAGTTGCCCCTGGTGAGAGGTGCCGAGCAGGCGTGGGCATACTTATTGCCCCCCAACTTGGTACCTGTGTATTGGGGTTCACCCCAGTGAATGAGAGGGTGGCCTCCCTCCGCCTACGTGTGGGGGGACGGGTTCTGACTGACGTTTGTGCTTATGCACCAAACGGCAGTTCAGATTATCCACCCTTTCTGGAGTCCTTGGAGGGGGTACTGGAAAGTGCACCTTCTGGGGACTCCCTTGTTCTGCTGGGGGACTTCAATGCTCATGTGGGCAATGACAGTGAGACCTGGAGGGGTGTGGTTGGGAGGAACGGCCCCCCTGATCTGAACCAGAGTGGTGTTCTGTTTGCTCGTCATGGATTGTCAATAACGAACACCTTGTTCAAGCATAAGGGTGTCCATATGTGCTCTTGGCACCAGGACACCCTAGGCCGCAGTTCGATGATCGATTTTGTCATCGTCTCATCTGATCTGCGGCCACATGTCTTGGACACTCGGGTGAAGAGAGGGGCGGAGCTGTCAACTGATCACTACCTGGTGGTGAGTTGGCTCCAATGGTGGGGGAAGATGCTGGTCAGACCTGGCAGACCGAAACGTATTGTGAGGGTTTGCTGGGAACGTCTGGCAGAGTCTCCTGTGAGATGGAGTTTCAACTCCCACCTCCGGGAGAACTTTGAACATGTTCCAAGGGAGGTGGGGGACATTGAGTCTGAGTGGACCATGTTTCGTGCCTATTGTCGAGGCGGCTCACCAGAGCTGCGGCCGCAAAGTTGTCGGTGCCTGTCGCGGCGGCAACCCTCGAACCCGATGGTGGACACCATCGGTGAGGGATGCTGTCAGGCTGAAGAAGGAGTCCTATCGGGCCTTTTTGGCCTGTGGGACCCCGGAAGCAGCTGATGGGTACCGGCAGTCCAAGCGACATGGGGCTCAGGTGGTTGCTGAGGCAAAAACTCAGGCATGGGAGGAGTTCGGAGAGGCCATGGAGAACGACTTCCGCACGGCTTCGAGACGATTCTGGTCCACCATCCGGCGTCTCAGAGGAGGAAAGCGGTACGCCACCAACACTGTTTATAGTGGGAGTGGTGTGCTGCTGACCTCAACTCGGGATGTTGTGGGTCGGTGGGCAGAATACTTTGAAGACCTCCTCAATCCCACCGGCTCATCTTCCACTGAGGAAGCGGAGCCTGGGGACTCTGGGTCGGGCCCTCCAATCTCTGGTGCTGAGGTCACCGAGGTGGTTAAAAAGCTCCTCGGTGGCAGGGCCCCAGGGGTGGATGAGATTCGCCCAGAGTTCCTTACGGCTCTGGATGTTGTAGGGTTGTGTTGGCTTACGCGACTCTGCAATATTGCGTGGACATCGGGGGAAGTTCCCCTAGATTGGCAGACCGGGGTGGTGGTCCCCCTATTCAAAAAGGGGGACCGTAGAGTGTGTTCCAACTACAGGGGAATCACGCTCTTAAGCCTCCCTGGTAAGGTCTATTTGGGGGTTCTGGAGAGGAGGGTCCGTCGGATAGTCGAACCTCGGATTCAGGAGGAACAGTACGGTTTTTGTCCTGGCCGTGGAACACTGGACCAGCTCTACACTCTCAGCAGGGTCCTAGAGGGTGCGTGGGAGTTTGCCCAACCAGTCTACATGTGCTTTGTGGACTTGGAGAAGGCGTTCGACCGCATCCCTCGGGGGGCCCTGTGGGGGGTACTCTGGGAGTATGGGGTACCGGGCCCTTTGATACGGGCTGTTAGGTCCCTGTATGACCGGTGTTAGAGCCTGGTCCGCATCGCCGGCAGTAAGTCGGGCTTGTTCCCGGTGAGAGTTGGACTCTGCCAAGGTTGCCCTTTGTCACCGATTCTGTTCATAACTTTTATGGACAGAATTTCTAGGCGCAGCCAAGGTGTTGAGGGGATCCGTTTTGGTGGCCTTAGGATTGCGTCTCTGCTTTTTGCAGATGATGTGGTCTTATTGGCTTCATCAGATCGTGATCTACAGCTTTCGCTGGAGCGGTTTGCAGCCGAATGCGATGCAGCCGGGATGAAGATCAGTTCCTCCAAATCCGAGGCCATGGTCTTGAGCCGGAAAAGGGCAGAGTGCCCTCTCTGGGTCAGGGAGGAGGTCCTACCCCAAGTGGAGGAGTTCAAGTATCTTGGGGTCTTGTTTATGAATGAGGGAAAAATGGAGCGTGAGATCGATAGGCGGATAGGTGCAGCGTCTGCAGTGAAGCGGGCGCTGTACAGGTCTGTCGTGGTGAAGAGAGAGCTGAGTCAAAAGGCGAAGCTCTCAATTTACCGATCTATCTACGTTCCCACCCTCATCTATGGTCACGAGCTTTGGGTTGTGACCGAAAGAATGAGATCTCGGATACAAGCGGCCGAAATGAGTTTCCTCCGCAGGGTGTCTGGGCTCTCCCTTAGAGACAGGGTGAGAAGCTCGATCATCTGGGAGGAACTCAGAGTAGAGCCGCTTCTTCTCCACGTCGAGAGGAGCCAGTTGAGGTCGCTTGGGCATCTGTTTAGGATGCCTTCTGGACGCCTCCCTGGTGAGGTGTTCCGGACACGTCTCATCAGAAGGAGGCCCAGAGGAAGACCCAGGACACGCTGGAGGGACTATGTTTCTCGGCTGGCCTGGGAACGCCTCGGGATTCCCCCGGAGAGCTGGCCCAAGTGGCTGGGGAGAGGGAAGTCTGGGCCTCCCTACTTAGGCTGCTACCCCCGCGACCCGACCCCGGATAAGCGGAAGAAAATGGATGGATGGATGGATAAATTAATAGTCTGAATGGGGCCAAGACCAGAAGAAGGATTTCTTTTTTAATAAATAAAAGTTAATTTTAAATGTAATTTATAGAAAAAAGACCTTTATATTGCTGACACCTTTGCATGAAGTGGTTATTTATGAAGAATTGTCTGATTATTTGTAGAACATGTGGCGCAGCCCGGAGTAATTCCTGCTGGAACAATAACTGTGCAGAACAAAACGGATGGAGATGAAAAGATTTGTACTTGAGAGAAAACTAATAACTCTTTCTCTGTCTGTAAGCAGTTTTTCTTGTTTCTACAGCTTGATGTTTCCTTGGTCTTTGTTGACTGGATGATCGGGACCACCCAGGAGCCAACATGGGAGAAACTGGTGGCAAGCGCCCGTCAGATGGCAGTGCAAGCTGTTGGGGCATCAGGTTCCTTGTCGTGGGTGCCATGGTGTTCCTGGTCAACCTCTCCTCAGACAAAGTAACTTCACATGTTTGAAACACAAAAAGCTGCCTGATAGGGAACATCACAACTGACTGTCCTATACAAGTGTCAGGCATGCTACAACAGGAAAACCATCCCAGTGATACCTAAGGGATGTCAGATTAGAATTTATATGGAAACCCCACTGTGTAACATGTTTAAGAACGGTACATGTAAACCAGATAGAAAAAAAAGAATTGAACAAAGTTTGACTTTACTGCCAATAACAGAAGAGGGAAACATGCTTCGTTGGCAGTTACCCAAATTGGAGTCTGGATGCCCTCAGTAGTCATGACTCAAGAAGAAACGGCCAAAATACTGCTAAAAGAAATAAACTGGCAGTTGAAGATGTGGGGTAACACTGAAGAAGTACTCCAAAACATAACCCAGATGGACCACGTGTACCCTACAAACCATACATGCGCAGTTGCAGAAAGAACGCTTCAGAGAATGGTGATCACCTCAAATCATCATGAGTGGAGGAAGCTTCTGAACATTTCTAGTAAATATTGGGTAGTTATAAAACCTGAATTGACAAAGTGTACTGAATATATGTGTGAAGGTTATTGGGTTCAGTATCTTGTAAGTGACATAACTACAGTATGCAGGTATCATGTGTTACCTGTAATAACTGTACAAGGATATTGGTTTTTAAAAATATAGGGTGAATGGTTTGAGCCACAGACAAATCTCACCTATGACGTGCAACTATGCGGGATGGCTGATAAAGGAGTGGTATGTATGCTGCAAACAGGTCATGTTTGCATGAGCTTCCTTCCGGTGAGCGAACGCTGGCACATCATGGTTGCCGCTGCTCGTCGTGCTTTTTTGCTTTTTTCTGTTTTATTCAGTCCTTCCTGCCTTTTCCCTACTCCAAGTCTCTGATCTGTCTCAATATCAACCATGTGGTTCATTAGGCTTTACCTGCTGCCTGCTCTGGTTTGGACTCTCCTGCTGCTCATCCACCACCACCCGGCGTCTGGTCTTCTCCATTGCTCAGTGGTCGAGCTCCTTCAATTTTGTTTCCTACCAGCCGTGCCACCTGTGCTCCCTCTTCAGGACATTGCCTTCCATCCTCGCCGGAGATACATTCACCGTGGCTCCCGCCTTAGACTCCACGCTGACAAGTCTAACCCCATAAACTCCATCTGGTCTGACTCTCACCATTCTACACGCCGCAATACTCGGGCCGCTAACAGTAATAGCATGTTAGCTAGCCTAGCTCGGTCGGCTAATGCTCCGGTCGCTACCAACTCCTCCTCCGTAAAGTTTGGCCTTCTGAACGTTCGCTCACTCACTGGAAAAGGTCAGCTTATTCAAGACCTAATATCCGACCATAAGCTGGATTTTATTTGTCTAACAGAAACGTGGCAACAACAAAATGACTTTTTCCACCTGAATGAATCTACCCCACCGGGGTTTGTTTACATCGCCAAATCCCGCGAGTCCGGCCGCAGAGGAGGTCTCGCGATAATTCACCGCGAGAACTGGAAGGTCACGCCGGTTCACACACCTCCCTCTCCCTCCTTTGAGCACACTGTGTGTCTACTCTCCGGCCCTACCCCCACCATTGTTGCCACTTTCTACCGTCCGCCCAAAATCAAACAACTCTTTTATAAATGACTTTGCTGCTCTAATCACCCGTCTCTCAGCTCTTTCACCCAACATTATTCTGCTTGGAGACTTCAACATTCATATGGATGAAGACAACAACCCCCTCACCAGAGACTTCGCATCCTGCCTCGACAGCTGTGGCTTCCAGCAGTTCATTAACTTTCCAACCCACATTAAGGGCCACACTTTGGACTTATTATGCTGCTCTGGACTCTTTCCTCTTAACTTTTCTTCTGATGAACTTCCATTTACTGATCACCTCATGATTTCATTCAGTGTCAATCTTAAATTTTCTTCAGAGAAACCTCAACGCACTCTTTCCTTCCGTAATATTAAGAATATCAACCATGACATTCTTTTGTCTCATATTAATAATACCATCTTCACCTTCAATTCTTTTAACCCAGATGACCTTGTCACATTCTACAATAACAGCCTCGCCAACATTCTTAACTCTGTCGCTCCTCTGAAAACCCGGTCTGTCTCCTTCTCCAACTCTGTACCTTGGTTCACTCCAGAACTCCGTTCTCTGAAATCCAAAGGTCGGAGGTTGGAGCGACTCTATAAGAAATCCGGTCTCTCAATTCACAAGGAACTCTATGCGAACCACGTCATCCAGTATAAGGACAGTATTTCTCAAGCCAAATCCAGCTACTTCTCTGACATCATCAATTCCAATGTTGGCAATTCAAAGACTTTGTTCTCTCTCCTTAACCGTTCAGTCTCATCTCCTAACTCATTACCCTCTCACATGGTTTCCACAGAATTTTGCAACTCTCTGATGGCTTATTTCAATGAAAAGATTCTTTCAATTCATAAACACCTTGGACCAAATACAGCCCCCAGCATCTATGTTGAACTCCCCCCTCCCTCCCTCCCCTTCTCTGTCTTCTCCCTCCCCTCTGCTGATGACATTGCTGACATTATCAGCAAGTCTAAGTCCTCATCCTGTCAGCTCGATCCATTTCCCATAGTTCTTGTTAAATCCTGTCTCCCGTCTCTGCTCCCCATCATCACTAACATCATCCACTCCTCCCTAACCTCTGGCATTGTTCCCACAGCTTTCAAATCTGCGGCCATCACCCCCATCATCAAGAAACTAGGTCTTGACTTTACCAACTTCAGTAATCTTCGTCCAATCTCTAATCTGCCCTTTATTTCCAAAGTTCTTGAAAAAGCCGTTGCTAGTCAACTTCGCTCTCACCTATCCAACAATAACATTTATGAAGAGTTTCAATCTGGTTTTCGCCCCCACCATAGCACCGAAACAGCTCTAATAAAAATAACTAATGACCTTCTTCTTGCTGCTGACTCTGCTCTTCTGTCTATCCTCATTTTACTGGATCTAAGTTCTGCCTTCGACACAATCTGTCATTCTATCCTCCTCAACAGACTAACCTCCATTGGCATCTCAGGTACTCCGTTAGACTGGTTCAAATCTTATCTCTCTGACCGTACTCAATTCATTCAACTCAAATCCTTTCGTTCCCAGTCTTCCCCCGTCTCCACGGGTGTCCCCCAAGGCTCTGTCCTCGGACCCCTCCTCTTCATCATTTACCTCCTTCCTCTAGGTCACATCTTCTGTAAATTTGGTGTCCATTTTCCCTGTTATGCTGATGACACACAGCTCTACCTATCAACAAAACCAAACTCCACCCACCCACCCTCCATCCTCACCGACTGTCTCAATGAGCTAAATCAATGGTTTTCCAACAACTTTCTACAACTAAACAGTAACGAAACAGAAATCATTCTTGTCGTTACCAAAAACTCTCTTTCAAAATCAGAAAATCTTCTCATCCCCCTTAACAACTCCCTGTTATCCCCCTCGCCTCAGGTCAAGAGTCTTGGTTTCATCCTCGACACCCTCTCTCCTTCACTTCACACATCAACAACGTCACTCGGTCTGCCTATTTCCATCTCCGAAATATTAACCGTCTCCGCCCTTCTCTCACACCCCGCTCTACAGCTATCCTTGTTCACAGTCTTGTGACTTCTCGGATTGACTACTGCAACTCCCTTCTTTATGGCCTCCCCAACAAATCTCTCCAGAAGCTACAATTGGTCCAGAACTCAGCTGCCCGTGTCATCACTCAAACCTCCTCCTATAACCACATCACTCCAGTCCTGCAGCAGCTCCACTGGCTCCCGGTTAAATCACACATCGTCTTCAAAATTCTTCTTCTCACTTTCAAAGCTATCCACAACCTTTCCCCTCCGTACCTATCTGACCTCCTACACATCTCCATCCCCTCTCGCTCTCTCAGATCCTCCTCTTCACTACACCTCCATGTACCCTCTGCCCGCCTCTCCACCATGGGGAGCAGGGCCTTCACCTGCTCTGCCCCTCATCTCTGGAACTCTCTACGCCCTGACTGAAGAAACACCACCTCTCTTTCTATATTCAAGACTGCTCTGAAAACACATCTCTTTAGACTCGCTTATCCTTAACTCTGCTGTATGTATTTTATATTCTTTACGCATTTTATATTCTGTATGTATTGTATATTCTTTACGCATTTTATATTCTGTATGTATTTTATATTCTTTATGTATTTTATATTCTTTATTCCTGTTGATCTTTGTTATTACTGTAAAGTGTCCTTGGGTGTCATGAAAGGCACTTTTTAAATGAAATTATTATTATTATTATTATTATTATTATATGTTAACCCATGTTTAACCAAAAACGAGGTGTTGTGTGATTGGACTCATGAACCAGCTAGAGACATGTTATGGCAGATAGGCCCACATACTCTGTGTATAGCTACGATTAAGGGTCATCCTCAATTACCTAAGGTGCCTTTCTCTGGATGTGTGTATGGTGTACATCTGTAGACTTGGAACAACCAGACTTATCAATTAACTAATTATAGTTCTACCACTCGACTAAAAGAGGTACAATGGCAAACTTTGCATGTACCCTGGCGGGTCTCCCTAGACCGTTTCAAATGTGCATTGAATGGGTCTACAGAGCTGAAACGAATGATTGAGTCGCATAAGTCAAACGTGTCTGATCTAACAATGTCCACCTACATTGCTCAAGGAAAGGTTTTACATGCGGCTAAGCTAATAGAACAAGTGTTGGCTCACCATTGGTGGGACATGTTCACAGGGATGTCATCAATGGCACGAACAATATGCAGCCCCTCCTTTGCTGATTTTGTTAATTTGTTTTGGTGTATTAACCATATGGAATCTGTGCACTTGTTTTTATATTAGAAGGATTAAAAATAGAATCAATCAAAAAAATTATAACACAGCCCTGTAATGAAAATAGTATTCATACGTTTCAGGGTTTTAATTCCCGATTGGAATTTTTAAACTTTATGTGTGAATCTGTCCAAGAATGGGTTGGCAGGCGATATCCTGAAGATTTTGATTTTGAAGGGAATAATTTTCAAAATTAGTCAGAAAACCAAAGGGTGGAATGAATAAAGAATTTAATAAAATGTTGTTTTTCTGACTATTTAACCTGTGATATAAAGTGTTTTTGGTACATGTTTGGTACGAGTCACACGAGAGGCCTGAGGAGGAGGCTTGGCCCGCCCCCCTTGCACGCTATCTCGAAGTTTCTCACAGTTTTTAGTCAAGGTGGGCATGTTTTATGCACTGGGAGATGTTCTCATGTGATACAGAGGGTGGAAAGTATTAAATAGAGAGTGCTCAGAAGAGAGTTAGGGTCTGCTGAGAGTCATCCGATTGGGACGTCCAGCTGTGTTGGTGTATGCTCTGCATAGGATGTCTGGCTCTCCAGTCTATGTGTCACGGTGAGAGTTTTTTTTCCTACATCAATACTTGTGAGATTGTACATTTGTGATTGTACCTTGCTTTGCTTGTTATGCTGTAATCTGTGGCGAAATAATAAAGACACTTTTAGTTTAGCATAAACGGCGTGTGTGTGATTCTTTTTGACCATTAAGCTGATACTCTTCCGAATCCTGGATTTATTTAAACAAATATATCCCAAATCAATGAGCTAATTTGTATTTCTGGATTCAAAGCAATGAAATAACAGTTCCTGTCCCATGAAGGTCTTCAGAGACAGGTTGTGGTCGGAGGCCTAGTTCACTACACCGTAAACAACATCAACTTTAACATTATATGGAAGAACAAATGTCATTACACCTGAAAAGCAGATATAGTTAAAAGCTATGAGGAAAGTGACAGTAATGTCATTGACTTTAGCACCATGAAGGGTGTTCTAAAACTTAATTGGTTGAAATCACTCTGTAACAGTTCACAGTCTTTGTGGTTGTTGATCCCTAATTCTATTTTTAAAGCTGTAGGTGGAATAGATTTTTTCTTGAAATGTGACTTCGATTATAACAAGTTACCCATCAAACTGTCAGATTTTCATCAACAGGCCCTGCTCTATTGGAAACTCCCACACAAACACAATTTCACACCACATAATACTCCAGTTTGGAACAACAGGCATGTTTTATGGAATAGAAAATCTTTCTTTTTAGAGAACTTATTTTCTAAAATTATCTGGGCTATATCACACTTCATGAATGATAATGGTGATATTTTATCATTCAACAAGTTTTGTTTAAGTTTAATATTTTTCAGAGTCAGAGTCAAAGAGATTTATTTGTCCTACACACCACACGTGATACATGAGGTGGGACGAAACTATGTCCACAGGGTCCCAGTTACATCCAACAAAAACACAAATTGTAAAGAAAAACATTAGTAAGATCCAAGTCATGAACTAAGAATACACTAAGTACTAATGGTACAAAACAATGCACCAAAACAACAGCAGCACGAACATGAGTCTGTGTGAGCAGATCAGGACTAATGAACACAGCAACATGAAGTAATCAGCAGCATGAGATCAGCAGCATGAGATCAGCATCATGGATAGTCAGCAGCACATATAAACAATCAAAGTGGCGTTACAGTGGTTTTTCACAGTGATTATTCTAGTTAGAGATTCATGAGTCTAACAGCCTCAGGGTAGAAGCTGTTCCTCAGTCTAATGGTTCTTCACTCAGTGGTGGGATGTAACTAAGTACAAATACTTCATTACTGTACTTAAGTACATTTTTCATGTATCTGTACTTTACTTAAGTAGAGTTAAATGTGGGCACTTTCAACTTTTACTCCACTACATTTTACATCAAGTATCTGTACTTTTTACTACGCTACATTTCTATAATGTGTTGCATTACAAGTTACATTCATGTTGCAGCTTTTTGATTTGTTCGTTACTTTGAAAGTAACCAATGGTGAGAGGGGAGCTGGTCCATTGAATCACTGCAAAGTGGGCAGGTAACGTTAGGCCCGCCTTCAAGAAGAGCTGGACCAATGACACATATTCTAGTATACATGTCATTGAGCTGGGTGCACCCACAGCACCACTAACACACCCAATATGTATTCCACCACAAGAGTCACCCAGAAGATACGCTCCACCCATGGCCTTATTGAAAGATTCTTCTTCTTATTCTTATTATTATTGAAAGACTGCTCAGTACAGTAGGACAGACTCTCTCCCAGAAGATCCAGACTGGACTCAAAAATCTTTGAAAACCAACTTCTTCTGAACTTGAACAAGAAATTCTTGCTGCAATATTAAAATGTGTCAGTTCATGATGTTAGGAGACAAGAGATGTCTCCAAATAGCTCAACACTCAGGTCCAAGTTTTAAAAATGGTGTCAGGAAGTTAAAATATTGTTCATTATTGACCCATTATAAGATTGAGTAGACAGTATTTTAAGTAGAGTTGATGACAAACTGGAGTTGAAATGATCAGAGTCTGTTCCTTTGTTAGTTGTGTCTAATGCTCCTTTTGTTCAGGCAGACAACTTTTACTGAAATGTGTTTACTGCAGTTAAAATTATACATGGGTTTTACTTTGTGTTAAATAAAAACTTTCAAAGGTATAATCGTTCCTCTTTCTTATTTTGATTAATGACATTTAACTCTGCAGGTCATCCCTGAAATTCTGATGCACAAAATCACAAGTCCAAGTGTGAACTGTGTCACAGAGTAAACAATAAAAACATGTACTATCTGCAGCATCGTTCATTAAAATAGAACAACACTATTATTGTATTACAGAAAATATACATATGGTAGGTACACTTAAAGATATGTAGACCATTGCATTATGTAATACATTCAGGAAGTACTTTTACTTTTAATACTGCAAGTATTTTAAAAGCAAGTACTTATTTACTTTTACTTAAGTACAGTGTTTGAGTACTTTCTCCACCACGGTCTACACTTAATGCTCCTCAACCTCCTTCCTGAAGGGAGTGGGGCAAAAAGTGTGTGTGCTGGGTGAGTGGGGTCCTTCATGATGCAGGTGGATCTCTTCCTGCATCTGGAGGTGTAGAGGTCTGTGATGGTGGGGAGACTGACTCCAACATCTTTTGTGCAGCCTTCACCACTCTCTGCAAAATCTTGTTTGTGATGTCAGGATTTACAACAAGCTAATAAAAGCAATCCCAACACCTCTTAAATCTATAGTTAGAGAAGGTTTGATTCATTCCAAAACATCCCCTGGTCTGAGTCAAGTGTGCATAGAAAACATAGACTTTAGAGATTAAATGATGACAAACAAACTCATGAGAGTTTTACAGAAGAAATCTGCTCAAATCAAACATCACTATATTCTTAAAGATATCCAAATGGATATAATTTCTAAAATTAGTACAAAAATATCTCCTTTCCACTTCCTCCAAAAGTTAAGGAAGTCCAGTTTAAATTCCTAAATCACATCTACCCAACAAATGCTGTATCAGATCTAGATTTAAGTTCGAGACTGCTGGGTGTACATTTCGTGATGCTCTTTTTTCAACTGTAGTGTCGTTCACAACGTTTGGAGCAGGATGTGGGATTGAACTGCCAGATGTGACTTTCACAATAATAAAAGCTGTTTTTTTTTTTTTCAAAATTCTAAAATAGAATTTTTAATTAATAACCTAATATTGCTAGGAAAGTTTTTTGTTCATAAATGTCTATTTTTTTAAGGTGAATCCAAATTTATGTCATTGGGAAAGTTACCTGAAATCTTTTTGTGAGTCTTGTAAGTTGGTTAAAAGTAAATCTGTTCAAAAGCTTTATACTTGTATTAATAGCTTTGATTTGATATAAACATCTACTTTTGTTCCTTGTTATGTAATTATTATTTGTTTTTGTTGTTGTTGTTTGAATGTATATAGCTCAACCTGTGAAAGTAAATTGATGCTTTATATTGCTTTTTTTTGCCTTAGTTTGTTTTTAAATTGTTCATAATTTAAAAAAAACAAGCTCCATCAGCCTGAACATTTGATCCGTTTATGATTGAACTTCTCGTAACATCACGACCAACAGCTGTTTCACGTCTGCTGGGTGTCGGCCATCTTGGTGCTTCATGACCCTCAGTGGGTCCGGACCCACACACTGAGAATCCCTGCAGAGCAGCACTCAGAGCCTCGTGTCATCTGTGTGTATTTTAGTGTGCACAGCCTGCAGACATGTCTCCAACTGCAGCGCTCAGTTTGTTCCAAGATGCTCATGCCCAGATGTGTGTGTGATCTCTGATCAGCAGTAAACTGTGCAGCCACAGTAGTTTTTAAATCTGAACAGAAATTTCCAAACACACACTATTAACATTTGGCAACACATACACACATACACACAAGTGGTTTTATTTCTTTGTGCTGCAGGACGCTGTTGTTGCTGATTTACACATTTGCTCCACAAATCTTCAAACATCCTCAGTCTTGTTCTGTGTTTTTTGTGCCTGCAGGCTGAAATTGAACGCACCACCACCTTATGTTGATGTTGTCTCTCTGTTGTCAGCCGGCATTCAGACACTTGGGCTCGTGAATCTGAACATGAATCAACCCTTCTACACTAAAGACAGCTGTGAAACACGTGGATCCAAACATTCAGCTGCAGAAAGTACGGAGGTGACTCCAGATGAACACACCTTTCAGAAACCTCACTAAGTTTTATTCTCCTGTGAGCTCTGATTGGTGAAGCAGCAGAAACCAGCTCAGAGTTCCCATGATGCTTTGCTGCTAAAGTCTGTAGAGGCCATGAGGTGTGTTGCCATGATGTTTACCTGAATCTGACTTTCAGTCCAGTTTGAGCAACACATTGGAGACACACACACGCACACGCACACACACAGTTACACTTGTGACATTTGTCTTTCATCATCATGTAAAGGTCACCAGCCGACAAACACACAGCAGCTTTATTAGCATCAGATTATCGTGTGTGTGTGTTGTGGAGGCCTTGTTGTCCACAAACCCCAGTGAGTGTGCATGTGTCCCTAAAAATGGGTCTGTTAGTCCAAATTTCTTATGTTTTTTCCTCTTTTTTCTCCTCCTCTTCCTTCTTTCTCATATCCTCCTCCTCCTCCTCCTCCTCCTCTTCCACCTCTCTTTCTCAACATACAAACCTAGTTTGAAACTTTAACCTTCATTTCATTTGTTCGCTCTTCATCCTTCCTGGTTTGTTTTCATTTTTCCGTTCTTCCGGTTCAAACTGAATTTCATTCACAGTGTGTGTCTGTGTGTGAGGTATAATATGGTATGCGTTGCTGCGGTGATGGGTAATGGGAAATTGATTGTGACAAAACGACATTACAGACGTCATTTCCATAAGAGTTTATTTACGCGGTGTTCCGGGGGGAGCATCATCTGCCTTCATATTCCAACTCCCCGTTGCCGTGGTGATAAAGTGATGCAGGCAGGTTGCCGTAGCATTGACCGCAATCTCGAGGGGATTTGAACCTGCAGCGTCTGCTAACAAATGAACAGCCTCGGCAAACCGCCCACAGTCAGCGTTTGATTTAACCTGAGCAGCGCCGCAGACGCCCCAAACTCCCTCCAAATCAAAAGTTAATTTCATTTCCATGATTCCATATTCCATGGCAGCACAAAGGCGTCTGGTGGCGGTTTATTGGCAGATATGAAGGCATGACGAGGCGGAGCCGCAGTAATTATGGATGTAATAAGGCAGTGTTCGCCATGTAAATGGAAACAAATCAAATGTGTGTAAACTGATGGCAAGGCGCCTCAGAGACTGATGGGAGTTCATCTGAAAACTGCAGAGATTTGATCCAATCGGCTGCTGCGACACCTGGTGAGTCTGCAGAAACAAAGTTTGACCAACATCTTCATCATCACCAGTGTGGTCATCATCATCACCACCACTGTCATCATCGTCACCACGGCCATCAACATCATCGTCATCACCACCACCACAGTAGTCATCATCATCACCACCGTGGCCATCAACATCATCACCACCACTGTGGTCATAATCATCACCACGG
>NC_056514.1:42222606-42222901 GCF_014905685.2 Nematolebias whitei | reverse complement strand
CACCACCACTGTGGTCATAATCATCACCACGGCCATCAACATCATCACCACTGTGGTTATCATCACAGCGGCCATTAACAACATCATCACTACGGCCATCAACATCATCATCAGCACCGCGGCCATCACCATCATCATCACTACCACTGTCATCCTCATCACCACCGTGGCCATCAACATCATCATCACTACCACCGTCATCATCATCACCACCGTGGCCATCAACATCATCACCACCACTGTGGTCTTCATCACCACGGCCATCAACATCATCATCACCACTACTGTGGTTATC
>NC_056514.1:42216733-42222596 GCF_014905685.2 Nematolebias whitei | reverse complement strand
CATCACCACTGTGGTTATCATCACAGCGGCCATTAACAACATCATCATCATCACCACGGCCATCAACATCATCATCACCACCACAATCATCATCATCACCACCGCGGCCATCAACATCATCACCACCACTGTGGTCATCTTCATCACCACGGCCATCAACATCATCAACATCATCTGACATCAACATTATCATCACCAACGTAATCATTGGATGGATCGTTGTTGGAGTCACCCTCCCCAGCATCACAGACATCTACACCTCCAGATGCAGGAAGAGGGCTGCCTGCATCATGAAGGACCACACTCACCCAGCACACACACTTTTTACCATGCTCCCCTCAGGAAGGAGGTTGAGGAGCATTAAGTGTAGAACCACTAGACTGAGGAACAGCTTCTACCCTGAGGCTGTTAGACTCATGAATCTCTAATCACTGTAAAGCCACTTGATTGTGGATATGTGCAGCTGATCTCATGCTGCTGATATCATGCTGCTGATTTATTTCAAGCTGCTGTGTTCATTCGTACTCATCTGCTCACACAGACTCATGTTCGTGCTGCTGTTCGGCATATTGTTTTTGTACTATTGGTGCTTAGTGTATTGTTAGTTTAGCATATTTCTTAGTTCATATCTTAGATCTTATTACTCTTTTTCTTTAAATTTTATACTTTTGTTAGATATAACTGGGACCCTGTGTACACAATTTTGTTTCACCTCATGTACCACATGGGGTGGAACGAGAATAAAGAAACTTTGACCATGACCATAGCCATCAACATCATCATCATCATCACTGTGGTCATCAACATAATCATCATCATCATCAATCTTCAGCACTTTGGTCGTCATCATCACTGTGGCCATCAACATCATCATCTTCATCATCATCACCACCATGGTCATCAACATCATCATCGTCAGCCCTTGTGCTTGCTCTAGCAAGATGGCGCTAGTGTGTGTGGCTTGCCGTCTCCCGCTGTCAATGCCGTTTGTGTTCGTGACGTTTTGTTTTTTATCACTAATGCCAGTTCACTGTTTGTGTATGATCACCAAACTCTGTTCGATCTTTGCCTCTCTGCCAAGGATTTAGTGAAAATCAACCATGATTATGGTGTTCATATGATGTTTCAGCAGTTTCACTTTCCCGGTCAGATACATGCTCACCTTTTCCACACTCTTGCTCCACTACCTCTACATAAACACCACCACTGCCGGGGTAAACGCAGCGGCCAACTGTTAAAGTTTAAGGCTCCATTTGCACAATTTCCCGTGGCTTCCCGAAGGAGAAATCAAATGGTACCTGGTCTCTTTCTGAACCTGCGACTGCTGGACCCTGCCGACAGCTGGCTGGTGTGTGTCATCGGTTTGGATGATGTAACCCGCCTCCATGGCCCCTGCTCTCCCCGTCCTCACTAGTGGGGGGTAAAGCCCTGCCATCTGCAAGCCCTGTCGGGCTTCACAGACATCTGCTGCTTCAGATGTGCCAGCCCCTGCCAGGTTCGGCCTTGTTAATGCAAGATCACTGTCAAATAAAACTTTCATATTGAGGGATTTCTTTATGTCCCGTGATCTGGATTTCCTCTGCGTTATGGAGACATGGCTGAGTACCGGTGAGCCTACCTCTCATTGACCTGTCACCACCGGATTGCTACTATTTTAATTCCCCGCACCTGTCGGGTCGAAAAGGAGGAGGAATAGCAGTAGTTTTAAAATCGATTTTAAATGCCGGCAGATCTGCCTGCAATCCTCTTGTACAAGTTTTGAACACTGCTCATTTGAAATCGGCCACTCTCCTGTAATCTTGTGTCGTCATCTATTAGTCACCCAAGCACAATAAGGATTTTATAAATGACTTTGCAGAATTTTTGGCCGAAATCCTGCCTAAATATGATCATGTTCTTATTCTCGATGACTTTAATATTCACATCTGCTGCCCAGAAGAGACGATCTCCAGGAGCTTTTTAAATGTTATAGACTCTTAACTTTGTGCAGTCTGTGTCTGTCCTACTCGTGAACTCTGGCACACACTTGACTTGGTCCTGTCTCACGGTCTGGATGTTTCCAATTTGGATATATGTGATGCTGCTTTCTCGGATCATATGACGATCCTATTTGACATTCCCACACAATGTCCAGTTAAACTGTGCGCTCCTCCTCAGCGCTGTCGCATGTTGAACTCCTCCTCTCCAGCCCCTTTTGCCTCCACTTTCTTGGTCTCTGCGAGGATAACTCTAAAGACTCTCTTTGTTTAAATATTGATGAACTGGTTTCCAGCTTCCACTCTGTTTATTTACAAACACTGGACACGATCGCTCCTTTAAAGAGCCGGCGCACCAAACCTGCCCCGAGCCCCGGCTGAGAGGCGTCACGCGCGCTCACAGGCCCGAGTGCAGGAGAGCAGAGCGCAGTTGGAAAAAGGACAGGCTACATGTTTCTTTTGATATTCTCAAAGAGAGCCTGTTACACTACCATAGATACTGTTTTACATGCTCCCAAGTCTGTTGGTTTTAACACCTCCACTGAAAGTTTCCTCCACTTCTTCACTGATAAAACTGTGTCAACCAGAGCTTGTATTTCTCAGCCTTCCTATGACCCTTCTATTCCTTCACACTACTCTTCTATTCTGGATCAGTTCGAGCCTGTATCCTTCTCTTTTCTAGAGGACACAGTTGGTCATATGAGGCCCTCTGGTTCCCCTGCAGATTCCATCCCACCTCACTTGTTTAAGGAGGTATTTGCTACTATTGGACCAGGTGTACTTCAGATTATTAATAGCAGTCTTTGCTTTGGTATAGTACCAGAGGCTTTTTAAGCATGCAATTGTACGCGCTCTACTTTAGAAAAACAGGCCTTGACCCAGGCCCGGAGTGGCCAATGAGGAGGGTCTGGAGAATTCCTGGTAAGCCGGTCTGATTTGTGGGCTGCAGGCCTGGCCCTCCCTGTTTTTTTATTTTATTTTGTAGAACTTTTTGTTAACAACATTTAAACACAAAACACGCTGCCGCTGCTTCTGGACCACCCCACCTCCACCACAGGGCTGCAGCTCTTTTTTTTTTTCTTTTTTCCACAAGTCGGCTCTGCTGCGCAACCCGTCAATCAATCCAGTAGGCGTGTCAACAAATGACCAATCGGTGACCTCAATTTGTCCCAAAGGTAAACGCCCCTTACTTGAGGCAGCAGTCTGGACGCTACATTAAAAGGGGTTTGTGAAAAATCACCAGAACACAATGGTTAAACGGTGTCAGTGGAGAACAGGTAATCCAGACATGCGTTAGCCTGAGCGTTTCGAGGGTGGGATACAGTTTATTCTTTTTTTTCATTCAAACTTTATTTCTGCAGGTAAATCCCATTGAGCCTCGAGGACTCTTTACAATAGAGACCTGATTTCAACAAAGAATGAGATAAGATGGCTAAAAAAACGTAAGAAAAACCAGCTAGATTATAAGGCGAATGTAGAAAACTAAAAACAGGAACATGTCTGCATTGGTCCTTAACAGGAGTCCAGGACCACTGCAGACATGTTCCTGTTTTAAGTTTTTCAAAAAGTTTTTCAAAGTTTTTCAAAAATTAAACGGAGTTTGGAAAACGTAAAAAGCCGTGACCGACCCCATCAGCTGATCACAAGTTATAAACAGGAAGTAGCTACCACATGTTCATCTCTACGAAAGTAACTGCAGGTAAATCCTCCATTTTCTGTCATAATTACATTGTATGCTTAATGGTTAAATTAAAGGTTAATGCTTAATTCAGGTTATGTTTATTTGTCATATGCAGGTTAACACAAGGTTAACAGTACAATCAAATATTCAGGATGAGAAGAACTGATTTGACTCTAAAACAAAGAACAAACAAACAAGAAATACTAAAGCATTCAATATTGGTACAACATAAAGTACCAAAAAGTGAAAAAGTAAATACAATATTTACAAGGTCCTAAAGAAAAAATAGTAAACAGCAACATGGTAGAATATATTGGTGCAAGTTTTTTATTATTTTATTTTTTATAACAGTGCAAATAGGATGAAATTGTATGAACAAGTATTTCAAGGTAGTAATGATGTGAACTGCACATAACTAACTACACAGGTTGTGTGACAGATTATTGCACAAGTAGTGAGTAACATTGAGATGAATTATCATCATCATCATTTACTTTATTTCAGACACAATATAAGATCCATATAGAAAACATAAAAACATAAAAAACAGCAAAAGCACAGAATTAAAAAAAATTTCTATAAAGGCTCAAAGCCAATGAGTCCATAAAGTAGAAAAGTATCGCACAGAGCTTAGTGTAGGGTTGGTCAGTGTAGCGATGATACAGTTTTCAGATTCAGAAAACCTACACATGCATCTATGCATGAGGTTATGCAGCACCACAGGGCAGGTAGGCACACCTGCATCTACAAACGTTTTGCTAGCACTGCTCCACCGAGGTACCCTCAGCAGCATCCGCATGCCATCATTATATGCCACATTTAGTCGATACATACTGCTCCTTTTGTAACGTCTCCACAGGTGAGTGGTATACATAGGAGTGTAGTAGGCCTTAAACAGTTGGATCTTAACTGATTTTGAACACAGTCCAAACCTACGTATCAGCATGTTAGCTTGTCCATAGAGCATACGACATTGTCTGTAAATGTCTATCATCTGACAGGTCTGCAGTCACATAGTGCCCCAAGTATTTACTGTACATTCATTACTGATTTTCAGCCCGTTGCCCGACAGAAAGAAATCAGGGAACATCAACTCGGAGTCCACTCTGCTCTGCACAATCATGATGCTGCTTTTCTTAGAATTATATTTTATATCAAAGTCTCTTCCATAACCAGAGTACACCTGCAGTAGCTCTTGCAGGCCAGCTGTATATGGACAAAAAATCACTAAATCATCAGCATACATGCATACCATGCATACCGTGAGGGCCGATCAACAGAGGATGCCATCTCCTCTGTGGTCCACACTGCACTCAACCACCTGGAGCAGAAAAACTCTTACGTCCGTGTGCTCTTTGTGGACT
The DNA here is from genome assembly GCF_014905685.2 of Nematolebias whitei. Taxonomy (NCBI): domain Eukaryota; kingdom Metazoa; phylum Chordata; class Actinopteri; order Cyprinodontiformes; family Rivulidae; genus Nematolebias; species Nematolebias whitei. Next base: position 42,217,575 of record NC_056514.1, on the reverse strand, counting down.
TCACATCCGCCTTCGACACCATGGTCCCCCAGGCCCTGATGGACAAACTGTCCACACTAGGACTAAGCCCATCCATTTGCAACTGGGTACTAGACTTTTTAACAAACAGACCACAGTTAGTGAGGGTCCGCGGCTTCTCCTCCTCCACCGTGGCCCTCGGCGCTGGCTCTCCTCAGGGATGTGTGTTGAGCCCCCTCCTGTTTGCTCTGCTCACGTATGATTGTGCAGCTACCCATCCAGGCTGTCACATTGTAAAGTTTGCAGATGATACAGCGGTGGTGGGATGCATCACAAACAATGATGAGTCCGGCTGCGGGCGGGAGGTGGAGCACCTGGAGAGCTGGTGCAAAGAGAATAATCTTCACATCAATGTGAAGAAGACAGGGGAGATGATTGTGGACTTCAGAAGGAACCAAAACATCTACACCACCCTGAACATAAGAGGATCTGCGGTGGAAGTTGTCTCCAGCTACAAGTACTTGGGTGTACACATGAATGACAACGTCAGCTGGAGCAACAACACCACCAGCCTGATGAAGAAAGCTCATCAGAGACTCTACTTCCTCAGACGGCTGAGGCGAGCTGGTCTGGAAGCTCAGTCCTCACCTCCTTCTACAGGTGTGCAGTGGAGAGCATCCTGTGCTCCAGCATCAATGTGTGGCATGGAGGCTGCACAGCTGCAGAAAGAAAAGCTTTGCAGAGAGTGGTGAAGGCTGCACAGAAGATGTTGGAGTCAGTCTCCCCAGCATCACAGACATCTACACCTCTAGATGCAGGAAGAGGGCCACCTGCATCATGAAGGACCCCACTCACCCAGCACACACACTTTTTGCCCCACTCCC
>NC_056514.1:42214035-42216633 GCF_014905685.2 Nematolebias whitei | reverse complement strand
TCAATTTTTTTTTTTTTTTTTTTTTTTTTCATTTAGCCTTTATTTATCCAGGTTAGTCTCATTGAGCCACGAGAACTCATTTTCAAGAGAGATCTGTTTAGGGAGCACATGGTGGGGTTAAGGGCCTTTCTCATGGGCCCAGAGTGGGGCGAATGAGGGTGGGGGCAAGTGTGGGTGTTTCACCTACCCCACCCACAATTTTTGATGTTGTCGGGGCCGGGGCGTGAACCGGCGATCTTCGGATCACAAGCCCACCTCTCTAACCTCTGCGCCACCACTCCCCCGTTTTATGTTATGAGTGCTTAGTGTATATTTAGTTGATGTTTTTCTTAGTTCATATCTTAGACGTTATTACTGTTTTTCTTATACATTTTATTGTTGGATGTAACTGGGACCCTGTGAACATAATTTCGCTCCACCACATGTACCACATGAGGTGCGAATGACAATAAAGAATCTCTGACTGACTGACATGAAATGGTTGATGATCCTGTTACCAACCCTACAGCCTGTTCCACAGTCATTTAAGAGCTTTGACAGATCGTCCATGTACACATTAAATAAAAAGGGAGACAGGATGCTACCCTGTCTCACACCATTTGAAACTCCGAACGGATCTGATACAGAGTTTCCCCATGTTACATACATTTTCTGATTAGCATACCAAAAGACAAATCCTCACCAAACATTTGGGGACACCTCTGTTATCCAACTTATGAAACAACTTTTCATGGTTTACATAATCAAAGGCCTTTGAGGCATCAATAAAACACATACAAATGGAGGTGTTGTGTCTGTTGTATAGATCTACAATTTCTTTTAAAGCAAAAATGCACACGTCTGTTCCATGTTTACGATTAAAACCAAACTGATTATCAGAGGTCAGCAAAAATCTTTCCAGTTTGTTCAGAACAGCCCTCTCCAGTACCTTAGACAAGGTGCTGGCCAGAGCTATAGGCCTAGAATTATCCTTACTGTTAATTTTACCAGCTTTATCCTTCACAATAGGAACTAAAATGACAGACAATAATTTGTCAGGTAACACTCCATGAATAAGAAAGCCTGTAAAACATATAGCAAGCAGAGGGTACAGTTTCCTGCTGCATATTTTAGATGCTCAGCAGATACTCTATCTGACCCACATGCTTTATTATCCAGCTTCATTACAATCTCAAAGACTTCTTGTGGGACACAACCACATTTTCATTACTATCAATATTTCCAACAATAAATGAGTTACTTTTAACAGCATTAAAAATATCATGATAATGTTTCTGCCATATCCTGATACATGCTCAATAATCCAGGTAGAAAAATCTAAAAAAGTTAAATCTGGTCCTCTGGACATTCAAAAAAACAAAACAAAGCAAATCAACAAAAAATGTAGAAACGTTTCGTCTCTCGTCCGAGAGACTTCCTCAGTCTGAGGTGCTGTATTCAGCTCAGTCTCTTAAATAGCACCTTCTCAGAGCGGATCAACCAGTTTTGCTGCTGACAACCAAAACCAGCTGATCACATGCTCAAGAAGGACCATCAGCCTAACAATGGGTCATTAGCACCTGATGGCTGTTTACTGTTCACAGAGGGCTGAGTGATACTAGCAATCACAGCATTGTAAGAGGGGGACAGTTGAACCCGGAGGCCTCCACCCCTGTTTAACGATGGACGATTTCTTTTCACAAAGATGGCCTCCTTTACTCCTCTCTCAAACCATCGTTTCTCTCTGTCCAGGATGTGAACATCTTCATCCCTGAAAGAGTGACCGCTGGCCTGGAGATGAGTGTAGACCTCAGAGTCCTGGCCTGATGATGTTGATCTTCTGTGCTGGGCCATCCTTTTGGCCAGTGGCTGTTTAGTTTCCCCGATGTAGGACTGATCACCCTCCTGACACTGAACAGCATACACAATATTGCTCTGTTTGTGCCGGGGGACTGGATCTTTGGGATGAACCAGTCTTTAATGTATTTTGGGGTTTAAAAGTCACTGGGACGTTATGTTTAGAAAATAAACGTCTCAGTTTCTCTGATACTCCCTCAACATACGGAATGACCACTGGTCTGGGTCTGGGTTCCTCCTTTTCACCTGATGGCTGACTGGAGTCCTGTTTGGGTTTCTTCTCTGTTTTCAGGAAGGCCCAGTTAGGATATCCACATTGCTCTAGAGCCTGTCTTGTGTGGGATTTCTCCTTCTGCCTGGCTCCTGAGCTAGTGGGGACGCTGTCTGCTGAGTGTCTGCATCAACTCTGTGGATAAATACATCAAGTTCACATGAGAAGATGTAAAAAATGGCAGGTTGGCTTTCTTGGACTGTGAGGTCTCAGTCTCTGATAGAGGACATTTGCAAACTGAGGTGTACCGCAAACCCACACACACAGACCAGTATTTGCAGTTTGACTCCCATCACCCTTTGGAGCACAAGTTAGGAGTCATCAGGACTCTGTACCACAGAGCAGACAGCGTCCCCACTAGCTCAGGAGCCAGGCAGAAGGAGAAATCCTACACAAAACAGGCTCTAGAGCAATGTGGATATCCTAACTGGGCCTTCCTGAAAACAGAGAAGAAACCCAAACAGGACTCCAGTCAGCCATCAGGTGAAAAG
>NC_056514.1:42204952-42213935 GCF_014905685.2 Nematolebias whitei | reverse complement strand
GACTGGTTCATCCCAAAGATCCAGTCCCCCGGCACAAACAGAGCAATGTTGTGTATGCTGTTCAGTGTCAGGAGGGTGATCAGTCTTACATCGGGGAAACTAAACAGCCACTGGCCAAAAGGATGGACCAGCACAGAAGATCAACATCATCAGGCCAGGACTCTGAGGTCTACACTCATCTCCAGGCCAGCGGTCACTCTTTCAGGGATGAAGATGTGCACATCCTGGACAGAGAGGAACGATGGTTTGAGAGAGGAGTAAAGGAGGCCATCTTTGTGAAAAGAAACCGTCCATCGTTAAACAGGGGTGGAGGCCTCCGGGTTCAACTGTCCCCCTCTTACAATGCTGTGATTGCTAGTATCACTCAGCCCTCTGTGAATAGTAAACAGCCATCAGGTGCTAATGATCCATTGTTAGGCTGATGGTCCTTCTTGAGCATGTGATCAGCTGGTTTTGGTTGTCAGCAGCAAAACTGGTTGATCCACTCTAAGAAGGTGCTATTTAAGAGACTGAGCTGAATACAGCACCTCAGACTGAGGAAGTCCTCAGGATGAGAGACGAAACGTTTCTACATTTTTTGTTGATTTGCTTTGTTTTGTTTTTTTGAATGTCCAGAGGACCAGATTTAACTTTTTTAGATGTTTCTGCCATAGTTCAGTAATCTGCTCTGCTCCACTCACACCATCGATATGTGTTGGTAAATACATTTTTTTTTATCATTCATTCTTTTAATTTCTTTCCAGAAATCTGTAGGGCAGTTACTTTGTAGTTTTCTTGCCAGTGACTCAGCCCTGAGAGAATTCTCATGTCTTTTAATGAACTGTAGGGCATATTAAAGTTTGAATTAGCTTCCTTCATATTAACAAACAGAGAACCACATCTGGGTCTGCCTGATTCAAGCCAGGCTTTGAATGCCCTTCTTGCCTCAGTATGAGACTTCTCAACATACTCCTTCCAGCCTAATTTAGCTTTATATTTCTTAATCTTAGGCAGATGTCGAGCTGAGATAAGGAGCGAATCCACAATTTTATCATACAGTGCACACAGTTCGATTCTATGTTGCAGATTCTGACAGTTGATATCAGTGCACGTTACAGCAGATTCAGGCAGCTCAATGTTACTCAACCTGGTCTCGCTCTAGGTGAGATATGTACGAATGTCCCTTTCCGTTAAAGTGGACCAACTGATTTTTGCTTCATGCATATCACAGTTTACATATGTAAGAGATGGCACATTGTCCATATTTATAGAGAAGGACAAGGGCACGTGGTCATATGTGGAAAACTCATAATTAATTCTCATGGATTTGATGGTGTTATGAGCATCACTGGTGCAAATGCAATGGTCTAACCAGGAGGTGGTATGCCATGCCTCACTAATGTAAGTGTAGCTGTCCCTTGGCAGAAGTAATTCACTGGAGAGAGAGAGAGACCGTTATCTGAGCAGAAATGCTGTAAATGGTTTGCAAACGTAGACCTTTGGTCTGAGAGATCAGCATTCAAATCACCCACAATGAAAATGCTGCTTATTGCATGTTCCTGTATGTATGCCATAATATAAGCCAGTCTGTTTAAATACTCAAATTCATTCTCGGAGCACTCATAAGGAGTATACATGTTCAGTATGGTGATTGTTTTATCCCCACCACAGAACTCGAGTCCTATTGCCCAGTCAACATTCAGCCTGACCACTTTGATTTTCTGCTCAAGCTTCTTATGCCAAAGCACCGCAACACCACCAGGGATTCTGCCACGGATTATCCTATCACAACAGTCAGTGGTGGTAAGGTATGATGGTAAGGTAGATACATACATGATACAGCCACATAATGCATTAGCAATAAAATTATTAGGTATCACAAGCTAATATTAGTCATATTAGTTGTCACAGATGTGGCTTGGTGCAGTTATTGCCAGTTGTTCAGTGTTATTTATTGAGAGTTCAGTAATCTGACAGCTTGTGGACAATAACTGTCTTTTAGTCTTTAAGTCTTTTTGTACGTGATGACAGACTCCTGTATCGTCTGCCTGAGAGTAGTAGATGGAAAAATCCTTGTGCTGGGTGGGTGTGGTCTTTAATGATGCTGCGTGCTTTACGCAGACATCGGCTGTGGTAGATGTCCTGGATGGTGTGGAGACTGCTACCAGTGATGTCCTCTGCTGTTTGCACCACCTCTGTAGAGCTTTCTGACTGGTGCAGTTCCTGTACCACCCTGTGATGCAGCCTGTCAGCAGGCTCTCAATGTTACACCTATAAAAGTTGGTGAGGATGCTGGTGTTTGTACCAAACTTCTTTAGTCTGCTTAGGAAGTAAAGTTGGGCTTTCTTGACCAGAGTGTCTTTTTGTAAAGTCCAGGACCAATTTTCAGTAATGTGAACGCTGAGGAACTAGAAGCTGCTGACCTGCTCCACCTCAGCATTGTTTATGTAGATGGTGGAGTGCTCACCTCCACTCTGTTTTCTGAAGTCCACTATCATCTCCTTTGTTTTGATGACATTTAGAGAGAGGTTATTTTCAATTCAGTTAATTTATATAGCACCAATTCACAACAAAGTTGTCTCAGGGCACTTTACAGAAACATTCACATACAGTACATAAAAAAATCAATTAGTAAAGTTCTCTAAGGAATTTTCCTGACATCAGCTGGTCAGTGATTTCACCTTGTCTTTGTACACACTCTCACTGTTGTTGGTGATGAGGCCCAAAATGGTGGTGTCATCAGCATACTTGAGGATGATGTTAGAGCTATGCTTGGGGGTATACTCTTGTAAATAAAGAATATAAGAGTGGACTGAGGACACAGCCTTGAGGTGTACCAGTGCTGAGGACTTGTGAGGTGACTGCCGATTTTCACTGCCTGTGGTTTGTTGGAGAGGAAGTCCAGTATCCAGCAGCAGATGGACTTCTCTGGGCCCAGTGTGGTGAGCTTGGAAACCAGCTTGGAGGGGATTATGGTGTTGAATTATGAGCTGTAGTCAATGAAGAGCATTCTCACATACTGTAAGTGTTTACATTCTCCAGATGACTGAGGGAGGTGCTTAAAGCTAGTTGTGCTTTTTGTGTGTTTTTTATATGTAGATAAGTGTTTAATAGATTGTATGTGTAAAATTTACACTCTTACATATTTAATTTCACTGTGAGTTCTTACCCTGTGTCGCTCTGTGGCATGAAAACATCTACTGCAGTAACCATTTTAAGTTATTAGTAGCTTTTTTGTTTCTTTTTTGCCTTAATTTTGGTCGATAAGACAGAAATGCTTCACTAAATGCTTCAGGTAACACCATGAGCTTCACTACCTCCACCATTACAGATATCTTGTTTGTTAGTTTGTCTGAGGTTAGCTCACCCTGTGTTACATTTCCTCGTAGGTGAAGCGATCTTACCGTTCATGTAAAATATTTGATAATGTTCTTATAGAAACAATTCCTGAATGTTGTTCATACTGTGTTAATGCTACATGTTTGTCTCTTGACCCTACAACTGGTTAGGATGCATGAGAGAAGCAGAGCGTGCTCTATTCACACAAGGAGAGCTGTTGGTCAGGCTACTTTTTGTTGTGCCATTAACTCTAAAATAGTTATTGAATCAAGCGTTATTTATGTAGGCAAAACTAAATGTTAAACAGCCCGTTAAAATTCACCAGAATGCAGGAAATGGCATCTACTTTATTCAAATCTTTCTGGGGGAGGACGCCCAGACCCCCCCACTAGTGTGCCCACCTCTCCCAAATTACAAGCTTCTGACTCCAATTCTGACATTGTTCAGTGTAGTGAAGTAGGGACAGCTTTGCTGTAGACACACTATTAATTACTTATTCTTAAAGCTAGTTCAAGCGCAAAGAATATTAATTGTTAATTACAACGGATTCTTTTTTTTCGAGTTAAATTATGTGTCATGTGACCGAGATAACTGTGAGGATTGTTTAATCAGTGACATGAGACGCCATTTTATCTTTGACCCATCAGAATAAATGCGGTCATTTATTTAACAGAATAAAAATTTAACATCAAGACATGTACACATTGATTTGCTGATCTGTTACTGATTAATAAAAACTTGGCATGCTTTACTAACAAGACAACAGAACATTACTGATTGAGGCTGATTCACCTCTGAAGGCATCTGGATTACTGGCAAATAGAAAAGTTTAAGGGAAGGAATAGATTTAAAAGGAAGATGGATGAAGGAAGATGGATGTTTGTTGACCAGAATTAGCACACTTCTTTCAACACCAGCTCAAACCCCCGGTCCACTTAGTGCTTGACAACTCGTGACGTCTCTTTACCTTTGCAGATGGATGGGTCAGCTCCGGTCTAGAGGTCCCTATGTACGCTACCTTTCAGCGTCTCCAGTCAGGGTGGCTGGTCATCGTCAGAATTCGTGAGGTTTACTCCGTTCAACAGAACAAGCTTCCTTCGAAGTTGTAAGGCGTTACACCCGGGTGAGTTCACAGAGAGGCGCTGTGACTCCGCTGGGATGGACGGACCCTCGTCTCACGGTCAAATCCATCAGCTATTGATTAAATGTGAAAGTTCCTTAGGAACTCTCAGTACGACTCCAGTCAGAGATTCCACTCAGAAGTAGAAGACTCCATAGTCCCAAGAAAGACTCAGGAAAACTGCAGGAAGACCACCAGAAGACTCAAAAAGACTAAATAGTCCCAGGAAGTGTTGACTTTTTAAAGAGTACTCACTTCCGGTCACTTGGTACTTCCTGATTGGTTGAAACAACCAGCAGGGGCGGTGTTTCAGTGATGTCAGAGGGTTATTATGAGTCAAAAAGACAGCAGGAATGTTTACGAACAGTTAGTACATACAGAGGAATGTTATGGCGAAGTGAGACAAACGCAAATGCCAGTTGAAGTTATTTACTGTCTGCTGAGTTTTAAAACAATACACTTCATTTTAATAACTCGTCTGTTTGCCTCTGACTTTCGACCGACATCACTACTCCTCATTCAGACAGAAGATCAAAATGCACAATTACTTTGTAAATAGACATTCAACTTGATTTCTAAGTCTAATGAGGTTTAAAAATCATTAATACTGTTTCACAGTTGATTTAAAATGAGTGGATCACTTCAACATTTAGAAATGGTTTGAACTAAACACATGTTGATTATCAAGATATTCTAAAATAGTAATGATAATGTAAAAAGAAGAGTGTTCTTTCGATCGATTAATTCAGGATACAATTAAATAGTCTCTTGATGAGATAATTTGTATTTCTGGATTCATATCAATGAAATAACAGTTCCTGCCCCCTGAAGGTCTTCAGAGACAGATTGTGGTCGGAGGCCTAGTTCACTACATCAAGCCAAGAGCCATTGTCAGCATTGGGGGCTAAAAGCACCCCAAAGGGCAGATTCTAGAATTGCCCCTGATGTAAGCTTATAATTACTTGATTTTAATAATAATAGGTCGTGATCTAAAGTGGGCCACTCTGAGGCTGAAACTCCAGGGCTGAAAATGAGTCTCACTCCGGCCCTGCCTTGACCCCTCTCTCTGATCCAATTTTAGGTCCATCTCTTATCTTCTTTTTACCTCTAAAATATTGGAGAAGCTTGTCTACAACCAGTTTTTACAATTTTTAGAGGAAAAAGGTATCACTGAGCCATTTCAGGCTGAGTTTAAAGCCCGCCACAGTACAGAGAGTGCACTTTTGAGGGTTTCATATAATATACAATAGTTCCTCGATTCTTCGTGGTACGTTTATCATGGACTCACTCTATCGCAGTTTTTCAAAATAAGATTGGGAATGACACACAAATGGCTGATTTATGGATGACCAGCATGGACTTCTTATTTAAAATAAAGTATTTTTAATTATTTAGCACCTGCTACAGCTTTGTGCAGCTCATACTGCAGGATACAGTGCCTTGCAAAAGTACTCACCCCCTTGAACTTTTCAACCTTTTGCCACATTTCAGGCTTCAAAAATAAAGATATGAAATTAAATTTTTTTGTGAAGAATCAACAACAAGTGGGACACAATCGTGAAGTGGAATGAAATTTATTGGATGTGTCAAACTTTTTTAACAAATAAAAAACTGAAAAGTGGGGCGTGCAATATTATTGGACCCCTTTACTTTCAGAGCAGCAAACTCAGTCCAGAAGTTCAGCGAGGATCTATGAATGATCCAATGTTGTCCCAAATGACTGATGATGATCAATAGAATCCACCTGTGTGTAATCAAGTCTCCGTATAAATGCACCTGCTCTGTGAGAGTCTCAGGGTTCTGTTCAAAGCACAGAGAGCATCATGAAGACCAAGGAACACACCAGGCAGGTCCGAGATACTGTTGTGGAGAAGTTTAAATCTGGATTTGGATACAAAAAGATTTCCCAAGCTTTAAACCTCCCAAGGAGCACTGTGCAAGCAATCATATTGAAATGGAAGGAGTATGAGACCACTGCAAATCTACCAAGACCCGTCCGTCCCTCTAAACTTTCATCTGGAACAAGGAGAAGACTGATCAGAGATGCAGCCAAGAGGCCCATGATCACTCTGGATGAACTGCAGAGATCTACAGCTGAGGTGGGAGAGTCTGTCCATAGGACAACAATCAGTCGTACACTGCACAAATCTGGCCTTTATGGAAGAGTGGCAAGAAGAAAGACATTTCTCAAAGATATCCATAAAAAGTGTTGTTTAAAGTTTGTCACCTGGGAGACACCAAACATGTGGAAGAAGGTGCTCTGGTCACATGAAACCAAAATCCAACTGTTTGGACACAATGCAAAATGATATGTTTGGAGTAAAAGCAACACAGCTCATCACCCTGAACACACCATCCCCACTGTCAAACATGGTGGTGGCAGCATCATGGTTTGGGCCTGCTTTTCATCAGCAGGGACAGGGAAGATGGTCAGAATTGATGGAAGATGGATGGGGCCAAATACAGGACCATTCTGGAAGAAAACCAGTTTGAGTCTGCAAGAGACCTGAGACTGGGACGGAGATTTATCTTCCAACAAGACAATGATCCAAAACATAAAGACACATCTACAATGGAATGGTTCACAAATAAACGTATCCAGGTGTTGGAATGGCCAAGTCAAAGTCCAGACCTGAATCCAATCGAGAATCTGTGGAAAGAGCTGAAGACTGCTGTTCACAAACGCTCTCCATCCAACCTCACTGAGCTCCAGCTGTTCTGCAGGAAGAATGGGCAGAACTTCAGTGTCTCCATGTTCAAACCTGATGGAGACAAACCCCAAGAGACTTGCAGCTGGAATTGCAGCAAGAGGCGGAGCTACAAAGTATTAACACAAGGGGGCCCAATAATACTGCACGCCCACTTTTCAGTTTTTTATTTGTTAAAAAAAGTTTGACATCCAATACATTTCATTCCACTTCACGATTGTGTCCCACTTGTTATTGATTCTTCACAAAAAATTAAAATTTTATATCTATGTTTGAAGCCTGAAATGTGGCAAAAGTTTGAAAAGTTCAAGGGGGTCGAATACTTTCACAAGGTACTGTAACTGTCCATTGTTGTCATCATTCTTTGTTGAAATCAGATCTCTCTTGTAAATGAGGCCTCGAAGCTCAATGGGATATACCTGTCTAAATAAAGGTAGAATGAAAAGGGTTTAAAACACCATATACACATATATATACACACACACATATATATATATACATATATATATATATATATATATATATATATATACACACACACACACACACCATACCAGCGTTTTTTATAGAGCACTTTAAATACCCACAGGACCAAAGTGCTGCAAAGTGCTGTACACACAACAAAACAATCATACAGTCAGATAATAAAAATGATAAAAATGATTAAAAGTCAGCATCTGAAATGGTGTCAATGGCCACGGAGAAGAGACGGTTTTAAAAAGGATTTAAAAACTGACAGGGAAGAGTCTGATGTTCATTGAAGGTCGTTCCACAGTTTAGGAGCTGCAGCAGCAGAAGCACGGTCTCCTCTGAGCTCACACTCAGGAGCAGCTGATCACATGACCTGAGGGGTCCAGAGGGTGTGTATGGATGCAGCAACTCAGACAGATAGGGCGGGGCAAGTCCATTAAGAGCGTTAAAAGCAAATAAAATAATTTTAAAATGAATCCTGTAATGTACGGGCAGCCAGTGCAGGGAGAAATGTGGTCAAACTGGTGTGCCAGTTAAAAGGCGTGCAACAGCGTTCTGTACCCTCTGAAGCTGACAGATACATGAATCACTGATTCCTGTAGAGTGCGTTACAGTCGTCCAGCTGAGAGGTCACAAAGACGTGAACTAATGTTTCAAAATGCTGCTTAGAAAGAATCGGCTTCACTTCAGCTGCCTCAGATGGAACAAACAAGTTTTAACAACTGCTCTGACGTGATTTTCTAATTTTAGTCCAGCATCGACTTTGACCCTCAAGTTTGTAATAACTGGCCTGATGTACTGGACCAATGAACCGACATTGACATTGGGAGTCTCAGTGGAGCTTCCAAAGACCATCACCTCAGTCTTTCCTTCATTAAACTTTAAGAAGTTCACAGCCATCCAGGCTTTGACGTCCTCCAGACATAGGGTTAGGGTTAGGTCACTCACCCAGCACACACACTTTTTGCCCCACTCCCCTCAGGAAGGAGGTTAAGGAGCATTAAGTGTAGAACCACTAGACTGAGGAACAGCTTCTACCCTGAGGCTGTTAGACTCATGAATCTCTAACTAGAATAATCACTGTGAAAAACCATATCATGTTGCTGCTGATCTGTTTCATGTTGCTGCTGATCTGTTTCATGTTGCTGCTGATCTGTTTCATGTTGCTGCTGATCTGTTTCAATGTTGATGTGTTCATGCGTGCACATCTGCTCACAGACTCATGTTCATGTTTGTGCTGATGTTCAATGTTTTATGTTATGAGTGCTTAGTGTATATTTAGTTGATGTTTTTCTTAGTTCATATCTTAGATGTTATTACTGTTTTTCTTATACATTTTATTGTTGGATGTAACTGGGACCCTGTG
>NC_056514.1:42195510-42204852 GCF_014905685.2 Nematolebias whitei | reverse complement strand
TGAACATAGTTCTCTGCATTAATGGTGCCTTTCCAGACATGCAAGCTGCCCATGCCACAAGCACTCATGCAACCCCATACCATCAGTGATGCAGGCTTCTGAACGAAGCGTTGATAACTACTTGGGCTATCCTTGTCCTCTCTGGTCCGGATGACATGACGTCCCAGTGTTCCATAAAGAGCACTGGGACGAGCTTCTTCTTCATATAAACAACCAGGAGAAGTTTGAGACAGTTGGCCATTTCAAGGTCGAGTGGGGAAGTCTAATTCACTTACTTTGGGTCAGGCCGACTGCTTGAATTTCCATGTCTCCTTTCATAGTATTGCTGGTACGTCTTACTGGTGAGTCCAAACAGTCAAATTTGGTGGTTGCACCACCGGACCAAGCTTGTAGCCTTCTCCAGGGTTGATTCCTTCCCACCAGTGAGTCCCAGAAAACACAAGTGGCCTGTGATTCTCAGATATTGTGTCCAACTTACGGCTCAGCTCATGCAGAGTCTGAGCTTGCCGCTCGGTACATTCCTTCACACAAGGCAGGCGACATCACAATTGCCAGAACTGCTGCTGCCTTATTCCAAATTTGTTGATATTCCAGATACCCGCCAACTCCAAAAAGCAGAAATCTAGTTATCAAATCCAATTATGTACACGTCTTCTACATCCTCAACGGACAATTTGAACAGACACACCATCTCCCACTGCCCCCAGGAATCCATAGTGTATCCAGCTGTAAGTGTCCCTTCAGGGCATGAGGGCTCTCCTTCACCCTGTCATCTCATTGACAAAATCAATTGTGTTGAGACCAGCTGACCAGATCTATAATTTACAATTCAGAAGATATGTAGTGAAAGGCTGTGGCCATCAACATCATCATTGTCACCATTGTGTTCATCATCATCATCATTATGGCCATCATCATCACCACCGTGGTTATCATCATCACCACCACCACCACCGTGGCCATCAACATCATCATCAGCAGCAGCATCACCACAGTGGTCATCATCATCGTTATCACATTGCTTCTGTGTTCAGGACCAGTCTGAAGCTGAATAGGTCCAGGACCAGCAGAGTCCTGCAGTAGACCTGAGCGGCCCTCCAGCTGCAGATTGAGGACATGTCTCCTATAATTTGAGCTGTCAGACAGTCTGGTGTCCACACCTCCTCCTCTGCTCCTCTGCTCACTGGGTCATTTGTCATGGAGGAAATCACAGCTCAAATCTTCCACTACGGTAATATCTCTGTCATTCAGCATCCTCCCCCTCACCAGTACTCCCCCTCTCATCTCTGGGTGATGCTATCTGGAGAGGAGGTGACAGTCTATCAGAGCACCTCCTCTCTGCTCCCCTGATAACACTCCACTGCTTATAATGTTGAGAAAATGATAAGAAATAATAGTCTTTCTCTTTTTCATGTTGGCTGGGCGAGCCCACATCCATCACTTGCCATTTATCAGCTACACAACTTCTCCAGGTGAGGATCCAAATATGAACCGAGGCTCAGGAACAATCAGCAGATAGATTCAGGACAGCAGTTATTAGATTAAAACTCATGACCGTCTCCTTCTGCTACTCAACGAGCCCTGAGGAACCTGATGGATGAGATGAAGCTCTGTAATTTCTGCTGCACAAACCAAAAACTGTCTGTCAACAGCACGGCTCTCTGCACCCCAAGTTTATGAGTTAAACCAGCAGGATGATAGCAATGATTTCACCTTGATGCTCACCAGAGTTTAGGAGGAAATAAAATGAAACCTAAACAGATCAAAGTCCCAAAATCAGATGGACACAAGAAGCAGGTTATTTTTTTAATTAACAGAAACAAATATGGTGCAGGACAGCACTGGCACCTAACAGAAACCACAAACAACGGACTGTGATGGACCTGAAAGAAACATAAAACTCAACAAGGTGAAAAAGACTAAAGACCAAGGGCACTTGAAACAGGTAGTCCAATCAGCTGACAGGAAACAGGAAGTTAGAAACTACAGAATTGAAGGCAGATAAAGACTGGAAAAAAAACTGAAACCTAAACAAAAATAATTTGCTTCACTTTATTTCTGTAGCTCCAAGTCCCAACAGAAGTTGTATCAGGGTGCTGTACAAAAGCGTTCATATACATTATAAAATATAATCATTAAAAGCTATCCATCAAAGGAAACAACAGATTATGTTGAATCTTCACATCGTCACAGTCTCCCATACTGAGCAAGCACAATGGAGACAATGGAAAGGGAAAACTCCCTTTACCAGGAAGAAAGCTCAAGCAGATCCAGGCTCACGACAAGCAGCCATCTGCTTTGACCGGCTGTGTTCCAGAGTACAGGAAGTAAAACTGGAGACAGGAAGTAGAAACAGACAAAGAATGACAGGTCCAAGTGTACTTTCTATAGGAGGAAAGATGAACAGTCTTGGTTCCGTTTTTGGACGTCCTGGCTGATACACACTGTTCTGTTGGTGGAAGTCATCATTGATACTATCTCTATTCTCTTGTTGGACGTGTTGACTGATACAGTCTCAGCCATTTTGTTGAATGTCCTGACTGTTAGAATCTCAGTTCTGTTATTGCATATTCAGACTGAGTCTCAGCTATGTATGGTATGGTATAAAGTTTATTCATTAAAAAAAAAAAAAATTCCATAAACTATATAAAAAATACAAGAGATTTAAAATGAAAAGCAGCAGAAAGAATAAAAAATCTTATTATGTCTGCCCCTTTTTTCAAACAATTAGTTCAATGCTAATAATTTTCAAGTAACAGAACAAAATGAATAACTCTTTCTAATTTTTCTAATTCTAATACAAAACACACACTAAGCTACTTCATATATTTTTTTTAACAATTCAGTTTTGATCTTTTTCTTAAATGTGCACATTGACTTGACATTTTTCACATCACTCTCTAGAACATTCCACAATCCAACTCCTTGGATTGAGGTAGACCTTCCCTTCAGACTAGTTCTGAATTTTGGTTTGACAAATATCTCTATCCCCTTAAGATTATAACAACTTTGTCTTTTAACAAAATTTCTTTGGATATTTAACAGTAATGTGTTATTTTGAGCCCTATACATAACTGATAAAATACTATAATCTATCAAATCATGGAACTTCAATAAGTTCAGTTGATAAAATAATGTGCTTGATGGGTGACTGTAATGCTTTCTGGTGATAATTCTTACAGCTCTTTTCTGTAAAATAAAAATAGGTTTTGTAAAAGTTTTACACGCTTTCCCCCAAACATCAATGCAATAGATTAAATGTGGAACAATGATTGTGTTATACAACATGTACAGAGCTTTATCATTTAATAATTCCCTGACTTTGTATAGTACTGCAATAGATTTAGATATTTTTGTTCTTACAGAATTGATGTGATTTTTCCATGTTAGCTGTTCATCAATGATTACACCCAAAAATTTCATCTCATTAACTCTACAAATCTCAACACCCTCAATTTTAAATGGATCATCAACAGTTCTCTTTTTGTTACTAAATATCATGTATTTAGTTTTATCTAAATTTAATGATAATTTATTAAGTTTAAACCAAGTTTGTATTTTATCAAATTCTGTCTTCATCAATTCCAACATCCGTTTTACATCTTTACCCAAACAGAAAAATGTGGTGTCATCTGCAAAAAGGACACATTTGAGGAGTCCTGATACATTCACTAAGTCATTCACATATAAAATAAATAACTTTGGTCCAAGTACAGAACCTTGAGGAACTCCACATGTGATATTGCAGGTCAGACCTTACACCATTTATTTGCACAAACTGTTTCCTATCTTTCAAATAGCTAGATACCCAGTGTAATGCTGGTCCTCTTATACCATATTTATTTAATTTTTCAAGGAGAATAGTGTGGTCAATAGTATCAAAAGCTTTTTTTTAAATCAACAAAAATCCTAACAATATTGTTTTTGATCGACAGCAGTAGTTACTTGTTCTATTAATTCCATGAGAGCCATTCATGGAGTTTTTTGCTCTAAACCCATACTGACTACTACTTAGAATGTTTTGTTTAGTAATAAATTTATCTCATCTTCCCAGACCAGCTTGTCTCAGCCGCCCGAGGAAGTAGAGTCTCTGATGAGCTTTCTTGATCAGGCTGGTGGTGTTGTTGCTCCAGCTGAGGTTGTCATTCAGGTGCACACACAAGTACTTGTAGCTGGAGACCACTTCTACCACAGATCCTCTTATGTTCAGGGGGGTAGGTGTATTTATTCCTTCTGAAGTCCACGACCATCCCCTTAATCTTCTTCATATTGATGTGAAGGTTATCCTCTTTACAACAGCTCTCCAGGTGTTCCACCTCTTGCCTGTATCTGGACTCATTGTTGTTTGTGATGCATCACACCATCATCTGCAAACTTTACAATGTGACAGCCTGGATGGGAAGCTGCACAGTCATATGTGAGCAGAGTGAACAGGAGAGGGCTCAGCACACATCCCTGAGGGGAGTCCGTGCTAAGGATTAAGGTGGAGGAGGAGAAGAAGTTGTGGATCCTCACTAACTGTGGTCTGTTTGTTAAGAAGTCTAGGACCCAGTTGCAAATCGAGGGGCTTAGTCCTAGTGTGAATTGTTTGTCCATCAGGGTTTGGGGGATCATGGTGTTGAAGGCAGATGTGAAGTCCACAAAGAGCATACAAACGTAGGAGTCCTTCTGCTCCAGGTGGGTGAGAGCAGTGTGGACCACAGAGGAGATGGTGTCCTCTGTAGATCGATTCTAGTGGTACGCATACTGGTGAGTGTTCTTGTTGATGTTGATGGTTGTTTTGATGTGAGTCATGACCAATTTTTCAAAGTATTTAGCGACTATCAGGGTGAGGGCTACTGGCTGATAGACATTCAGACCAGTCACTGTAGAGCTCTTTGGGACTGGGATGATGGTGGTGGTCTTCAGGCAGGTGGGAACTGTTGCCAGGGTAATTGAGGTGTTAAAGATGTTGGCCAGCACCTGGCAGAGCTGATCGGCACAGTCTTTCAGCATTTTCTCGGGGATGTTGTCTGGGCCGGTCGCCTTGTGAGGATTAATCCTCCTGAAGGTACTACTTACTTCTGCTGAGGTCACGATGAGAAACTCTTCATCTTGTGGTGAGGTGAGTCTGGTGCTTGGTGGTCCGTTTGGGTCTTCAAAGTGTGCGTAGAATTTGTTGAGGCCATCAGGCAATGATGGGTCTCTAGGGCATTGTTCACTTCTGCCTTTATAATCTGTTATAAACTTAATGCTCCTCCACATGCTCTGTGGGTCTTGTGAAGTGAATTGACCCTGGATCCTCTCTGCATATATAGCCTTGGCCCTCTTAATACCATTAACCAACTTTTTCCTCATCCTTCTCACCTCCTGTGAGTTTCCAGACCTGAAGGCAGTGTCCCTGGCTTCCAGCAGGGTGCGAACCTCTGCATTCAGTAAAGGCTTCCTGTTCGGGTAACTCTTAACATATCTGATCCATCAGATCCTATCAACCTTCGACTGTCATATGGTAGCTTAAAACGATTTTTATTTAATTATTTTTATTTTATAATTTATAATTTTTTAATTTTAATCTTAAATTTATCCACAGACTCTGATCATGAAGCTTCTTTTTAAAGTACTCCTTTTATTTTCTTTTGCTTCAAGTGGGTCAGTATGTTGGAAGTATGGAAATGAGGCACATAGTCATGCCCCCATCCAGCCTTGGATTTTTCCAGGTCAGGGACTTCAGTCTGGTCATTCTCTGTTGACTGACCCAGTCATGGATGTCCTCCTGGTGGCCAGGATTAAATCATAAAACTTTTGTTCATCTAATGTGTATATCTGTCTTGCAAAGCAGTTTTATACACATAAATTTCTCTTATAGATTTGGCAATTTCAAACCTTAATGATAAGGAGTCAATTTCTAATGTGAAAAGGAAGTACTATATTCTTCTTCTTCTACTACTATCAGGAAATGTTCAACCTAATCCAGACCCTTCTCTGAATAATATTGATATTCCTGAAAAATTTAGTGAGAGATCTGGTCTTGGCATTTTACATTTTAATGTCCGAAGCCTGCCTCCTTAAATTGATCTTGTTAAAATTTGGATACAAAGAACAAAACCTGACATCCTTGTGTTTTATGAAACATGGTTAAATAAATATGTTTCAGATCAGGATATTGCTCTTCAGAAAGGGGGACTGGAGGGTGTGCTCCAATTATAGAGGCATCACTCTCCTTAGCTTCCCTGGTAAGACCTATTCAGGGGTACTTAAGAAGCGAGTCCGATCATTGGTCGAATCTCAGATCCAGGAGGAACAATGTGGGTTCTGTCCTGGCCATGGAACACTGGATCGGCTCTTTATCCTCACTAGGGTCTTTGAGGGGTCATTGGAGTTTGCCCATCCAGTCTACATGTGTTTTGTGGACTTGGAGAAGGCATTCGACCGTGTTAGTCGGGGTACACTGTGGGGGGTGCTCCATGAGTATGGGATTGGAGGCCCGTTGTTACGAACTGTTCAGTCCCTATACAAGCGGTGCAAGAATTTGAATTGCATTGCCAGCAGTAAGTCGGACCCCTTCAGGGTGGGAGTTGGATTCCGCCAGGGCTGCCTATTGTCAATGATTCTGTTCATAACTTTTATGGACAAAATTTCTCGGTGCAGCCAACTGGCGTAGGGTTTCCGGTTCATTGGCCTCAGGATTCCACCTCTGCTCTTTGTAGATGATGTGGTCCTGTTGGCGTCATCGTGCCGTGATCTCCAGCTCTTACTGGAGCGGTTCATAGCAGAGTGTGAAGCAGCTGGGATTAGAATCAGCACCTCCAAATCTGAGGCCATGGTCCTCAACCAGAAAAGGGTGAATTGCTCTCTTTACGTCGAGGGTGAGGTTCTGCCTCAAGTGGATGAGTTCAAGTATCTGGGGGGTTTGTTCACAAGTGAGGGAAGAATGGAGTGTGAGATTGACAGACTGATTGGTGCAGCATCTGCAGTAATGCGGACTCTGTACTGGTCTGCTGTGGTGAAGAGAGAGCTGAGCTGTAAGGCAAAGCTCTCCGTTAACCGGTCGGTCTATGTTCCTGCCCTCACCTATGGTCATGAGCTCTGGGTAGTGACCAAAAGAATGAGGTTGCGGATACAGGTGGTTGAAATTAGTTTTCTCTGCAGGGTAGCTGGACTCTCCCTTAGAGATAGGGTGAGAAGTTCAGTTATTCGGGAGAGACTCGGAGTCAAACCGCTACTCCTCCACGTCAAGAGGAGCCAGTTGAGGTGGTTCGGGCATCTGGTAAGGATGCCCCCATGGCGCCTCCCTAAAGAGGTGCTTGGGGCATGTCCAACTGGGAGGAGACCCCGGGGAAGACCCAGGACACGCTGAAGAGACTATGTCTCTCGGTTGGCCTGGGAATGCCTTGGAATCCTCCTAGAAGAGCCGGAAGAGGTGGCTGTGGAAAGAGATGTCTGGGCCTCCCTGCTCAAGCTGCTGCCTCTGCGACCCAACTTCGGAATAAGCAGAAGATAATGGATGGATGGATATTGCTATTAAAAGTTAAAATGTTTTCCACTCTGATTGTCCCAGGAAAGGTGGAGGTGTAGCTGTAGTGAACTAGGCCTGAGGTCAAAGTCCTGACCTTAGGGACCTTATGGGACAGAAACTGTCATTTCATTGATTTGAATCCAGAAATACAGGTTGACCCATCCTGAGACTTTCTTTCTTGAATTGATCAAGTGAAAGAACTCTCTTTTCTATTATCATTACTATTTTACAAATGTTTTGATAATCAAATTGTGTTAGTTCAAACAATGTTTAAATGTTGAAGTGAACTACTCATTTTTAAATCAACTGTGAAACAGTAATAACGATTTTTAATCCTCATTCAAAGTGAAATCAAGTTGGAATATGTTACAGAGTAATGATTCAATTTCTTGATCGTCTGTTTGAAATGAGCAAGTTGTGTAAGTTGGTCAAAGTTCAAGTTTCGGTCAACTGCAAGTTTACTGAAAAAGAAATGTCATGTTTAACTTTTACAGCAAGATACTAGAGAAGTGACTCCACGAAGTCTGAGTTCTTCATAATATCTTTTGTCTGTTCTTAAACAATCTTAATCTTTTTCCTTGACTTTTTAATAACACCTTACATCACAAAACACACCTCTGTTTTGGTCCATCGACCAATCAGAAACTCCCAAATGAACCGGAAATAGAGCTCTTTAAATGTTGGTACTTTCTAGTTCAACCCAGTTGAAGTTGGAGTCGGATGAAGGAGTTCTGCAAGAGGTTCCACCTCCAGTTGGAGTCGGGTGGAGAGTTTGCAGCTCCAGTCGTTTGGGAGAACAGAAGTCCGACATGATCCAGAGCTTCCGAGTCTTATGGGATTATGACATCTTCCACCTCTGAGTGGAACTTCTGACGGACTCCACTCATGTGAAGTCCACTCGTGAGGTGAACTGTTGTTGACAAAGTCCCGCCACCACTCCGGACGGTTCTCTGCCATCCTACGGAGACGCTGGACCGGTAGCTTAACTGGAGCTCCGCTTCCACTGATTCATCGTCAGAGAGGTAATGAGTCGAGTTCACTACCGAGCGTACCGAGGAAAGCTGGGTCGAATGGAGGGTGTCGTTCTGTCCAACACTTTTCACTCACACACACACCATCTCCCTCCCTCTAAACTTCAATCTTTAAACTCTTCTATCTGCTAAGAAATCATTCCAGATATTTTTAGAAATGTCTGAAGCAAAGTTTTCAACCACCGCCGTGTGGTTAATGTCTGTTGTACTGCTGGAAGTGAGAAAACAATCGCCGTATTGTTTACTCCTCGTAAAACTGGCTAAATAAGCTGTTGTTATTTTCAATTTTTGCCAATTAATGTAAATGTGTGATGTGTTAAACTTGATTCTGTTAATAAATGACCCACTGTCGTTGGTGAGTCAAAGATAATTAACGTTTCCGTCCACATTTTTAATTATTCAATGCACGTACATTATACAGTCCAGAAAAATGAAAGAATCCGTTTAATTTATGAATATATCTCATGCATATGTTCATCTACATAGCTATCTATATGAAAAGCAGCTTTCATGTGACTCTCCTCTCTGTCTGTTACTAAACAGTTTGAATTTCTGGCTGTTAAACTTCAATTTCAGCAAAATCAGTCTCTCACAGTCATGGGTTGTTATATGCCTCCCTCAGCTCGCAGTGAGGCTCTGGACTCTTTAAATAATTGTATCTCAGGGTTAAATGCAGGTGAGATTGTCTTAGTCAGAGTCAGAGAGTGTCAGAGTTTCTTTATTGTCATTCGCACCTCATGTGGTACATGTGGTGGAGTGAAATTATGTACACAGGGTCCCAGTTACATCCAACAATAAAATGTATAAGAAAAACAG
>NC_056514.1:42194047-42195410 GCF_014905685.2 Nematolebias whitei | reverse complement strand
GCTTGTCCAGCTATTATGTGGATTCGCACCATTAGGTTAAGCACCTGAGGTGGTACTGTGGTGTCTTGGTTGCTAGCAACCTGGCAGGCCTCTGGAATGGTCTGCCCAGCCCTAAGGCTCGCTGTGTCTAGCACAGGAGTATCCTTTGTGGCTGGTTTGAGGGACCACAGCACCTTGTTGATGGTGTCCACGTGGACACCCAACCTTACCAAAATGTCAGAGCCTATATAGGATGCATGTGGTAAGTCTTGGATAACGAGAAATGGGTGAACCAGTTCTCGTTGATTCCAGTTCAGTTTTAGGTTAATGACTCCTTCTGCGGTCATTACCTGTGAACTATTGGGAACTAATGGAAAGCGGAAAGCTTTTTTAATTAGTTCTAGACCAACGTGTTTGTGAACCAAGGTTTCGTAGAAAGCTCGGTTAATTGCTGATTTATCTGTCCACAGAGACAGTACAGCATCGTTGGTGTGGGACCCTTGGATCTCTACACCCTTAACTACCAGTGGTAGGTAGTGTTTGGTGGACTCTGGCTGTTCCAGCTCACAGAGGAGGCTGTCTTGTTGAGTCAGAGTTTGGACCTCTTGGGTTTCTTTGGTTTCACATGGTGTTAGAGGAGTACTCACCGGGCTCGTGTCCTCGGCTGAGGAGTCCTTTGTGCCTTCCGCGGTACCTGCTGTTGGGCAGTCTGTGTCACACTCCGGAGGCGTTTCTATTGGCAGTGGTTTGCTCACTTTTGTCCACATTGTTTGATCACCATAATCTATAATCGCGTTGAAGCGATTTATAAAGTCCTGGCCAACCAAAAATGGGAATGAGTCAACATGGGTCACGTGTACCGGATGGTACAGTGTCATATTGCCAATCTGCATGTGAACCATTGCTATAGCTGTCAGGGTTGTTTTCATTTCTGAGAGACCCTGCATTTCTATAGCACATTCAGAGAGAGGTATTATCCTGTTAACACTGGCAGCGGCCGTCCTCAGCTCCTCGAACAGTTTAGCTGACATAATTGTTATGTCTGCCCCACCGTCCAAGAGCGCTTCGTGTGTGAGGACACCTTCGAGTGTTACTGACAGGTACGCCTTTTTGGCGGCCCCCTTTCTGATAAAGTTACACAGAAACCTTTTGGGTTTTTTCTGACGCTTCTTCACGCGTTCAGATTTATCTGTGTAATCTTGGTTTGTCTGAACCGTCAGCACAGCTGTAGCTGTTTCTGCGTGTTCAGCTTGCGATGACTGGTCATCGTTTGTGTGTGTGATTACCCCCCTTTCATCCGATGAGGGGTTGTTTGAGGCAACAACAGCAACGTCTTGGTGTGTTTCACCGACATCTGTAGTGTTGTCATTCGCGCCCAGAGATG
>NC_056514.1:42178565-42193947 GCF_014905685.2 Nematolebias whitei | reverse complement strand
GTCATCGTTTGTGTGTGTGATTACCCCCCTTTCATCCGATGAGGGGTTGTTTGAGGCAACAACAACAGCGTCTTGGTGTGTTTCACCGACATCTGTAGTGTTGTCATTCGCGTCCAGAGATGCTGTAGTGAGTACCTCACTGCATAGTGCTTTTGGTCGGCTTCCCTTGTCAGTGTGTTTCAAATCTTCTAACATTTCACGCAATTTTTCTGTCTCTTCCGAGTTCAGAGGTGGAGGGCCTTTTTTCTGGGATTTTTGTGATTTTTTCGCCTCTGGACGTTTCGTCCGAGGTGGGGGGCGGCTAGGTACGTCTTTTTGGGGTTCCTCTCGGTTCCCATTTTTTTGCGTCCTCCGCTGATCCCATTTACGATAATCACGTTCGTCCTCTGAAGGAGGAGCCTTTTTATCCCAGCGTGCACCTTCATGATGCGGTTTGTTAGTCTGAAAATACTGCCTTTTTTCTCCCTTTTTAGGAGGGGGTGGCGATGCACGCCTTCCTTCTAATTCTAGGGAGTGGGGTTTAACCTTTACACCAGGAAACACTTCTATGGGCGTCTTGGCATGACAACGTGCCTCAAACACGTTCACAGCGCACTGTTTAATCTCACTGATGGATTTTTCTCTGTAATTTGCCATCATTTGCACTGACGTTTGAATGTCAGGATGGAGATTTTTGCTGAAAACAAATTTAAAACCTTCTTCTTCCTCCATTCCGGTTTCATTTCTGTTACCAAAATAAGCTTGGAAGATTCTTTTGTAATAAACTTTTGGATGTTCATTCTTGCCCTGCGTGACCTTGTCTGCGGCTGGATACCCAGTAGGTCCTGCGCAGGCGTCGTACTCTTTGATCAGAGCTTCACACAGAAGTTTGTAATCCTTTCTCGTTGCATCTGGCAGACGCTCGATGAAGGTAAACACATCTCTGTCCGAAGTGAGTCGTATCAGACTGATTTTATCTTCTACCGTAGCGTTTGGATAAGCTCTCAATCTGAAATCCAGATCTCTGAGGTACGCTTTCGTTCCAGGGGAGCCCAACGGTTCAGGGATGAAACGTTGTACATATTTTGAGATTTTTTGCAAGTCATCCATTGATGGAGAAGATGTCAATGGTCTCACATGCGTGATCAGTTGTGGGGGTGTTGCTCTGCCCGTTTGTGTAGGTGATTGGATGGGTCTAAAAGCACTTCGTGAGTAAAGAGGTCGTTGAGTAATTGGTGTATTACCCCGATCCTGTTCAGGGTCTGGTTTTGATTCCAGGTCACCTTGAACAACATTCTGACCTTTTTCTATTGCTGCTATTAGTTTCGCCTCACATTTTTTTAAATGTTCCTGGGATTTACAGTAGTCACCTTCTAAGAGCATATTTAGCTTTTGTAGATTTTGTTTATCTATTTTGCATTGTTCCAGTTCAGTTTTTGCAAGCTGCAACTGTTGTTGTAGCACATC
Organism: Nematolebias whitei; assembly: GCF_014905685.2. Classification (NCBI taxonomy): domain Eukaryota; kingdom Metazoa; phylum Chordata; class Actinopteri; order Cyprinodontiformes; family Rivulidae; genus Nematolebias; species Nematolebias whitei. The sequence goes on along the minus strand of NC_056514.1, from coordinate 42,192,501 downwards.
GTTATCTTCACACGTGGCTTTGTACTGACGGTCTATTTCTTTAATCTTTTCATAAGATTTTTCTTCTAGTGACGCCTGCATTTCTGAGAGATTCCTCTCATGTGTTTCAGACATCCAGTCAAGGCGTTCCGACCGTTCATCCAATTCAGCTTTTAGAAGCAGGGAGATTTTTGCTAACCGTTCAAGGCTGAGCTTTTTACTCTCTGTATTTAATGTTCCTGCGGCCAAACTTTTCAGCTCTTCTTGTCTTTGAACTTCATCGAGTTGTTCTAATTGCTGTAATTGTGTACCAATCAGTGGAGTTGTTAAGATATGTAATGCCCCCAAAATGATGTCATCATTTGTTGGTTTTAAAGAGGTGTCTTCTTCATTGTCGCTTGGCATTTTTCTTCTATTTAGAGTTTAAACAGGAGAATTTTAATGTTTTAGGTTTTTCAAAATAAATAAAATCAGCAAAGTCTCTTCGTCTGATATATTTACTTTTATTTAGTGATTTATTAATTAAACGTGCACTATCCTTTTAGCAAATGAGTAAACTTTTTCCAACTTTGTGAAAATCTGTAACTGTTTCTATTTTTAAAAAGTTAATGTTTATTTTTGTACCTTATTTTTAAAGGATTTAACAGTGAAATAAACTTTTTGGTGAATGCTCGTTTGCATAAATACCTTATAACTTTTAAAATGCAAGATAACAGTAATTTTCAGCTTTAAGGAACGTTTATTGACTCGAAAATGCTTTTAGAAAGATTAAAACGTTTTTAATTTCACTATTTAGACCTAATAAGCGAGTGAAACCTGTCTTCTCAAGGTTCGCCAGAAGATGTCAGTCTTACCTTACTAATTTTAACTCAGACACTGTTTGTGTTATCCACTAGGGGAGCTATAACTTCCTGTGGCGTTCGGTTGACATCCTGTTGTTAGCCGCTTAGCTTAAAGTTAGCTTCGGCTAAACTCGGTCAAAATCAACATTTCTGAACGGATTTTTTACACAAAAGTGGCACAATTTCAACAAACACGACTTTTTAGCCTGAACATGAGTTTTTGGAACAATATTTCTGGTTCATTTAGTGATTTTAGGCGTAGTTAAGGCCCCGGTCGTTAGCTTGTTAGCTTAAAATTAGCATCGCTAGCGTTGTTTAAAACATCGTTTTTTTGGCGAATTTTAAACTCTAACGTGGCAGAATTTCAGCAAACAGGCTTCGAAGCATCTAACCAGTGTGTCAAAACCACTTTAAAAGCGTTTTTTAGCTTTAAAAAAGCAGATTTTATTTCCCTATGAAAATGAATTTCATATCCGGGTCACGTGACTGAAATCACCAATGGCACGCAGCGTAGGGTGAGAGGAAGTGACGTAGCCACGTCAGTCAAACCTTCAACCAATGAAAGCGCTCCACAACAGCGAATTCAACCAATCAGGAAGCGTTTTCTCTACCTAGCAAGTTAGATTAGCTTAAAATAGTTCGTCACTTTTTCGTCTTTTAAACCATCAAAATGCACTTTTTCTGTTAAAAAATGTAACGAAACAACTTCTAACTGTGTTCTGAGATGGCACTCAGCTTTTAAAACGTTTATCCATCTATTCAAAATACTCGTTCCAACTGAACAGAACCGAACCACAGCCGGGTCTTAGCAGAACCTCGTACCTTAAACAGAATAACGTCTTCCACAGCTCATTAGCTCTTAGTTACACATAACAGACGTACAATTTCAGCTTACACAAGACTTATGACACAATTTCAGCTTTTAAAACATTGCCAGCCCAACGCTTAAACATGCAGCGTTTAGTTGCAGAGTGCAGCTCCAAGCGCGCAGCTCAGCCGCTGCGTAAACTTTACAGCTCATCAGCTGTTACTCTTTCACCATGCCAACACGTAAAATCAATTTACACACGGATTAAACAGTCATTCATGAAATCCGTACGAGGCCACCAGTTGTAGTGAGACACGTGAAGTACGTGTCACTTGTTGTATGACAAATATATGAATTATATATGCATACAATATTCACGAGTTCTTCATTTTTCTGACTGTAAATGCCGTGCATTGAATTTAACAGAAATGTGAACGAGAGACGCTATTTATCTTTGACCCATCAAATGAATGGAATCATTTATTTTCAAAATCAAAGTTTAACATCAAACATTTACATTAATTTGGCAAAATATGAAAATAATAACAGACAGTTTCACAGAAAATGAACTTCAAATCACTCGGCGGTGATTTGAGGACTTTGCTTCAGACATTTCTAAAAATATCTGTACTGATTTATGAAAGAGAAGAGTTTAAGATTAAATTGAGATTTATCTTACAGAGGAAATGTGTGAGGGAATTTAATCTGTTTGACCAGAAGTTGCACGCTCCGTCAGATCTCCAGCCTGTCCACGGTACACTTTAGTCGAAGAAGAGGTCGTTACCTGGTTGATGATAGATCAGCTCAGTAAGAATCCTTTTCAACTGATATCAGCGTCTCCGTTGAAAACAGCTAAAATCCTCGAAGAGTCGTGCGTGGTTAGTTCAAAACAGAATTATAATCCCAAAACCTCTGGATTCTTCATTGCTCTGAAACTTTCAGAACCGGCTGCATTCTCAATCTTGGAACTCTCACATTCTCCAGAACTCTCAATCTAACTTGAACTGGGGAGTTGCCACATTTTATTTGGGTCGACTTCCTGTTCAATTTAGAGCTTTCTGATTCGTGGAAGGACCAGAAAGAGGAGTGGTTTTTGACGTAAGGTGTTTATCAACAGTCGAGGTCAGAGAATGAAACTTGTTTAACATACAGAAAAGATTATTGCAGAAGCAGCAGACTTTTTGGAGTCTACTCTTAGTAATCTTCTGAAAAAGTTTAAACATGACATTTCTTCTTCAGTAAACATTTTAGTTGACCGAAGACCAACCTTTCACATACTTACGACAGCTTGCTCATTTCAGACAGAAAAATCAAGAAAGGCATATTCAGGTGATTTCTGCTTTGAATGAGGAACAAAAATCATTACTTACTGTTTATGTAAAATAAAAATTAGTAGTTCTTTTCAACCTGTAAAGCATTGAGTGAACTAACACAATTTGATTATCAAAACATTTGTAAGACAGTAATGATTATAAAGAATTGTCTTTTCTGCTTGATTAATTCAAGAAAGAAAGTTCATCAGATGGTTCAGACTTATTCAGATCAATGAAAATAACAGTCTCTGTCCATCTGGTAGATTTGAGGTTATCTGGTTCACTACAATATATAGATATGTATATTCATGTATATTCATGTGTATGTATGTATGTATATAGGCGTAGGTATGGGTATATATATTTATGGAAACTTACTGCAAAGCCATGAATATTTTAAGTTCTTTATACATATGTATTTTGTTGCTGTGTTTTGTCATGTTCTTTGCAGGTGAACAGACAGTGGCCGGGTGTTTTGCCGTGTGCTCTCTTTGTGTATATTTCTTATATTTTGGAGTCTTACTTTGTCTTTTCCTTCTTTCTATCCTATAAAAAAAAAAAACCTACACTAGATAGTCACTATAATAAATATTTCATAATAATGGTGTGGAGAGGATGGCTGTAAGGGGAGAAGGGAGGCCATTGGAAAAAAACAAAAAACAAAAACCAAATGTTTATTTCTTTTAATGTTCATGTTTATAACTGACAAATCGGCAAATTCAATTTGTCCTGAATAGCTGCAGCGGTTTTAAAATCAAATTCTCTGGGGTAGGACTCTCAGACTGCACCCCCCCCCCCCACTCCTTGAAAATATAGACCGACATTAAACCGGTCCGTGGCGCAATACAGGTTGGGGACCACTGATCTAGTTGATAATTTTACAACTACTTTGCAAACTTCACTCGATAAAGCTGCTATGAGGAACAAGAAAGTAATCAATCAAAGGCGATTAGTTCCTTGGTTCAATTCTGAGTGACGTACTTTAAAATGGACATCTAGAAAGCTAGAAAGAAAATGGCGCTCCATTAAAGTTGAGGAATCTTGCTTATCCTAGAGAGTCTGCTAACGCACAAAAAAGCTCTCCGTAAAGCTACAACTTTATATTATTCATATTTAATTGATGAGAATAAAAATAACCAAAGGTTGCTGTAATTAAACCTTTACTTAAGAAGTCTGACCTTGATTCAGAAATCCTGGCCAACTATAGATCTATATCTAATCTAACTTTCATCTCAAAACTTCTAGAGAAAATAGTTGCAGGTCAGTTGCGTGAACATCTACAAAGAAATAATCTGAAGAGTTTCAGTCAGGGTTTAGAGCTCATCATAGCACAGAAACAGCACTAGTAAAAGTCACTAATGATATTCTCATGGCCTCAGACAATGGACTGGTGTCTCTACTGGTCCTGTTAGACCTCAGTGCTGCATTTGATACAGTTGATCTCAATATTTTACTACAGAGGCTTGAATATGATGTTGGGATTACAGGAACAGCTCTAAAATGGTTTAAATCATATCTATCTGATAGATTCCAGTTTGTAAATGTAAATAATAAATCTTCTTCATACACCAAAATTAGTCATGGAGTTCCTCAAGGTTCAGTGCTTGGACCAATACTCACCTTGTATATGCTTCCATTAGGTAAAGTAATTAAACAGCATGGGATAAATTTTCATTGTTATGCTGATGACACACAATTATATTTGTCCATTAAACCCAATGAATCCAATCAGCTACTTAGACTACAAGCATGTCTTAAAGACATAAAAACCTGGATGACCCTTAATTTTCTCCTGTTGAACAGACAAGACTGAGGTTTTGGTTTTTGGACCTGAGCACCTTAGGAATTAATGTTTCAGTCTTTCTCCCTCCTTAGATGCATTAATCTGTCCTCCAGCTCTAATGTTAAAAATCTTGGTGTTATTTTTTATCAGGACATGTCTTTTATCCCCCACATTAAAAACGTTACTAGAACCTCCTTCTTCCACCTGCGTAATATCACTAACATTAGAAACATCTGATCTAAAGATGATGCAGAAAAACTGGTCCATGCATTCGTCACGTCTAGACTGGACTATTGCAATGGTTTGTTACAGTGGTTAATTTGAGCTGGATCCTGCCGGAACAAGATCCGGGAACTCTTATTTTGAGCACTCTGATCCGGCAACTCAAATATCTGCCCCTAAAAGTCCAAAATCATTGCACATTTTATTTTGGTTATGTATTGAATATACACTGAGAGGAGACATTGCCCAGTCTGTGGAGTGGATGTTCCGGCCGCACCATGCTCCTGCCCATCAGAGACGTGGACTGCATGTCCTGCGGGGAGCGTCTTCATCCACCTTCAGTTGTGCGCCTGCAGACCGTTGTTTTACGCACAGCGTCTCCAGACAGTTCTGTAGGACGTGCGCACAACTGTTGTGCCAGAACTCCTGCATACATTACCGTGGTGCATAATATTTCAGACATTATAAATAAGCTTACAGTAAAAAAATAAAATAAAAAAATATGAGTATTAATTATAAAATGTTTGTGTATTAAAATTACATCACATATCAAAACAACACTAATTTTTCAAAATAACAGCGATCAAAATGTCGAAAACACAGTCCAAATTATGATTTAAAATAAATAGATGGATGTATTGTCCTTAGCTGGACAACTGAGAACTGAAGCACCTGAAAGGCAGTGGCAGTTGAGATTGGAGCAGAACAACGCACAGGACTGAAGTCGGCAAAGTTCGGGTCAGACAGTGTGTGGGTGGGGGGGTTAGGACTCTTGACAGAAGCTGAGTTGCATTCACACACAGGCTTCTTAATTGTTGTTGCTCTCTAAAATAGTAATTTCAATTTAACCTTTGTTTCTACAGGTTGTTAGTTTCATTGAGCCTCGTCATTTACAAGAGAACTGTTTTTAATCAATTTCATCAAATGTTACAGATGTTTAACAACCTGTTAAAATACAACAAAAATGCAGGAAATGGCATCTCTTTAATTCCAAATTTTCTGGGAGAGGTGCCTCGGACCCCCTCCCTCACTAGACACCCCCCCCCCCCCCAGCCCCCACTGGACCGCCTGCTGTTTTTGTTCTGGTATCAAATGGTTTACAAATTAAGCCCTGGTTTATTATCTGGGTGTCCAAATACTTCTTTAAAAAGTTTTCAGTTGATCCAAAATGCTGCTGCCAGAGTCTTAACTGGAGTTACTGGGAGAGATCATCTCTCTCCAGTTTTAGTTTCTCTGCATGGGATTTGTGTCAAGTTCAAAATAAAACTCAAAATCATACTTCTAACCTACAAATCTCTCAACAACCTAGCTCCATCTTACATTACATATCTTATTGTTCCATATTTTACTAACAGAGCACTTCTCTCTCAGGCTGCAGGTTTACTTGTGGTTCCTAGAGTTTCCAGCAGCAGAATGGGAGGAAGATCTTTCAGTTCTCAGGCTCCTCTCTTGTGGAACCAACTTCCAGTTTGTCCATGAGGCTGACACATTATCCAGTTTTAAAACTAGGCTTAATACTTTCCTTTTTGATAAATCCTATAGTTAGGGTCGGCTTGTTATTTTTTCATTCAACCTTTATTTAGACAGATAAATCACATTCAGATAAACAATGTTTGTTTTGAAGTCAGGCAGAACTTTAATTTTTATCTGCCTTGAGCCGTTGCTGGTCTCACATAGATTCCGAAAGGTCCAAATTTAGTGGAAACACCCCTGACCCATGCCTGAGACTATTCCCTGAGATTTAATCCATCCTGACCGCGAGTCCTAGGGGCCGTATATGGCATGCCATTCATCCATTATCTTTTACCCGCTTCTTCCTTTTTGGGTCACAGGCGTCGCTGGTGACCATGTCCAGCAATCACTGTGCGAGGGGCGGGGTACACCCTGGACGGGTCTCCAGTCCATCACAGGGACACAAAGAGACAACTATTCTCTCTCTCTCTCACCTAGGGACAATTTAGAGTTACCAGTCAGTCTAACATGCATGTTTTTGGTCTGTGGGAGGAAACTGGAGTACCCAGAGAAAACCCACGCATATGCATGGAAAAAACATGCAAACTCCACCCAGAAAGGCCCCTGGACCGGGATTTGAACCGGGGACCTGCTCGCTGAGAGGCAGCAGCTCTACCAGTTGTGCCACCATGCTCATGCTGCCCCATATGGCATGTGATTCTCTCAAAGCACATCCAATTTGCCATCCAGTCTGCTAAGCAACAGAGTCTGGGTGCACGAGACACGGAGCAAACCTTCACATAGACGGCAGCCTGACCAGGCCAGATTAGCTGCAGCTGTCTTCTTTGTATATTCATAAACCAGGAACCAGACAATTCCAAAAACATTATATACAATTTTGTCGTAAAATTGAAAAGTTTTCATTTGATACTATTTCTATCTTAACATGTGATTCTTGACCTGCCATTGTGTATCTATTCCTACCAAACCCAGCCGGTCGAAGCAGATGGTCCTCTTGTCCTGATCCTGGTTCTGCTAAAGGTTTCTTCCTCACGAGGGAGTTTTTCTTTCCACTGTCGCCTTCATGCTTGTTCAAGATGAGAGTTCAGTGATGGAGTTAAACTCAAAGCTGCTCCTCAGATAAATAATGATCAATTATTATTTTATAGATGAATGTTCCTGTGGGGCAGCACGGTGGTGCAACTGGTAGAGCTGCTGCCTCTCAGCGAGAAGGTTGCCAGTTCAAATCCCGGTCAGGGGGCCTTTCTGGGTGGAGTTTGCATGTTCTCTCTGTGCTGCGTGGGTTTTCTCCAGGTGCTCCAGTTTCCTCCCACAGACCAAAAACATTTATTTTAGGCTGATTGGTAACTCTAAATTGTCCCTAGGTGAGAGAGTTAATAGTTGTTTGTCTCATTTGTCTCTCTGTCCCTGTGATGGACTGGAGACCTGTCCAGGGTGTACCCCACCTCTCGCACAGTGATGGCTGGACATGGGCACCAGTGACCCCTGCAATCCAAAAAGGAAGAAGCGGGTAAAAGATAATGGATGGATGGAATGTTTCTGTTCAGTGCCCTGAAACAACTTGTGTTGTGACTTGGCGCTATATAAAATGAATTGAATTGAAAAACTGAATAAAAGGGGTGAAACAACGCAGCTCTGAGGGGAACCAGTAGAGAACAGAAGGACATCATAGAGAACCCCGTTGACCCTCACCCACTGAGATCGAACAGTTAAAATGTCCACAAGCCAAAATTTTCATTCAACCTTTATTTCTTCAGGTTAATCCCATTGAGCCTCAGGGACTCGTTTAAAGAGAGACCTGATTTTTTTAACAAAGAGTGATGACAACAGTGGACAACAATAGACAATCATAAAAGATGCATACAAATTTATCATTATTATTTTTAACAAGTTAAAATAAAATGGCAACCAAAAGGACAATCAAAAAGAAAAGTAGCCAAGAAACAGCTAGAATGTAAGGTGGTGTAGAAACTAAAAACAGGAACATGTCTGCGTTGGTTTTTGCAGGAACTTATCAGACGTTTGAAGCCACTTAGAGAGGTCAAAGGTCGAGGATTTCAGATCTTTTTGCTAGATATTCCAGGAAACGGGAGCGGAGTAGGAGAAGGTCCTGATGAGGCCAGACTCGAGACCGTACAGACATTGTGATTTCTCTGCTAAAATGTGGGGCTGAATACAATTAAAAGCAGAACAAAAGTCAATAAAAAGCAATCTTACAAATGTTTTTGTACCTTCAAGGTGTCCTAAAATCATATTTAAAGGTTGTCACACCACTGAAAACACCTGCAAGAAGCCTAAATGAAATCACTTCACTTTTAGTTTGTGTCAACCTGTCCCTGTTTGGACCTGCAGCTCAGTCTTCAGAACCATCGTCCACAGCTTTAACAGGTCACAGGAAGTTGGACTTTAATGACTGAACAGCTGTTTTCATGGCTCAACATGGAGGATTTGACCACAGGATGTTGAATTTACAAACTCTTCTAAGTCTGTCCTCTTCTTCTCCAGTCTCTGTCCAAACTTCAGCCTTTGTCTCCGTCCACCCAGAGTGTCTCTGCTGCCGGACTGACGTGTCCTCTCAGTGGTCAGAGGTCATACACCCAAACTTCCATTGACTTCCACTGCATCTGAGCAGAGTCTTCTCTTTTTGTCACATCTCCTCCATTAAACCCTGTAGAACCATCAAACAGAACCTCTGGAACCATCAGAACCTTCTGCTGCTCACGAGTCAACAGGTTATTGGATCAAACTTGGGTTTTCACACAGAGACCGTTTCTCTGACACTTCCTTCTAGTCTGCCTGTCTTATTAGGACTGCTGTCAGACAAAGGTTATCACAACAGAATGAATGGGTCAGATTTCATACAGGTGTTTGATCCAACAGGGTTACATGAATCTTCCGTTCAAACTGCTTAAAGCGCAAAATAAATGTTTTTTATTTTATGATAATTAAACTAAAGTTCTTTTCCTTCTTCTGTTTTCCTGCAGCCATGTCTGGCCTTGTCGCTCCTCCTATGTAGATATTCTTCCTCCCTCTTCCTCACCTCTCTCCTCTCCCCCTCAGCCTTGAGCACTAATCACCTCAGAGGGGGAGGAGCCTGCAGATACTGGAGGCGGGACCTCAGGGAAAAGCTGACCAATTAGACAGAGAGTTGGTTCTGCCGCTTGATTGGTCGAAGTGTTCATCAGTAATGAAAGACTTTTTGTTCAGCAGGTGCTTTCAGCTCTGATGTTGTTTCACCGTTCATGTAAAACAGTGATGTCATAACTGTTATGTGACATCACTTCCTGTACATGCAATATTTTACCAAGAAAATGAAAACCTTGTGATAACATTACGGCCAATAAAGGCCACAAATGATGAAAACTGTTCTTGTATCAGATACAAAACATATCATACCCATGACTATTAGCAACTACAGTGATTATGTCATAGCTTCCTGTTGTAATATCACAGCGTCCAGTTGTGATGTCACAGCTTCCTGTTGGGATGTCACAGCTTCCTTTTGTAATATCACAACTTCCTTTTGGGAGGCCATAGCTTCCTGTTGTAATTTCACAGCTTCCGGTTGTGATGTCACAGCTTCTGGTTGTGATGTCGCAGCTTCTGGTTGTGATGTCGCAGCTTCCTGTTGTGATGTCGCAGCTTCCTGTTGTGATGTCGCAGCTTCCTGTTGTGATGTCGCAGCTTCCTGTTGTGATGCCGCAGCTTCCGGTTGTGATGTCGCAGCTTCTGGTTGTGATGTCGCAGCTTCCTGTTGTGATGCCGCAGCTTCCTGTTGTGATGCCGCAGCTTCCTCTTGAATCTCTTGTTTTCAAGGTGAAGCAAAAAGTTAGTTTCTTGTTCAGATTTTTGGTTTTATTTTTCAAGTTGCATGGAACATCACATTCAATTCATTTAGAGCAGTTTTTATTTTGTAGGTGTATTTAGTTAGAAACTTCCTGTTTATCAATAAAACAAGGGATGATTTTGTTATCTGAAGGCAGGAATCTTTCCATTCTCAGCATTTTCTGACCATGGGAATCTTCCATTTCTCAGGATGTTTTGAGGAGAGGAAAATTCAAATCATCCTGACGACTCTTAAGTAAAACTTCTTATTTTAGTCATGCATAGTAAATGTGTCATTTAGAACATGCAATTGTTCCTCCCACCAAGTTCCCCCCGATCCCCCTTTGAACCATAATGAAATTGAACAGATCCAGAACCAATTGTTTCTATTTATTTATTTTTGCTGAAGTTTGTCAGAGCAACACCATCCTGAATGTTCTGACGTCTGAAACTGAAGACGTGAACATGTTCTGTGTTTTAGATCAGTCATTTTAGCACAAAACACCATAAAGCACAGTGTAAAAAAACAAACTTCTTATAAACATGAACCTTCTTGCTTTAGCCTGTCTGTCTGTTTTAATGCTTGCACTGTTAAAACTAAACCTGCATTCGATTTGCTGCTGTAACGTTTGTCTTGTAGTTGAGTCTTCTCTTAACCCACTGACTTATGCCCCGCCCCCAGTAATGAAGCCCCGTCCTGTTTCCTTGTGGGTTTTGTGATTTTTGCCAAACATGTAGCTGAGTATTTCTACGTCACTGTGGTTTAAGACATGCTCCTGCCCGTCACTGTGGTGACCTGTTTTTGTATCATACAGAATATACATATTTCCTTTATATCAGATTGTTTTTGTATCAGTGACTGTTGGTCTCATTGTCTTCAGTGCATGTGATGGGGTCACACTAAAACAACTCATTTTGGTTTTATTTTAGCAATAAAAAATGACATCACATTTAAAAAAAGCTGTCCATCAAATGCTGATGTCAAATAAGCTTCACTCGTGTGTTTTTAATGTACATGATGTTAATGAATGTAGTTTTTTCACAGTGAATAAAGTCAGCAGGCCACTCTAAATGACTGTCTCCATGTTTAATGAGAATCTGTCTAACATGAAAAACAATGGAAAGTGAACTCACATGGGGGTTTCATGTTGGTGTCTGTAGAGTGTAAACTGTAGCTAACTAAGAAATAGAAAAGCAAGAATCAAAGGTAATAAAACTCTGCATTAAAGCAGACAGGTGACAACTTTACCAAAGAAGCAAACTGCAGCTGAGGTTTTCCTTTTTTACTCCAAAACAAACAATGAATCAAAACAAAAAAAACAGCTGAAGCAAGACGATGACACTGAACACACCACTGAAGCAGACCATACCATTTTATTTATAGAGCACTTAAAACATGGACAAGGCCAACCAAAGTGCTGTACAGACAGAACAACAGGTAACACACAAAGCAACACACGAGATGAAGTAAATCAGAATATATGAGCTCACCATGTCCGTTGTGGTTATCACCCTCTTGGTCATTTTTCTCACCAGCTTCAATCCTGAAGAAGTCTAAATCAGTCGGGACTCTCGTGAACAGGGCGTTGTGTCTACAATTCCTGAACATTTCTTGCACCATAGAAAACACACAAGTTGGGTCATCAAGTCAAGTTCTGTCCCATAGAGTCTGTGAATAATTCTGTCATTCCTTCTTATCTTGTTTCATTAGTTGGTACTTTCGACTGATTACGCTAATTTCATCTTAATCCCTTAAATCAGAGGAGATTATGGTTTAGTCATGATTTTAGCCAACCTGTATTTACACACTCAATGAGAAAGAAATGTATCATTGTTCTTATATTTTTATTGTCTGGTGATATTGAATTTAATCCTGGCCCAAATAATGTTTGTTTTAATACTCCAAGTGATTTTAAATCTAGGGCAGCACGGTGGCGCAACTGGTAGAGCTGCTGCCTCTCAGCGAACAGGTCCCTGGTTCAAACCCCGGTCCAGGAGCCTTCTGGGTGGAGTTTGCATGTTCTCTCCGTGCATGCGTGGGTTTTCTCCGGGTGCTCCGGTTTCCTCCCACAGGCCAAAAACATGCATGTTAGACTGATTGGTAATTCTAAATGGTCCCTAGGTGTGAGTGAGAGAGTGAATGGTTGTTTCTCTCGTTTGTCTCTATGTGTCCCTGTGATGGACTGGAGACCCGTCCAGGGTGTACCCCGCCCCTCGCACAGTGATTGCTGGACATGGGCACCAGTGACCCCCGTGACCCAAAATGGAATAAACGGGTAAAGATAATGGATGGATGGATTTTAAATCTAGATCAGGACTTGGAGTTGTATTCACCTTAAAGTCAGGAGTGTCAGGATGGTGCCCTCTGTGGCCACCCTACGTCTCATCCTCTTGGTTATTTACATCTGTATCACCTGTGTGTCCCTTCTATGTCTCATCTAGTCCATGTACTGTACAAACCAGATTCCAAAAAAGTTGGGACACTAAACAAATTGTGAATAAAAACTGAATGCAATGATGTGGAGGTGCCAACATCTAATATTTTATTCAGAATAGAACACAAATCACAGATCAAAAGTTTAAACTGAGAGAATGTTTCATTTTAAGGGAAAAATCTGTTGTTTCCAAATTTCATGGTGTCAACAAATCCCAAAAAAGTTGGGACAAGTCCATTTTTCCCACTGTGTGGCATCCCCCCTTCTTCTTCCAACACTCAACAGACGTCTGGGGACAGAGGAGACCAGTTTCTCCAGTTTAGAAATAGGAATGCTCTCCCATTCATGTCTAATACAGGCCTCTAACTGTTCAATCGTCTTGGGCCTTCTTTGTGGCACCTTCCTTTATGATGCACCAAATGTTCTCTATAGGTGAAAGATCTGGACTGCAGGCTGGCCATTTCAGTACCCGGATCCTTCTCCTACGTAACCATGATGTTGTGATTGCTGCAGAATGTGGTCTGGCATTATGGTGTTGAAAAATGCAGGGTCTTCCCTGAAAGAGATGACGTCTACAGGTCCTTCTCAAAAATTAGCATATTGTGATAAAGGTCATTATTTTCCATAATGTAATGATAAAAATGAAACTTTCATATATTTCAGATTCATTGCACACCAACTGAAATATTTCAGGTCTTTGTTTTAATCCTGATGATTATGGCATATAGCTCATGAAAACCCAAAATGCCTGTCCCAAAAAATGAGCATATCATGAAAAGGTTCTCTAAACAAGCTATTAACCTAACCATCTGAATCAACGACGTAACTCTAAACACCTGCAAAAGATTCCTGAGGCTTTTAAAAACTCCCAGCCTTGTTCATTACTCAAAACCGCAATCATGGGTAAGACTGCCGACCTGACTGCTGTCCAGAAGGCCATCATTGACACCCTCAAGCAAGAGGGTAAGACACAGAAAGAAATTGCTGAACCAATAGGCTGTTCCCAGAGTGCTGTATCAAGGCACCTCAGTGGGAAGTCTGTGGGAAGGGAAAAGTGTGGCAGAAAACGCTGCACAACGAGAAGAGGTGACCGGACCCTGAGGAGGATTGTGGAGAAGGGCCGATTCCAGACCTTGGGGGACCTGCGGAAGCAGTGGACTGAGTCTGGAGTAGAAACATCCAGAGCCACCGTGCACAGGCGTGTGCAGGAAATGGGCTACAGGTGCCGCATTCCCCAGGTCAAGCCACTCTTGAAC
>NC_056514.1:42174798-42178465 GCF_014905685.2 Nematolebias whitei | reverse complement strand
ATTTATACAGGTTAGTCTCATTGAGCCTTGAGGACTCATTTACAAGAAAGACCTGTTTTTTAATCAATTTAATCAAATGTTTACAGATGCTGAACAACCCTTTAAAATAAACCAAAATGCAGGAAATGGCATCTATTTTTTTCCAAATTTTCTGGGGGAGGACCCAAAGGACCCTCCCCCCAGCAAAACCCCCACCCACCATCGGACTGCCTGCTATTTGTATTCCAGCATCAATCGGTTTACAAATTAAGCCCTGCCTGTAACTATAGATTCACTAAAGCTGTAACTGTACATATACTATACCTGTACCTGTACCTTTAACTGTACATATAGTATACCTTTACCTGAACCTGTTACTATATATTCACTATAGCTGTAACTGTACATATACTTTACCTGCAACTGCACATATATACCTGCACCTATACCTGTAACTATATATTCACTGTAACTGTACACATACTGTACCTGTAATTGTTTATATACTGTATCTGTACATAAACTGTACCTGTACTTGTACATATATTATACCTGTACTTGTACCTTTAACTATAGATTCACTGTAGCTGTAACTGTACATAAACTATACCTGTACCTGTACCTATATATATACTTGTCACAATACAGGTACTCTTCCTGTACTTGCGTGTTTCAGTGAGTAAAGTTAAAACAGTCTGACTAAAATAACATATCCGTAATACTTGGGTTTATAATTTGTGTACATCAGAGTTTCTACTTTTTCAATACACACAGTTAAGAGAGAGATAATTTTAATAAAGAAGCCCATTTTAGTTTCAATGAACCATTAATTATTCACCCGTGAGTCTGTCTGTTCAGGAAACACTGATAGAACTTTATCCTAATGTCACTACATCCTGTTAGCATTCTGGTAACAAACCACACAAACACGAACATACACACACACACACACAGAGAGAGAGAAACACACACAAACACACAAACACATATCCTCTGAGTAAACAGCGTGTGACCTCGTTAAGCCTCGTTAGCGCTCTCAGACAATCTGGTTTGTTTGCTGGTAATTAGTTTGTTTTGTCTCTTTGTTTGTCTTGTTTTAATCAACAAACATGGCCACCCTCTGGGGACACTCCCTCCCTTCAGTCATTATGGTGGCTGCAGATTCAGTGAAGCAATTGGCTGATTGATCCGTGGACCAAACTTTCTTTCTGAGAGGAAGAGAAACTCCAGAGTAGGACTGGTTGAAGTGGAGTCTCAGAGGGACGGAGTTCTCGGTGAAAGGACAACAGTTGTGATGTGTTGGGTTAGGAGTTCATGTGTGTTCAGCTCAGATAAGACCATGGACCTGAAGCAGGAACTGCTGGGAGGAACTGGACTCATAACTTCACAAATCCTCTGATTCTAACCATATAATTCTGGAAGACCAGATCAAATTAAAACTGGACCTATATTTTTTAAATCTGTGATTGAATCAAATGTAAATGAAATGGTCTTGTCTTATGAAATGACCCCTCTGGGTCGGCAGGGCAGCTGCCACAGGTGGAGGACTTTAAGTATCTTTTTTTTCATTCAGCCTTTATTTCTACAGGTTAATCCCATTGAGCCTTGGGGGCTTGTTTACAAGCGAGACCTGATTTCTTGATAACAATGGACAATCATAAAAGAGGCATACAATTTTTTTTTTTTTTTTTACAAATAAAAATAAAATGGCAACCAAAAGGACAGTCAAAAGTAAAAAGTAGTGAAAAAACAGCTACATTGTAAGGCGGTGTAGAAAACTAAAAACAGGAACATGTTTGCATTGGTTTTTGCCAGGAACTTAGCAGATGATTGAAGCCACTTAGGTCGTTTTCACACCAGATAGTCCGGTAGACTCGTTTCGGTTCGGGACCAATATTCATGACCTTTTGTTACATTTGAGCAGGTGCATTCACACTGCACTGTGCAGTCGAGTCAACCTGTTGAAGCAACCTGTTCCCCCGCTCGCCTGTGGGGGCGCTGCACCAAGAACTACTGAAAGAAACGACACAAAAACCTCTGAAGACACGTCTTCTTCTTCTTCTGTAAATAAAAATAAAAACGAAGTGGCATCAAGTTTTATCAGTTTTAGGAGTTATATTTTGTCATTTTTCAAAAATGGACTTAGCATGAGCAGAAGATGAGACAGAAGACCATGGACAATATTGTTTTTCACACAAGTCAGCTGACGGCTCCATATGAGGTCAGAGAAATGCGTGTTTGTTTGTTCTGCGGAGCGGGGCTCGGTCCGTTTACATTCACACTGTTTTGTCCGCTTTAATCGAACTCTAGCTCGTTTTCCTAGAAAGTCCGGTTTGTTTAGGGAGGTGTGAACGCGCCATCAAACTCTGGCCCGGGCACACACACACATTTGTTTGTTTTTAAAGAAGGCTTGCAATGATGTCCTGATGGTGCGTTCAGTGTCAAAGAGGAAGAGGGAATTCACATCATTTGATCAGAAAAACAGGAAAACCTTTATATCTTTTGGTCAACAACAAATTTTCAACAAGAAACATTTTACTAATCTGTGAAAGGTCTGAAAGTTTGTATGTTCCAGTTAAGGCAAGTCAGGTGACCAAATGGTCTAATCCTCACTGACGAAGTAACAGCAGGGTTTAATTTGTAAACTGATTGAGGCTGGAACAGCGGGCAAGCTGGGGGGGGGGGGGGGGGGGGTGTCCATGTGCCCTCTTATAGAAAATTTTGAATAACAGAGATTCCATTTCCTGCATTTTGGTGTATTTTAACGGGTTGCTATACAAACCGGATTCCAAAAGAGTTGGGACACTAAACAAATTGTGAATAAAAACTGAATGCAATGATGTGGAGATGGCAAATGTCAATATTTTATTTGTAATATAACATAAATGACAGATCAAAAGTTTAATCTGAGTAAATGTAACATTTTAAAGGAAAAATATGTTGATTCAAAATTTCACAGTGTCAACAAATCCCAAAACAGTTGGGACAAGTAGCAATAAGTGGCTGGAAAAAGGAAATTGAGCAAATAACGAACAGCTGGAAGACCAATTAACACTAATTAGGTCAATTGACAACATGATTGGGTATAAAAAGAGCTTCTCAGAGTGTCAGTGTCTCTCAGAAGCCAAGATGGTAAGAGGATCCCCAATTCCACCATTGTTGCGCAGAAAGATAGTGCAGCAATACCAGAATGGTGTTACCCAGCATAAAATAGCAAAGACTTTTAAGTTATCATCATAAACCATGCATAACATCATCAAAAGATTCAGAGAATCTGGAACAATCGCTGTGCGGAAGGGTCAAGGCCGTAAAACTCTACTGGATGCTCGTGATCTCCGGGCCCTTAAACGTCACTGCACCTCAAACAGGAATGCCACTGTCAAGGAAATAACAGAATGGGCTCAGGAATACTTCCAGAAAGCATTGTCAGTGAACACAATCCACCGTGCCATCCGCCGTTGCCAGCTGAAACTCTACAGTGCAAAGAGGAAGCCATTTCTAAGCAAGCTCCACAAGCTCAGACGTTTGCACTGGGCCAGGGGTCATTTAAAATGGAGTGTGGCAAAATGGAAGACTGTTCTGTGGTCAGATGAGTCACGATTTGAAGTTCTTTATGGAACACTGGGACGCCATGTCATCCAGACCAGAGAGGACAAGGATAGCCCAAGTTGTTATCAACGCTCCGTTC
>NC_056514.1:42171718-42174698 GCF_014905685.2 Nematolebias whitei | reverse complement strand
ATTATGGCATATAGCTCATGAAAACCCAAAATGCCTGTCCCAAAAAAATGAGCATATCATGAAAAGGTTCTCTAAACAAGCTATTAACCTAACCATCTGAATCAACGACATAACTCTAAACACCTGCAAAAGATTCCTGAGGCTTTTAAAAACTCCCAGCCTTGTTCATTACTCAAAAACACAATCATGGGTAAGACTGCCGACCTGACTGCTGTCAAGAAGGTCATCATTGACACCCTCAAGCAAGAGGGTAAGACACAGAAATAAATTGCTGAAGGAATAGGCTGTTCCCAGAGTGCTGTATCAAGGCACCTCAGTGGGAAGTCTGTGGGAAGGGAAAAGTGTGGCAGAAAACGCTGCACAACGAGAAGAGGTGACCGGACCCTGAGGAGGATTGTGGAGAAGGGCCCATTCCAGACCTTGGGGGACCTGCGGAAGCAGTGGACTGAGTCTGGAGTAGAAACATCCAGAGCCACCGTGCACAGGCGTGTGCAGGAAATGGGCTACAGGTGCCACATTCCCCAGGTCAAGCCACTCTTGAACAAGAGACTGCGTCAGAAGCATCTCGCCTGGGACTGCTGCTGAGTGGTCCAAAGTTATGTTCTCTGATTACAGTAAATTTTGCATTTCCTTTGGAAATCAAGGTCCCAGAGTCTGGAGGAAGAGAGGAGACACAGAATTCTCATTGCTTGAGGTCCAGTGTCAAGTTTCCACAGTCACTGGTGTGTCATGTCATCTGCTGGTGTTGGTCCACTGTGTTTTATCAAGGGCAGGGTCAATGCAGCAGCTATCAGGAGATTTTGGAGCACTTCATGCTTCCATCTGCTGAAAAGCTTTATGGAGATGAAGATTTCATTTTTCAGCACGACCTGGCACCTGCTCACAGTGCCAAAACCACTGGTAAATGGTTTACTGACCATGGTATTACTGTACTCAATTGGCCTGCCAACTCTCCTGACCTGAACCCCATAGAGAACCTGTGGGATATTGTGAAGAGAAAGTTGAGAGAACAAGACCCAACACTCTGGATGAGCTTAAGGCCGCTATCGAAGCATCCTGGGCCTCCATAACACCTCAGCAGTGCCACAGGCTGATTGCCTCCATGCCACGCCGCATTGAAGCAGTCATTCATGCAAAAGGATTCCCGACCAAGTATTGAGTGCATAACTGAACATGATTATTTGAAGGTTGGTGTTTTTTGTATTAAAAACACTTGTCTTTCATTGGTGGGATGAAATATGCTAATTTTTTGGGACAGGCATTTTGGGTTTTCATGAGCTGTATGCCATAATCATCAGTATTAAAACAATTAAAGACCTGAAATATTTCAGATGGTGTGCAATGAATCTGAAATATATGAAAGTTTCATTTTTATCATTACATTATGGAAAATAATGACCTTTATCACAATATGATTATTTTTTGACAAGGACCTGTATATACCATAGGTCAGAACTAAATCAAGAGTGTGATGATAAGAATGAGTAGATGTGCGGACGTTTTGGGTAAAACCAAATGACTCTATTAAATTATTAAAGGCTATGCTTAAACTATCACTCTCAACATCCACATGAATATTGAAATCACCCATTATGATGATTTTATCAGTATTTAATAATAAGTCAGTTAATAATTCTGAGAATTCAGACAAAAACAGAGTAAGCGCCTGGTGGACGATATAGAACAACTAGAGAGAGTGGCCAATCCGTTTTCCATTTAGAATGGGACAGACTTAGAAACAGTGAGTGACTCAAAAGTTTTATAACTAATAATTGATTTAGTATTAATTAATAATCCTGACTGAAAAATAGAAGCTGCAACTCCACTTCGACAAGTTATTCTAGAAACATGAACATTTAAATAATTAACAGGAGTGGATTCATTTATACCAACAAAATCCTCCTGTTGTAGCCAAGTTTCTGTCAGACACAATCAATCAATATGATGATCAGTTATCAGTTCATTAACTAACAGGGATTTAGAGGAAACAGATCTGATGTTCAATAATCCACATTTAATGATTTTATTCATGGAAAGATAGGGATAGGGTTAGATGGAGGATGGACAGTTTGGTGAGGATTAACAGATGGGTGAGGACATAGAAAGGTGAGGATGGACAATTGGTTTAGGAAAGACAGAAGGGTGAGGATGGAAAATTTG
The DNA here is from genome assembly GCF_014905685.2 of Nematolebias whitei. Classification (NCBI taxonomy): domain Eukaryota; kingdom Metazoa; phylum Chordata; class Actinopteri; order Cyprinodontiformes; family Rivulidae; genus Nematolebias; species Nematolebias whitei. The sequence continues at coordinate 42,172,538 of NC_056514.1, read as the reverse complement.
GTGAGGAAAGACAGATGGATAAACAGAGCAGACAAGTGAGGAAGCATGGTGTGGTCTCACCTTGCAGCCCACTGGAACTGTTGGCAGAGCAATTGGGAGGAGGGGGAGAAGCCTGTGGGCGGACAACAGGAGCAAAGGCGCTCTTCTGTTTGACTGCAGCCGAGAAGGAAAAAACCCCATGAGACGAGTTGCAGTTGGACACAGCCATGGTGGGACTGGAGGGGACGACTGCAGAGAGACAAACCAGTTATTGATCACTATAATATAACAATCAAAAAAAAAAAAAAACTAACTCCTCATTTAGAACCAAAAATTGCTCCCATAGAACTCATAACTGCTCCCATAGAACTTGAAACTGCTCTCACAGAACCCGTAACTATGCCCACAGAACTCGTGATTGCTTCCATTGAACTAGTAATTACTTTATTAGAACCCATAATTGCTCCCAAAGACTTGGTCAAGAAACTGAAAGTAAAATTGTGTTTCTTTTTCGGAAATAAATCATGTCTAACTCTGAATGCTAGGAAACAATTTGAAACTGTGACTTTCCTTCCTTCCATTGATTATGGTGACATTATATAAAGGTCCTTCTCAAAAAATGAGCATATTGTGATAAAGGTCATTGTTTTCCATAATGTAATGATAAAAATGAAACGTTCATATATTTCAGATTCATTGCACACCAACTGAAATATTTCAGGTCTTTAATTGTTTTAATACTGATGATTATGGCATACAGCTCATGAAAACCCAAAAGGCCTGTCCCAAAAAATTAGCATATTTCATCCCACCAATGAAAGACAAGTGTTTTTAATACAAA
>NC_056514.1:42169755-42171618 GCF_014905685.2 Nematolebias whitei | reverse complement strand
GTTGTGAGCATGCATAAGTGTATAAGGCTTCTCTAATAGAACATTTAATAGTAACTGTGAAGCAGCAGAGACCCGACCCCCAAGACCAGAGGCAGACGAAAAAGGGGGGACCAGAGCCCAAGACCCCAGGAGGGACCCCGACCGCGGAGCCCCCAGGGCCACCCACACAGGACGAACCACTCACCCACCCCCCAGAACGGACCACAGGGGAGAACCGGAAGATCCCCACCAGCAACCACATGCAGTGACCCCCCGGGGCCAACAGCGACAAACTCATAGGCCTCCGTCGGAACCCGCCGCACCGATGTAGGTCCAGGTCCGGGCACCGAGGACTCACACCACCCAGGCCAAGGCCCGACAGGGCCAGAGGACCCGAGCCCCACCAGGCAGACACCAGGCCGAGCCGACACACGCCCAAGCGCCCAGCCCCCGATACCAAGGGCCCCAAGCGCGCCGGCAGGCAAGGGCACACCCCACCAGGGGGCCGCGCGATAGGGGCGCGATGCCAAGCACCCCCAGTTGTATGAAAGAGGGGGCAGTCCGAGTCTCGGCCTAACAAATACCCATTCATACACAGACACAATCACACTATCCCAACCTCAATCTCACATTCACTCACTCAAAGACATACAATAACGATACTTTTCATTCTTATTCCCGATACGCACTCTATACCCCCCAGGTCCAAGACATGTACCCGCCCTCTACAGGGGGTAGCCCATGCCCAAACCCAGGAGGTAAACCCATTCATTCTCGAAAAAAAAAAAAAAAAAAAAGAAAAACATTTGAAATACATCAGTCTGTGTGTAACGGATAAAAATACAAGTTTCACTTTTTGAATGGAATTACTGAAATAAATCAACTTTTTCACAACATTCTAATTTTATGGCCAGCACCTGTTTTTCATATTTACTTTTAATCACTTTATGTGTGATTTATAAGTGTATTAAGTGCAGGATCAGTTCTCATTTCATTAGTATATCCTACACCGGGGTCAGCTGAGCCTTATCCTCCTCCTCCCTGCTCCGTAGTGATAGTGATTCACATCAGATTGTACACAAAAGCACATTAACTTATGCAAAGTGCAAAACTTTAATTAAGTCTAAGCATCAAAGCGCTGCGAAGGCCTATTGTTATTGTAATCGCTCTGTTCAGGCCTGAGCTGCAATTTTTTTCCCGTCAAATGTATTGGCGTTTTGGGGGCCTTAGCATATCCCAAAACTCACCAAATTTGGCAGATGCATCAGGACTGGTGAAAAATTACTTATTTTAAGGGCGTGGCAAAAATCGCAACAGAAACGGCTCAACAGCGCCACCTAGAAATTTTCAAAATACCCTCCGCATTAACTTTAGTTTGTCATAGAAACATGAAATTTGGTACACTTGTCCAATTCTCCAAGATGCACAGAAAACCCTCTGGCACCAACGTTGTACGATAAACAGGAAGGCAGCCATTTTGGAAAGCCTGTCCAATTTTCACACCTTTTTGGCAGTTTACAGCCTCCACATTTGAACTCCTCCTCCTAGGGATTTCGCTCAGTTGGTTTCAAACTTGGCCATTTTGGTCAAAAGCGTTGGTTACGTACTGTAACCCCAGATTCTATGAGTATTGGCGTAGCCCTTTAAGAGTTGTCGCTAGTGGGTTTATCCCGTCATGTGAAGCATTGCACTGAAAAATTTAGTCCACGCCCACCTGCTGTGTGGGCCCAACCCGGTCCGTATAAATTACGTTAAGAGAGGGTAATCGGCTCCCAAATATCTTTTTCTTCAGCCACTTAGGAGCCAGTGTGTATGTTGACCAGTGACAAGAGTGACTCATTGACAGAAGTGATGGAGAGAATCCGGTGATTTTTCAAAATAAGT
>NC_056514.1:42169057-42169655 GCF_014905685.2 Nematolebias whitei | reverse complement strand
CCCCTGTGCGGCCCAGTATAAATTGACCCACGGCCCAGTACCGGTCCGCAGCCCAGTGATTGGGGACCACTGAACTAGATGATCTAAGTCTCTGTTCGCTGATGCATTACTCTGCAAGACAGAGGAAACATTGATGGAAGAGATTGTTTCAATTTGGTTACAGCATTTTCTGATAAGCACCTGCTGAGATGAACTTTACTCTCAGTGACTGTGTAGTCATTTAATGTAAACTCAAAGTTATTAAAAAATGGTCGGACAGAACAGGATTTTGAGGAACTATTACCAAGTCCTTAATCTACAGGTCCTTCTCAAAAAATTAGCATATTGTGATAAAGGTCATTTTTTTCCATAATGTAATTATAAAAATGAAACTTTCATATATTTCAGATTCATTGCACACCAACTGAAATATTTCAGGTCTTTAATTGTTTTAATACTGATGATTATGGCATACAGCTCATGAAAACCCAAAATGCCTGTCCCAAAAAATGAGCATATCATGAAAAGGTTCTCTAAACAAGCTATTAACCTAACCATCTGAATCAACGACATAACTCTAAACACCTGCAAAAGATTCCTGAGGCTTTTAAAAACTCCC
>NC_056514.1:42163232-42168957 GCF_014905685.2 Nematolebias whitei | reverse complement strand
TGTCCAGATGACCTGACTGAAAAATGTTGGATTGTATACCTGGATTATTGAGCATGGACTTTGTTAGTTTCTGGTGGGGTTTTGGGTTCCTGCACCCTCCGGTCTATTTTTCTCCTGGGGCCATCTATGTTGGCCACACCCTCCTAACATCTTGGTAATGTGTCTCTTTGTTCTTGTCCAATGTCAACTAGTCTCGTTGATATGAGCTGCTCTATGGCCTGAATATAGCTTGAGCCTGGCTACCCATTAAATGTTGCTCCATGCAGAAGGGACTCTGAAGCCTGGAGGAGGTTTGACTAACTCAAGCCGAGCTGAAATGTTTGATGTGAAGTGCAGTGTGTCACTAACTTGGAAATCATGCTCAAATACCCCATGGTCCAGCAGTCTCAATCTTACAATGTGTGCTAACGCTCCATATAAGCAGGAACTCCACAGACACCTGTTGACCTGTCCATTGCAGGTTCCAGTGTGTAATGGAGAGACAGAAACCAGCTTCAGTTTGGGAGCTGCTGGTCTGAGTCAGTGGTGGGAGGTGTACATATCCAAAATAAGATCTAAAAGTTGTACTGCAGCCAGCAGCAGGAACTGTAGGATCAGGTGGATTTACCTTGATACTTACTGCCATACGGCGAGTTGGTGGACGAGCCATTCAGGAAACCGGGTGACGACGTCACTCCAAGGTTTGGCATGCCAGTGTTACCGTAACCATTCAGGCTGTTGCTGACCGTGTTACCGTAGTTACTCTGTTGGGGGGTGGAGCTTGGGACATATCCCCGTGGTGACACGCTGCTGGTATTCCGACTGTAACCAACTGGAAGAGGAAAACAACCAAGAAGCAGCAATTATTCATCAGACTAACAATCTATTACTACTTGCAGTTTTGCTTTACTAGTTCTACCTCTCAAGACGTAAAGTCCCTTCTGTTGGGACTTTATCAGGAAGTCCAAACCATCTTCCTGCCAGTTAGACCTTCAGCCCCCACTTCTACAACTGACCTAGTTCATTTCCTGCATGATTTTAAAAAAATCACTGTTATGCCACTTGATTGTTGATATGTGCTGCTGATTATCCATGCTGCTGATCTATTTCATGCTGCTGTGTTCATTCATTGTGTACTATTAGTGCTTAGTGTATTCTTAGTTCATATCCAAGATCTTATTCAGAACTCTTGCAGTGCCTCTGTGAGTTGTCTCTGGACATGCCCTTGTGCCCCCCCACCCACCCCCCCCCCCCCCCCCACCCACCCCCCAACCCACACACACCCACACACAATGCCAGCGTCATTATGTGCATGAGGTTTTTTTTTTTTTTTTCCATTGATGTTCAGCCAAAGATCAAGAGCATATTAGGATTTTTTTGCCTCCAAAACCTATGTTGTCACGTTCACCACTTAATTGTCCGTCCACAGCTCTCCTTGTAAATGAGTCTTGGAGGCTCAATGTGATTTATCCGTTTAAATAAAGGTTGAATGAATTAATAAATACTGCTGTTTTTCTTTCAAATTTATATTTTTGTTGGATGTAACTGGGACCCTGTGTACATAATTTTGTTCCACCTCATGTACCACATGAGATGCGAATGACAAATAAAGAAACTGAGTTTGATAAAGCACCTGTCCAACTCCTTATGACCATGTTCATATGTTGTTGCTTCAGTTTTCTGTTTGGATTATTTTCCTGGTGTGTTTGTTTTGATTTAATTTTGGTTCTAGTCAAGTTCTGTAGAGTGACCTTGAGTATTTTGAAAGGTGCTAACAATAAACTGTAGTATTGCAATGATACTGTCGGAAACAGAACATTGTGCGAGGACAGCTGACCAACCACTGGACCAGAACCTACAAAACCTCAGCTCCCAAGAGGCAGGTTCAGGTCTGGGTCCACAGTTTTGACCATTTGACCCAAGGGCAGCAGAAGGGTTTAAGTTTAACTGCCTTCATACATCTCCTCCTACATGTCTCTGTGTGAGTGCAGCTACAGCGTGCGCTCTCAGGACATCATTACCTGCAGTGTTCCCTCAGGGAGGACTGAACTAGACAAAAGGACCTTCTCCTACTCCGCTCCTTTTTCCTGGAATATCTTGTAAAAAGATCTGAAGCTCTTGACCTTTGACCTCTCTAAGTGGCTGCAAACATCTGCGGAGTTCCTGACAAGAACCAATGCAGACATGTTCCTGTTTTTATCCTGATGCATGCTCAATAATCCAGGTAGAAAAATCTAAAAAAGTTAAATCTGGTCCTCTGGACATTCAAAAAAACAAAACAAAGAAAAACAAAAAAAAAAATGTAGAAACGTTTCGTCTCTCAACAGTAAACAGCCATCAGGTGCTAATGATCCATTGTTAGGCTGATGGTCCTTCTTGAGCATGTGATCAGCTGGTTCTGGTTGTCAGCAGCAAACTGGTTGATCCACTCTGAGAAGGTGCTATTTAAGAGACTGAGCTGAATACAGCTCCTCAGACTGAGGAAGTCTCTTGGATGAGAGACGAAACGTTTCTACATTTGTTTTGTTTTGTTTTTTAAATGTCCAGAGGACCAGATTTAACTTTTTTAGAGGTTCCTGTTTTTAGTTTCTACATCACCCTAGCTGTTTTTTTTTACTACAATTTTCCTTTTGACCGTCCTTTTGGTTGCCATTTTATTTTAATTTGTAAAAAAAACAACAACAAAAAAACAAATCTGTACACCTCTTATGATCGTCTATTGTTGTCCATTGTTGTCATCTTTCTTTGTTAAAAAAAATCAGGTCTCTCTTGTAAATGAGTCCCTGGGCTCAATGGGATTGACCTGTAGAAATAAAGGTTGAATGAAAAAATTCTGCCCTTACCTTGTGTTGTCTCAGAGACGTTGACGGCCAGCTGTCCGCTGAAGGAGTTTACTGCCATCATGCCATGCGAGGTGGTGTTGCCAAGCGATGGGATCTGGTTGTGGTTCCTGGGAACGCTGTAAAGCGCTTCAGCGATGTCCGCTGCTCGCTTCAGGATGATTTCCTGCAGAGAGAAGAGAAAACACATTGTGTGAATGAACTCCTGGAGACAACAGAGGTGTCAACTTCCTCTGGGATTACAGTCATTTTAGACAGTAGAGAGACCAGCAGAACCACCACAACTCAGGATCGTATTTCCCTATAGATGACAGAGACCCGAGTCTGCACCCAAAGGACCCAAGAACAGATGGTCTGCAGAAGAAGAAAAGATCAAATGTTCCCAACGTCAAGTTGTCTCGAGTCAAAGTTCAGAAACAACCCAACATCCTAACACGCACTGTCCACACAAGCACACACACATATACACAAGCACACACGCACACACACACACACACACACGCACACACACACACACACACACACATATACACCGAAACACACACACACAGACAGACACAAGAACACACATACCAAAACGCATGAACAAACACACAAATTGATAGTTGATTGATGGTTTCCTAACAGAGCACTTCACTCTCAGACTGCAGGTTTACTTGTGGTTCCTAGAGTTTCCAGCAGCAGAATGGGAGGAAGATCTTCCAGTTCTCAGGCTCCTCTCTTTTGGAACCAACTTCCAGTTTCTGTCCGTGAGGCTGACACATTGTCCAGTTTGAAGACTGGGATTAAGACTTTCCTTTTTGATAAATCCTATAGGTAAGGGCCTCCTAGATTCTTATCTGTAGCATTAAAGACTTAACGGTTAACTACTCGTTTAATTTGCTGAACTTCAGGTTTAACATATCCTTTAACACACACAGTCTTTAAACATTGAACAACTTACACAATACAAAACAAAACTGCATCTGTCGTCAGATGTCACTGTAACTCTTCAACTCTATGTGAGGGCCCACTCACCAACCAGACACCTGCTGGCTTATCCAGCTCTAAACCTTAAAGTTGCAGGCCTGAGCGAAGCTTGGGAGCAGTGAGGCCCAAAACTTAATGGCCGTTTCACTCTTTGAGCAAATAAATAAAACAAAACAGTACCTGGTTTAGTAGTTCAGTACATACAGACTCTGGTCCCAGTTCAGGTGAAGAGGAAAACCAAACGATGTTCTAAGGTGGTGATACAATCATCCTTCTGCTGGTCCAGGGTTTAACTCCAATGAGCAATGTCCAGGAGTAGGAAAGAAATATATGTATAATCCAAAGGCACTCTTCTGGCAGTCCATAAACACTCCAGTTATGACTAATCTTCACATCCAGGTCGGAATGATGAAGAGGCAGTCTCCTTAGTAAGCTGAACAAGCTAAACTAGGATTCCTGTGCAGCATTCACTTAGCTAGTGAATGATACATGTTCAATGTTAAACTGTCTCAAAGTGCAAAAAACAAAAAACTGCAGGACAAACTTCAAGCTGAAATGTCCATTTTGCTCCTCAAAACCATCAAACAAGCATCCATTACTGATCACTGTGTTAACAATCAGGAAACTCATTTAATTACTCCAAGCTGCAGCACCTGTTGCCACTGGTGTGCTGCAGCTTCCCAGTCACTTTCATCAAGCTGTACCTCCTGACTGCTCACACTTCCTTTGGCTTTTCACAATAAAGCAGAAATAAAATACATTAACCAAATGTTATACTTTTCTTGCTTTTAACTTATGTTGGTGCATTTTAAGCAGTTTTTAAGCATTTTACAGCATAAATGAAATACAATTGTAGCTATATTTACAACATATTTCACTTGAAGAGTTTTTACATTTTCTTTAAACTGTCACATATTTCATAAATTTAATCAGTGCACTAAAATATTTGTCTGGGTTACAATAGAAAGTACACCTGCAATATAGAAAGTACATCTGGAATATATTCAATTCAATTCAATTCAAAAATACTTTATTAATCCCAAAGGGAAATTATTTGTTGTTGTAACTCGTTATCCTCATTTCATTAAGAGATGTTATAGATGCTGATGCTGTAGACAGGAAGGATCTCTTGTAAAGATCCATCCCACAGTGGATCCTAAGAAACTGGCTGCAGATGCCGTCCGATCCGTCCACCCAGACTCGGCTGGCCTCTCGGTTCCCCCGGGCTGTAGGACCTCCTGAATGCCGAGCAGAATTCCTCCCTGAGCGATGGCCACTCCTCCCAGAAGTCTGCTGAGCTCCTCGTCTCTGTGGACAGAGAACTGTAGGTGCTGAGGGACGATCCTGTCCTTCCGCTGTCATGAGCCGTGTTTCCTGCTAGTTCCAGGATCTCAGTGGTCAGACACTCAAGCACAGCTGGCAGGTAGATGAGAATGCATCCACAGAACATCCTTTCAACTCATTTGAGATTTGGGGCTGTAGCTGAGATATTATTTGAGCTTTTGAGATGTTAATCAGCTGCTGGTTGTTGAAAACTGCCTCGTTGCCATGGTTACGCATCATAACAAATGTCCAAAACTAAAAAAGTTTCAGTAAAAATCCTTCCAGCTGCACAGCATCTGATACCAGAGGAAACAATCATCCAAAAAATGTGATTTACATCCAGAAAAAGAGGAATTAAAGTTTCCTAAAGCAAAATCTCAGAATGAAAGTAGAGCTGCTCCAACATGCAGCCACCTTGAGCGGCGCAGTTCTAGAACATATATAGTACATCTGGACTATAGAAAGTACACCTGGACTATAGAAAGTCCACCTGAACTATAGAAAGTACACTTGGAATATAGAAAGTACATCTGGACTATAGAAAGTACACCTGGACTATAGAAAGTCCACCTGAACTATAGAAAGTACACTTGGAATATAGAAAGTACATCTGG
>NC_056514.1:42159174-42163222 GCF_014905685.2 Nematolebias whitei | reverse complement strand
CACCTGAACTATAGAAAGTACACTTGGAATATAGAAAGTACATCTGGACTATAGAAATTACACCTGGACTATAGAAAGTACATCTGGACTATAGAAAGTACACCTTGAATATAGAAAGTACATATGGACTATATAAAGTACATCTAGACTTTAGAAAGTACACTTGGAATATAGGAAGTACACCTGGACTATAGAAAGTACACCTGGACTATAGAAAGTACACCTAGACCATAGAAAGTACACCTGGATTATAGAAAGTACACCTGGACCATAGAAAGTACACCTGGACTATAGAAAGTACACCTGGACCATAGAAAGTACACCTGGACTATAGAAAGTACACCTAGACTATAGAAAGTACACCTGGATTATAGAAAGTACACTTGGACCATAGAAAGTACACCTGGACTATAGAAAGTACACCTGGACTATAGAAAGTACACCTGGACCATAGAAAGTACACCTGGACTATAGAAAGTACACTTGGACCATAGAAAGTACATCTGGACTATTTAAAGTGCATCTCGACTATCGAAAGTACACAGGAACTATAGAAAATACATATGGACTATAGAAAGTACACCTGGACCTGTCATTATGTGTCTGTTTCTACTTCCTGTTCCTCTCAAACCAGCCGGTCGAAGCAGATGGCTGCTGGTCCTAATCCTGGTTCTACTGGAGGTTTCTTCCTGTTAAAGGGAGTTTTTTCTTCCCACTGTCTCCTTTGTTCTTGCTCAGGATGAGAGACTGATGAAGTGAAGATCCAACACAATCTGCTGCTTCTTAGAGAGCAAACTTTAAGAATAGTCTTTTATAAAATCTGCGAATGTTTCTGTTCAGTGTCCTGGGACGACTTCTGTTGGGACTCGGAGCTACAGAAATAAACTGCATTTAAGTGAATTTGTTCAAGGATTTAAGGTTCTTTATTTGTCATTCCTTCCCATGTGGTACATCAGGTGGAACAAAATTGTGTATACAGGGTCCCAGTTACACCCCAAAAAGAGCAAAGATATAAAGTGATACATCCACTGGTTTCTACGGGTTCTCTTACTAGAGGACAACTTTTCTCCTCCTTTTTCCTAGGCCTGCTGTCATACCATTCTGCACACCTGGAATCACTTCCTCCTCATCAGTGGACTGCATAAAAGCTTCAGTGATCCAGCACCACACCCCTTTTTCCTTGGGCATTTTCTCTTCCCCCTGTGCACTGTTGTGGTGTGGCTGACTTTGAACTTAAATCTGTGTACAAAGAGTTTTAGCATCTCTGACAAGATACTTGTGATCTTCTGTGAACTTTACTATTTAAGAAGCTTTGCTTAGATGAGAAGTTTGGTAGGTGTTCTCCACCATTTTATTTAACTAACTTTTCTCTTGTTTTGTTGCCAGCCAGGGAACTTAGGAATTGTCTTAGATTTTGTCTTGTTAGACAAGAGGTGATTTTGTTTTCTAGCCAGAATGGGCATTCTTTTGTTTATTGCTTTGATCTTGGAGAGCCTGAAGTTCATGACTTCCCTTCTGTTCATTAATGCCCAAAACTCTTAGATGAATAAATTACTGTAATGCCAAACTGGGTTGTTTTGAGTTACTAGCTTTACTTTTAGTTTACAAATTGTTACACCCTATGCTTCCTAGACTCACTCCAAGGGTTGTAACATAAAGTATAAAAAGAAACCATATCTAGGATATGCCCTAAAAACTAATCATGTAAAATAATACATTATATTAAACAGCAGCCCGAACATGAGTCTGTGGTGAGCAGATGTGTATGAATACAGCAGTTAGAGGCAAGAGATCAACAGCATTGATAATCAGCACCATAGATAAGTCAAGGATCATCATGGATACCAATCATTTGATTGTCGTCAACTGTTGACTGTTCAATGTTACATCAGAATCAGAATCAGTTTATTATCGCCACGTCAATGAACCAGGTTCACAAACTAGGAATTTGCTTTGACATAAGGTGCGAATAGTAATAAAGTAAAATAAAAGTAAAATACATTTTGTTCCACTCGCCTGTGTATCTGTATTTTAGTCTGTATATGTGTGAGACTTTAGTGTGTATTTGTGTGTCTTTAGTGTACATCTGTGTGTCTTTAGTGTACATCTGTGTGTGTGTGTTTTGTGTGTATATGTGTGTCTTTAGTGTACATCTGTGTGTGTGTTTCGTGTGTATCTGTGTGTGTCTTTAGTGTGCATCTGTGTGTCTTTAGTGTACATCTGTGTGTGTGTGTTTTGTATGTATCTGTGTATATCTGTGTGTGTCATTTGTGTGTATATCTGTGTGTATCTGTGTGGGTCTTTAGTGCGTCTCTGTGCAAGTTATTAATGTGTATCTACGTGTCTAATGTATGTTCATGACCTCATTAACACCTGTAGGAAAAGAGGTGTGTGGACAGGAGTGTGGATGTGTATGAACCAGTAGTTAAACAGGTGTGTGAACAGGTGTATATAGTAGACGTGTTTGAACTGGAAAGTAAACAGGTGTGTGGACAGGAGTGTGAATGAGTGTGAATGAGAAGGTAAAAAGGTGAGTGGATGTGTGTGAACTGGTAAGTAAACAGGTGTGTAGATGTGTGTGAACCAGAAGGTAAACAGGAGTCAGTCTCCCCACCATCACATACAACTGCACCTTCAGATGCAGGAAGAGGGCCATCTGCATCATGAAGGACCACACTCACCCAGCACATACACTTTGTGCCCTGCTCCCCTCAGGAAGGAGGTTGAGGAGCATTAAGCTTCTACCCTGAGGCTGTTAGACTCATGAATCTCTAACCAGAATAATCACTGTGAAAAATTACATCATGTTACTCCTGATCTGCTTCATGTTGCTGCTGATCTGTTTCATGTTGCTGCTGATCTGTTTCATGTTGCTGCTGATCTGTTTCATGTTGCTGCTTATCTGTTTCAATGTTGATGTGTTCATGCGTGCTCATCTGTTCACACGGATTCATGTTCATGTTTGTGCTGATGTTCAATGTTTTATGTTATGAGTGCTTAGTGTATATTTAGTTGATGTTTTTCTTAGTTCATATCTTAGATGTTATTACTGTTTTCATATACATTTTATTGTTGGATGTAACTGGGACCTTGTGTACATACTTTCGCTCCACTACATGTACCACATGAGGTGTGAATGACAATAAAGAAACTCTGACTCTGACTCTCTGACTAGGACTCCATCTCTCCTTCCATTGTCTTGCGCTTGTTCTAAAGTCAGGTCGCAGGGGCAGTAGCTCAAACAGGGAAGCCCAGACATTTCTTTCCACAGCCACCTCTTCCAACTCTTCTGGGAGGACTCAAAGGCATTGCCAGGCCAACCGAGAGACATAGTCACACATAGCAACAATGGAAGCTTACGAAGAGATAAAAAATTCAACTAATGAAATCACAGGTGAATTTTCATTCCAGCCAATCAGCGTCTTCTGGAGTTTCGGCACTGACGTGCAAAGAAGCTAGGTAGGTACAAGTAAACTCCTGGTCTAATGTTTTCCAAGCTTTATACTGCATATTTCATCGCATACTCAAGAATAATATTTGACGTTGTGGATTTATTGCAAAAATTTATGGTCGTACAACATCAAACAAATGTAGTAAGTAAGTTCATTCCACAATTTGTAGCCGTTTTTATCATGCTAAGTGTTAGCAAACAGTTTTGCTCGGAGTATATCTGGATGGTCAAAGGAAAAGTTTACAAGACGGCGGTGAGACCAGCTATGTTGTATGGTCTGGAGACAAAGACGTGGACAAAAAAACAGGAGACAGAACTGGAAGTGGCAGAAATGAAGATGTTGAGGTTCTCCATAGGAGAGACAAGGATGGAGAAGATCAGGAATGAGATCATCAGAGGTACAGCACAGGTTGAACAACTGGGAGATAAAGTTAGAGAGGACACACTGAGATGGTTTGGACATGTCCAGAGGAGGGACAGTGGTTAGGACACGTCCAGAGGAGGGACAGTGGTTTGGACACGTCCAGAGGAGGGACAGTGGTTTGGACACGTCCAGAGGAGGGACAGTGGTTTGGACATGTCCAGAGGAGGGACAGT
>NC_056514.1:42149898-42159164 GCF_014905685.2 Nematolebias whitei | reverse complement strand
GTCCAGAGGAGGGACAGTGGTTTGGACATGTCCAGAGGAGGGACAGTGGTTTGGACACGTCCAGAAGAGGGACAGTGGTTTGGACATGTCCAGAGGAGGGACAGTGGGTATATTGGTAGAAGAATGTTAGAAATGCAGCAGCAGGAAAAAGACAAAGAGGAGACATATGGATGCAGTTAGAGATGACATGGAGGTAGTTGGAGTGAGGACAGAAGACACAGAGGACAGAGTGAGATGGAGGAAGATGACTCGCTGTGGAGACCCCTGAAGAGGGAAAGGCCAAAAGATGAAGAAGTTTAATAGGTTGTGTAATGTAAATATTACTATTACATACTGAATTTCACTGTGAGGTCTTGCCCTGTGTCACTCTGCAGTATAAAAACATTCACTGCAGGAACTATTTCAAGTTATTAGTAGCTTAGATTTTTTTCTGTCTTCTTTGCCTTAATGTTGGTTGATAAGAAATAAATGCCTCACTAAATGCTTCAGTCATCCTCCTCCATCTCACTCTGTCCTCTGTGTCCTCGGTCCTCACTCCAACTACCTCCATGTCCTCTCTAACTGCATCCATATATCTCCTCTTTGTCTTTTTCCTGGCAGCTGCATTTCTAACATCCTTCTACCAATATACCCACTATCATATCAGTGAGCTTAACTACTTTCACATTACAGCTATCTTTGTTTGTTTGTTTGTTTGTCTGAGGTTAGCTCAGCCTGGGTTATGCTGGTGAAGATTCTCAGTCATCCAGGGCATGATAAATTCACAAAACATTCAATACAAAAACAACTGGGGTTACTCACCCTTTGTTACATTTCCTCGTGGGCAGAGCAATCTTACCGTTCATGTCAAATATTTGATAATGTTCTTATAGAAACATTACCTGAATGTTGTTCATACTGTGTTAATGCTACATGTTTATCTCTTGACCCTACAACTGGGTAAGGTTACAGTTGACCTAGCCGATTACTGGAGTTTTAATTAGGTATTTTAAGCTACTAATAAATATGATGGATGATGATCATATTTCTTTATGCTTGGCCATTGGTAAGAAGGAGTGATTATTGTTATTGTTTCATATTGCCTCAACAGAGGATGCCATCTCCTCTGTGGTCCACACTGCGCTCAACCACCTGGAGCAGAAAAACTCTTACGTCCGTGTGCTCTTTGTGGACTTCACATCCGCCTTCAACACCATGATCCCCCAAACCCTGATGGACAAACTATCCACACTAGGACTAAGCCCCTCCATTTGCAACTGGGTACTAGACTTCTTAAACAGACCACAGTTAGTGAGGATCCACAACTTCTCCTCCTCCACCATAACCCTCAGCACTGGCTCTCCTCAGGGCTGTGTGTTGAGCCCCCTCCTGTTCCCTCTGCTCACGTATGATTGTGCAGCTACCCATCCAGGCTGTCACATTGTAAAGTTTGCAGATGATACAGTGGTGGTGGGATGCATCACAAACAATGATGAGTCCAGCTACAGGCAAGAGGTGGAACACCTGGAGAGCTGGTGCAAAGAGAATAACCTTCACATCAATGTGAAGAAGACAGGGGAGATGATTGTGGACTTCAGAAGGAACAAAAACATCTACACCCCCCTGAACATAAGAGGATCTGCGGTGGAAGTGGTCTCCAGCTACAAGTACTTGGGTGTACACATGAATGACAACCTCAGCTGGAGCAACAACACCACCAGCCTGACCAAGAAAGCTCATCAGAGACTCTACTTCCTCAGACGGCTGAGACGAGCTGGTCTGGGAAGCTCAGTCCTCACCTCCTTCTACAGGTGTGCAGTGGAGAGCATTCTGTGCTCCAGCATCGTGTGGCATGGAGGCTGCACAGCTGCAGAAAGAAAAGCTTTGCAGAGAGTGGTGAAGGCTGCACAGAAGATGTTGGAGTCAGTCTCCCCACCATCACAGACATCTACACCTCCAGATGCAGGAAGAGGGCCACCTGCATCATGAAGGACCACACTCATCCAGCACACACACTTTTTGCCCCACTCCCCTCAGGAAGGAGGTTAAGGAGCATTAAGTGTAGAACCACTAGACTGAGGAACAGCTTCTACCCTGAGGCTGTTAGACTCATGAATCTCTAACTAGAATAATCACTGTGAAAAACCACATCATGTTGCTGCTGATCTGTTTCATGTTGATGTGTTCATGTGTGCACATCTGCTCACAGACTCATGTTCATGTTTGTGCTGATGTTCAATGTTTTATGTTATGAGTGCTTAGTGTATATTTAGTTGATGTTTTTCTTAGTTCATATCTTAGATGTTATTACTGTTTTTCTTATACATTTTATTGTTGGATGTAACTGGGACCCTGTGTACATAATTTCGCTCCACCACATGTACCACATGAGGTGCGAATGACAATAAAGAAACTCTGACTCTTACTCTGATATTGACTAGTGATTTTTTTCCCCCTAAAACATAAATTAGGCTACACTACGGTATGTTTCTTAGACTGTGACTAGGATGTGTGAGAGAAGCGGAGCGTGCTCTATTCACACAAGGAGAGCTGATGGTCAGGCAGGTCTTGTTGTGTCATTAAGATGGCGCCCGTGTACATGGCTTGCAATCCACCTCTGCTGATGGTGTTCGGATTATTTTTGTTTTGTTCATTTTTTATCTGTGGCATAAATTCACTCCTCATGTATGACCAACAACAGCTTCTGGATCTTCGTTTTTCTGTCACTGATGTCGCTTATTTGGACCATTATGAGCGTACCTCTGGACCCCTCCCCCCTCCTCCCCCCCCCCGCTGGCGGACGTGCCAGTTTACCTCCGCTGCACTCCTCACCTGCCTGCCCGGAGACATCGCTTCAGACGCCGGGGAAAACTTGCTGGTCAGCTGGTGATGCTTAAACCTCTGCGCGCTGCATCTTCCTCTTCAGCTGGTGGTCATGGTTTCCATCGCCAGCTTCCCGCATGCCTGGACCAGGTAACCAGCTTTAGTTGTCAGCCGGTGCGCAGCTCGGACCGACCTGGAGGGGCTGTTATTGAAAACCTGCGGCCATTAGCGTGCGCTAACTCCACCGCTGCTAGCTCCACTTTGGACAGTATCCGGATGTGATTGGTCAACGCAAGATCTGTTACCAACAAAACTTTTATCCTCAGGGACTACTTTCAAGAGCACGATCTGGACTTTCTGTGCATCACAGAGACTTGGATGTCTCCGGGTGAGTCCAGCGCCTTGACGGAATTACTGCCACCGAACTGTCTGTATTTTAATGCACAGCGGCCATCAGGCCGGCGCGGTGGTGGATTATTAACAATTTTCAAATCAACTTTTGACTGTAAACAACTGCCCATCCCAGTTTCCCGCACCAGCTTTGAGCTGAGCGTCTTTGAACTCGGCCACTCGCCTCAGACTTTATTTGCACTTGTCTACCGCCCACCTCGATCTAAGGATTTCATAAATGAGTTTTCTGACTTCTTGGCTGAAATCACACCAAAATATGAGCATGTTTTCATAATTGGGGACTTTAATTTGCACGTGTGCTGTCCTGAGAAGCCCTTGGTTAAGGACTTTTTAGATCTATTGGACTCATTTAATCTAACTCAGCATGTAAACGGTCCCACCCAAGAGCGAGGACATACACTGGACCTTGTTTTAACTCATGATGTGACTGTTAATAATCTTGTTATTGGTGATAATGTTTTTTCAGACCACATGCCAGTCCAGTTAGAGTTCACCCTCCCCCATCTAACTCCGAAGTCGTGCATTCTTGCACGTCGCAGCCGGACCATTAACCACTTCACTGCCGCACGTTTCACAGATGTTTATAACTCTGAAATGATAATTCAGCCCCCCGGTGTTTCTCACCACCACTGAGGAGCTGACATCCCAGTTCAACTCTGTCTGCTTAAAGACTCTGGATCATGTTGCGCCTGTTAAAACCAAAAAATCAAAACTGAGAGCAGAACCTTGGCTGAGTGACGTCACCAAGGCCGCTAGGCAGCAATGTAGGAGGGTGGAGAGAAAGTGGAGGAAAGACAGGCTGCAGGTCTCTTTCCAGATACTTAAAGAGAGTTGGCGCCGTTATCAGAAAGCAGTAAAAGCTGCTAAATCCAAATACTTCTCTGATATAATTACCTCAAACTCTCACAACCCACGTGTCCTCTTCTCCACCCTAAACTCTGTTCTCCACCTCACTGAACCATCACCTTTGGAAGCCTCGACTGAGCTGTGCGACAACTTCCTACATTTCTTTTTGGAAAAGAAAAGAAGGGGGGGGGGGTCGACCACCCCGCACCACCGCCAGCTGTGGTGCGCATTAAGTTTAGTTTTACAGATTAATATGTTTATAGATTTTTTTTTAATAGGTTTAGAGATGAATATTTTTTGCTTTTTGTTTGTGAAACAAGAGGAAGCTGGTTCTGGTTCGGTGGATTGCACCCGGTGTTACACCACACTCTGTGACCTGCAACAGTGCAACACCGCCCCCTACGGTCATACGGTGATCACATAATATGACGTCACTGCGGTTACTCGACCTTACATTTTTAACCTCGATAGATGTCCTAGCAATCGATGTGTAGATTACTCGAGTAATCTGTTAATGCCCTACTGTCCAGCCTCTCCTGAAAAAAACAAACCATGACCCCTCAGTCATGTCCAACTTCCGGCCTGTCTCCAAACTCCCATTTGTTTCAAAAGTACTGGAGAAAATAGTCGAGTCCCAGTTGAAGTGCTTCCTGGAGGGTCACACCATCTTAGAGCTTTTCCAATCTGGCTTTAAATCTCTCCACAGCACTGAAACTGCCCTGCTGAAGGTCTTTAACGACATCTTCAGATCCACAGATACTGGTGATTCTGTGCTGCTTGTCCTGTTGGACCTCACAGCCGCCTTTGACACCATCGACCATGAGATCCTCATTGCTAGGTTGGAGCAGTGGGTCGGCGTCACAGGATCAGCCCTCAATTGGTTCAGATCTTACCTCACTGACAGATCAAAAAAAGATCTCTCACGCCGTGTCCTAGACAGGGCATGATTTGAGGCATCAAAAAAAAACTACCACAGCAAAGCAACATAAACAGACATTATACATGAACATATAGGCGGTGAAGACATTGAATTTTTAAGGGAAAGTTGTAGCATAGTCCAGAGCCCCCCCTCTCAGCCATTGTCCAGATAAGAGGTGATGTTCATCTTCAGCTCAGTTGAGGTTCTGTCACATGTCCACGGCCTTAGGGAAGGGAGGGGTGAGGAAACAGTCAAAGCATCTTTGTTGGTTTCAAAACATTCCAGGAGGAGTTGAGATAAGTCCGACGTCAAGGCCACAGTTTGGGTCAGGCATATAACATACTACTCATCTCATGAACAACAAGATGATTGTCTTTTTCATTTTAAATGGGCCAGATCACTTCTATTAACAGTAAACTACTGCAAACTGCTGCTGTCATTTGATTCTTTTAATAAACCATGCAACTTGCTATGATCCCAGGTTTTGAACAGACCTGTGTGACCACAGCGTGCATATCTGATGTTGCTCACAGTGGTCCTCAGTGCACTCAGGGAGCTTGTGTGTTTGTCCAGACACATGAAAAATTAGAGGGAACATTGGACTGTGAACCAGTAGGTAAACAGGTGTGTGGACAGGTGTACAGCTTACCTGGTTGTTGTGAGGCATCCCATAGAGGGCCTCCACCAGGTCAGCTGCTCTCTTCAGTAGCACCTCCTAAAATAATAAAGGAGGAAGAGGAGAGAGAGAGAAGGGAGATTAGGTTAAAACCAGTGAGTCCAGCCTCAGGGTTTTAGTCCTGGTCCAGTAGGACATGTTTAAAGGCTCCAGTATACTCAAGTGTCCTGTCAACCACGCAGAAACTGTGTGCACTGTCCGCAGAGGGTTGAGACTTCATACTTGAGTGTCCACCCTGAGCGGCTGCAGAGCAGCTCCGCAGGCAGGGGTCGTTTACATTCGGGACAAATTGAGGTAGCTGATTTGTTCACACACCTACTGGATAGATTGACAGGTAGCACACACACACACACACAAAGAGAGAGCTGGCAGCCCCAGCTGCAGCAGTGTTCTCTCTTTATATGTTGTTAATAAATAGATCTAAAAAATAAAAAAACAGGGAGCGCTGGTCCTGCAGGCCACACATCACAGCAGCCCACCAGGAAACCTCCAGACCCTCCTGCAGCCATGCTGGACCTGATTTTAATTCGCTCGTGACAAATTCCTTCATTTCTCACCATTTCAGTCATGGTGTCAACGGAGGAGGAAGAGATCACTTGACTCTTGGGAAAAAAACAAAAGAAAAGAACCAAGAGCCAAGCCCTTCTTCCTTCCCCAGCAGAACTCTCCAGCTCTTTCTGGGGGAACCCAACGTGTTCCCAGGCTAGAGAAGATTTTCTTTCCAGCAAGTTCTGGTTCTGGATGAGTCCAGACAACATCCAGAGGCAGGTCTGTCAAGGGTCAGATCCCTGAACTCTCACCAGCCAACTCCTTTCAGAGAGGAGGAGCGATCTCCCCTCAAATGACGGAGGTCCTCACCTCCTCTCTAAGGCTGAGCCACAACGCCCCGAGGAAGAAACTTACTTTTACATTTGTACAGAAATCCCCCTTCAGGTTGGACACTTGGTCCAGGCTGGGACTTGAGGGCCAGGAGCAGAGTTTTTATTCAACACACCTGAGAGCTTCGGCTGGCTTCATCTGATGAAGGCCAGAGTCTTCCTCAGTCCACACAGCAGGTCACATGACTCGTGCTGTTTCAGTCAGATCACACACACACACACACACAAGAACTCATAGTAAGCCTGTTTAAAACTGATCCACTTCACTTCAATGAGCACTTTCAGCTAAAGCTCTAAAAACAAACACACACAGTCAACGTGTGTGTGTGTGTGTGTGTGTGTGTGTGTGCGTGCTTGTGTGTGTGTGTGTCTAATCAGGCGCTGGCTGAACAATGCTTCATTTAGTCTTTATCTTAATTAAACATTCAGTTAATCTGCTGCTTTTCATTACAAACTTCTACAAGAGGATTTGCCAGTTAGCCCCGCCCCTTCATCATCATCATAGCCCTGCCCCTTCATCCCTCCATCATCCATCTATTCTCTTTTTTAGTTTCATCCTTTGTCTCATTAGCTGAAACAATAATTTTCCTGCCCTCTTTCTTTTTTTAGTCTCTTCCTGTTGTTTTTCTTTTTTTATTTCCATGTTTGTCCATTTTTATTCTGTTTGCTCATCACCCTGTATTTTGTTTTTTGGGTTTCCATCTCTCCTTTAATTAATAATTTCTTATTTATTTTATAATTTCTTTCATTTCCTTGTTGTTTTCTTGTGTTTCTTTTCTCAGCAGCTCAGATGTTTCTGATATCACAGACAAATAAACTTATAGTGATTCACAGACTGCGTGTCTCTGTGTGTGTGTGTGTGTGTGTGTCCTTGTTTATGCTACTTTGTGAGGCCCATTTTTCCAACTTATACTACATTGTGAGGACCAACTGCTCCTTATGGAGCCCAAAGCCCGGGCCCCATAAGAAGAAGTCCCGTTGGTGGGTTAGGGGCTAGGTTTAGGACTAAGGTGTGAATTGAGGATGTGTTAGGTTTAGGGTTAGGTATGTACTGGTAATGGTTAGGTTATGGATAAAGGTCATGGTTAGGCTATAGAAATGAATGAAAAATGAATGGAAGTCAATGCAAATGCCCCACAAAGATAGCAAAACAAACCTGTGTGTGTGTGTGTGTGTGTGTGTGTTTAAGAGTGACAGAAGTGGATTTTTGTAGAGTGACTCTGACAGTCTTCAATCTGCTCGTTTATGCAGACGTTTGAGTCGCAGTGAGGGATGAGGGTTATATGCATGTGTGCATGTGCATGCACTCACCCACCCACACACACACATACACACACTCACACAAACACACACACAGTGCTGATGGTGACAAATGAAAGCCTCATTATTACAAGTGTTTTATTATTACTCAACCAGAAGACAAGCTGCTCTCAGACATGAGGTTTAACGAGGTTACCACGGCGATGAAGGCTGACTGTCATCAGTGAGGAGGGAACCAATTACTCACTGATGCCCCCACCCGCACACACACACACACACACACACACACACACACACGGACTGACCCAGCACTGTCTGTGTTGAAGCTCAGCAGCAGGAATCAAACGCTGATCAGAACGAACATGAGGCACTACACCACTCCACCTTCAACCCCGTTATCTCATCACAGGTTAGACACTTACTGAACATGCCTTCTGTAATTAGCGTTCCATTCAGGCCTAAAAAGTCCGGCCCGGCCAGCCCGAACCCATATAATGTTTTCAGAGCCCAACCCGTAACCGGGGGATTAATTGTAAGTACAGGCCTGAACCCGAACAAAAAAACAAAATTTTTTAAATTAAGCTTTTACTGCTTTTGTAAGCAAATCAGTTAGACATGATATTTTAAAAATGTATTTCAAAGAAAGGAAGATATCAGATTTCTTGTTTCACCAAATGGATATTAACAAAACAAATAGTGTAAAAAATCAACTCTAAAGATCGGCTGTTACTCAGATGAACAAAATATGTTTAGTGCTAAATTATTTGGAAAAATATAGAACAAGTCTATTTTAATTGAACACACTTCGGCTGTTGTAGCTGCTGCTACTTCCTTCAGCACAGATGACAGCAGGTGAGGAGACGTGCGCGGCTGGTGATCAGCTGATCCATCTGAGCTTAACTGGACTTTTTTTTAACCACTTTCAACCATCCGGTTGGACCTGCCTCCTCTTCTACAAGTAGATTAACACAATTTTATATCTGCATTCTTATTTAGTTTTCTTTGTGCTGTATGATTCGTAAAACCACATCAAGGCCCGAGACCCGGCCCAGTCTGCACATTAAGCACATTATTATGTCCTGGGTCCAGCCTGAATTCGTGTCAGGTCGGGCCGGGCTTTGGGCCCAGGTTAGAAATGACAGCCCTGTTCTGTATTGTCCAGTTTTAAGAAGTTCTGAAGGACTGGACCCAGACCAAACTGTGTGGTTGGGCTTCACAGCTGGCAGATAAATGGTATATTTACAGGAGTTGCTGCTGAGTTGATGGAGGACGGAGCAGAAACAACACAAACGGTAGTTTTTATATAAATCAGATAAGACACGGCCAGTAATCATGTGTGTGTGCCAATCTTCTTTTCTTACCACATGGCTGCACTCGCTGATTACCTGATTTGACTGTTTCAACCTTTCTGTTTGCCAATGGCTTTTACACACACACACACACACACACACACACACACACACACACACACACA
>NC_056514.1:42145186-42149888 GCF_014905685.2 Nematolebias whitei | reverse complement strand
CACACACACACACACACACACACACACACACACACACACACACACACTGCCCTGCATTCAATCATCTTCTGCCCTGATGTGTGTGTTTAACAATGACGAATGTCAATACAAACGTCAGCACTGTTGACCCTCCTGCTGTCCTTGGGTCAAAACGACCCTGAGAACAGCAGGAGGGTCAAACTCTTTGTATCCAAATGACTCCAACATTAAAACTGGGTTTTCTTGGGTTCAATATTAAGGCCGGTGTTGATGGTATCCAGGAGGAACAATGTGGGTTTCATGCTGGCTGTGGAACACTGGGCCAGCTCTTTACCCTCACTGGGGACCTCTAGGGGTCATGGAAGGTTGCCCATCCAGTCTACATGTGTTTTGTGAAGTTGGAGAAGGTGTTCAAACATGTTCCTTGAGGTACACTGTGGGGGAACTCTGTGAGTCTGAGATTAGGGCTCTGTTGCTATGAGCCATTTGGTCCCGATACAAGTGGTGCAAGAGTTTGGTTTACATCGCCGGCAGGGAGAGAGTACCATTTGGTGGCCTCAGGATTCCATGTCTGCTATTTGCAGATGATGTGGTCCTGTTGGTGTCATTGCTCCATGATCGTCAGCTCTCACTGGAGCGGTTCGCAGCTGGTATCCTCCCAGACTGAGGGCTCTTCCAGCTGTGAACCGCTCCAGTGAGAACTGAAGATCAGAGCGCAATGACACCAACAGAACCTATGCAGGTGTTCTCCACAGGTCTATAGCAGGTGGGAGTGAGGTCCTGCTTCAAGGGGAGGAGTTCAAGTGTCTCTGGGATTTGTTGACAAGTTAAGAATGGCGTGTAAGAATGACAGAAGGACCAGATAAGCTTCAGCAGTATTGTGTAGAGCTAGAGAGTTTCTTAATGAAGGTCAACATTAAAGCTGAGTGTGTCCACAATGAGAAGAACACCCTGCATTTATGATGCTTTTGAGACTTTCTGAAGACCCGGCTCATATGGTACAATTTGTAGACTTAATCTAGCCCAGTGCTCAGAGACAAACCCACCCAATCATCTTCATCTGATTGTTTTAAAAGATATTTCACAAACACAGATTGTTTCCTTCAGAACCAGAACTGCAAACTTTATGTGTGTCTATTCTGTTTTATAAACATGCCATTGTGTGTATACAATATGTATGTTGTGTATGGCCATGTGTTGTACCTTGGGTAGTCTCTCAGGGTCTCCAGGGTGGCGGGGCACAACCTTCTGTAACCTTTGGAAACCATAATCAATGGTGGGCTCATTTAGTGCTGAGGAAGAGGAGAACAAAGAAGGTTACATGTTAAAACAAACCCCAAAGAGCTCCAGACGTGGGCAGAAACAAAAGTTGTCATGATTGTGACATCACCACATGAATAAACTTCTGCAAACTCCTTTTTTTTCCCCTTGTCTGTCCGGCATTGTGACACTTAGAATTATTGTCTGAGTGTCAAAGTGATGCCCAACAGATTTACTTTAACAAGCAGAGCATCATGGCTGGCCTTAATGCTCTGCTTGATATAAAAATTAAATTTTATTAGAATATGCTTTGGGTTTGTTTCAGATGTAATGGACACGGGGATGGAAAACAAAGAAGATAAAAAAGCAGAAAAGTGGGAGAAGAGTTAAAAGGTAAAGAAGGAGATAGGAATAGAGGAGAGAGAGAGAGGGATAAACAGAACTCAAATCAACATCACTGAAGTCTGACTCTAGACCTGCGGAAAGAAAAAAAAGACAAAACCGAGAAACCACAACAACAAACAACAAATATAATGATACTTATAACATCAGTAGAAAGTATTTTACACAGTACATGGTAATACAATGATGGCCACCACAACCCAACTGAGTGTGTATCTGATAAACACCTGAATCTAAACACCTGTGTGAGCATGATGTCACTATAAGGTTTCTCCATAAAAATGTTCAATAGTGGATGTGGGGACCCATAACCTGTCCCCACAGGACACGAAGGTAACACAGGGAAGACCGGAACCACAGATACACAGCGGTCCCCAAACCCAGAACTCCGGTAGTCCCCCAACAGGGACACCCACACCCCACAGAGAGAGAAGCAAAGAGAAGCAAAATGAAGCCCCTTGCGATCCCCAGCAACAACAATGCAAAAACCCCCAGGAGGCCTTAGCGACGAGTCAACAGGCCCCGCCGGCAATCCACCACAGGAGGGGAGCACGACACACCAAATGGGGGGCCAAAACTGATCCAAGAGAGGGGGGCCACCAAAAACCCAACCTGAGACAAACAGGCACACAGAGACAGCCCGACAGAGCCTCTGTTGGGCTATCCATGCGCCCCACTTGCCCAACAGTGACCGCAAGCCGTCCCCAGGTCGGGGGCCAGAGCAGCAGGGAGCAGCAGCCGAGGAAGGCCGGCCCAGCACACCAATGAAAGCCCCACACCACAGGCCCGGAGAGGCCCTGGCATGCCACCCATGCACCCCCCCACACACAGCACCCCTCACCGTGAATGGCACATCAGACCGACCAGCTAGCACCCTGTCGAAGTGAAGCCACGCCCCCGACCGCCGCCACGCACTACCATCGACCACACACACACAACCACAGCCGACCTCCCACCAGAACCCGGCAGCCACCCCAGCCAAAGGGCTGGCCATCGGAACCAGGAACCCCCATCAAGGGGTCCAAACAATTCAGGGAGAACTGGAGCACCAGCCCCACCCCCAATCGCCCCCAAAGGCCCAATACCCACCCACAGCCCAGACCCCAACCAGGCAGCCTACCCCCCCACCCCTGACCCCAAATGTCAGATGGAGAATGAGGGTTTAAGGAAAACTGGAAGACCCAACTCCTCCCTTCCCCCACTCAAATAAGATGTTGATGCATGTTGTTATATAGTGCGTTTAAAATGAGGGGGATGAGGCGGCGACTGGCACAGACCCACCCCCTCCCCAGAGAGCAGGCAGTGCCCGTTCACCTCCCCAACCCTTGCCCAGAACCCTAAATGTCTACATGCTACATACTGTATGAGAGTGTGCACAGGTCCCGGAGGTGAGAATGATTACACATCCCACCCCCTATATGCCACCGTGTGCCCACTCCAGACCCTTTATATGCATGTGTCGTGAGAATGTTATATGCGAGTGTCTAGGTTGTTTGATCAAATTGGGGCCCAGGTCTCCACGAACCACGGAGATGGAGGATCCTCCCTGCAGCTCAGTGGTGCACCTGAACCCCAAGGCCCTGCTTGAGTGGTGGTGTGATGGAGTGGGTGGACAAAGATGTCGGGATGGGAAGGAACAACTGAGATGGCAATGCCCTCCCAGGGGGCCAGCTCCCCCACTGACCTCAATAGGCACCCCCATTCTCCGAGATCCACCAGGGGAGGGAGACTCCAGTGCATCCATCCAGGAGCAGGAGGCAGCCACACCACCAGGGACCCAGGCCACAGACCGGCACATAGCCCCAAGGACTGACCAGAACCTGGGCCAGCGACCCAAGCCCCCCCCCCCCCCCCCCCCCCAGACCATCCAGCCCCCCAACCCTATCCCCAGCTCAACACCCAGCCCCCGAACCAAAGAAGCCACCAAACTCCAGCAGCGACAATCAGCCAGTAGTGCCCTAACAGCCGCAGACAGCACACCACGATGACCGAGAGCACACCCCCACCCCCACAAAAGGACCGAACAGTCCACTACAGCAACACCCACAATGAGAGCACCCCATGCAAGGGAGGGCACATGCCCAACATGCCCAGACACCCCCAGGCCAGCAGTGCAGAGCCACCTGAACAAAAGCCCCCCCACCCTCAGCCCCCCCACCACCACAGCCCAGACCCCCAGCCAAGCACCAGACCGCAGCCACAGCCAGGCAGGAAGACACCCAGGCTGAGTCCACCCGCCCTTCCATCCCCCCCTCCCCCATGGCAGAGGCCCCAAAGCCCACCAGCGCACCAAGGGCCCCCAGGCCAGGGTCGGGCACCAGCGCATGCACCGGCCCAAGACCCCGACAACATACCCGCCAAGACCCGAGACCCCCGGATCAAGCCAGGACCCCAGCCCGGGAGCGACAACCCCCAGAACCCTGAACCCACGCCCACCCCAAACCCACCCAGGAGCAGTCAGGCCACCAGGCCAGCAACCTGTGCCCGCCAGCACAGACCACCCAGAGGCCTGCATGCAGCCAGCAGAGGTCAATGCCCAGAACCACCAAAGCCATCTCCCCAGTTGAGCGCCATTGCCCCGGGCCCACGACACCACCCCCATGCCCCCAGCTCCCATACCCCCCACATCAACTTCTGCAAACTTCTAATGTATATTTAGAAAGTTCAGAGAGTTCTTCAGACATTAATGTTTTCAATGGAGTTCGAGCAAAAAAGATACAAGCAGGTGGTTTCCACAGAACTAAAGCAGGTGGTCTTCATAAATCTAAAGCAGGTGGTCTCCACTGATCTAAAGCAGGTGGTCTCCACTTATCTAACACAGGTGATCTCCACAGATCTGAAGCAGGTGGTCTCCACAGATCTAAAGTAGGTGGTCTTCATAGATCTAAAGCAGGTGGTCTCCACAGACTTAAAACAGGTGGTCTCTACAGATCTGAAGCAGGTGGTCGCAACAGACCTAAAGCAGGTCATCTCCACAGATCTAAAGAGGGTGGTATTCATAGATCTAAAGCAGGTGGTCTCCACAGACCTGAAGCAGGTGGTCTCCTCAGACCTAAAGCAG
>NC_056514.1:42117144-42145176 GCF_014905685.2 Nematolebias whitei | reverse complement strand
TAGTCTCCACTGATCTAACGTAGGTGATCTCCACAGACTTAAGGCAGATGGTCTCCACAGATCTGAAGCAGGTAGTCTCCACAGACCTAAAGCAGGTTGTCTCCACCATTCTAAAGCAGGTGGTCTCAACATACCTAAAGCAGGTGGTCTCTACAGATCTGAAGCAGGTAGTCTCCACAGACCTAAAGCAGGTGATCTCCACTGATCTAACACAGGTGATCTCCACAGATCTAAAGCAGGTGGTCTCCAAAGACCTAAAGCATGTGGTCTACAAATACCTAAAACAGGAGTTCTCCACAGATCTAAAGCAGGTGATCTCCACAGATCTGAAGCAGGTGGTCTTCATAGAACTAAAGCTGGTGGTCTCCACAGACCTAAAGCAGGTGGTCTCTACAGATCTGAAGCAGGTAGTCTCCACAGACATAAAGCAGGTGATCTCCACTGATCTAACACAGGTGATCTCCACAGATCTTAAGCAGGTGGTCTCCACAGACCTAAAGCAGGTGGTATCCACAGAGTTAAATCAGGTGGTCTCCACAGATCTAAAGAAGGTGGTCTTCAGATATATGAAGCAGGTGGTCTCCACAGACCTAAAGCAGGTGGTCTTCACAGATATAACAAAGGCGGTCTTCATAGATCTAAAGCAGGTGGTCTTCACAGACCTAAAGCAGGTGGTCTCCACAGACCTAAAGCGGGTGGTCTCCTCAGACATAAAGCAGGTGGTCTCCACTGATGTAACACAGGTGATCTCCACAGATCTGAAGCAGGTGGTCTCCACAGATCTAAAGAAGGTGGTCTTCATAGATCTAAAGCAGGTAGTCTCCATATATCTAAAGCAAGTGGTCTCTACAGACCTAAAGCAGATGGTCTCCTCAGACATAAAGCAGGTGGTCTCCAAAGACCTGAAGCAGGTGGTCTCCACATAGCTAAAGCAGGTAGTCTCCACTGATCTAATGCAGGGGATCTCTACAGACTTAAGGCAGGTGGTCTCCACAGATCTGAAGCAGGTGGTCTCCAAAGACCTAAAGTTGGTGGTCTCCACATACCTAAAATAGGTGGTCTCCACAGACCTAAAGCATGTGGTCTCCAAAGACCAAAAAACAGGAGGTATCCACAGATCTGAAGCAGGTGGTCTTCATAGACCAAAAGCAGGTGGTCTCCACATATCTGAAGCAGGTGGTCTTCATAAATCTAAAGCCAGTGGTCTACTATATTTCTTCATGTTGGAGCATCACTTATGTTTGGATAGAATGAGTTACTTTGATAGAAGACAACCAAGGCTGGACAGTCAGGTATGCTGAAAGATTCAGTGTGCCATTCAGAACAGAACCTTTAAAATCTTTGGGTTTTCACTCAAACTTGAAAACACACAAACAATCAAACACACACATTGCAGTCAGTACCAGAATGTTTGTCACTGCTTCACTAGAAGTAATTATTACTGTGCCCACTACATGGACTCGTGTACACTACAGGGACCTGTGCACACTGCAGGGACTCGTGCACACTGCAGGGACCCGTGCACATCACTCAGACACGTTGAATTCATCAGATTCTTTTTTTTTTTGCTCCTCCTTGAACATAATTTACAGTTTAAACTTGCTGGAAGGTGATAAATCTGAGTGTCAGTGAACGCAGCAGAGCACAGCAATGACTGTGCACGTGTGTGTGTGTGTATGTGTGTGTGTGTGTGTGTGTGTGTGTGTGTGTGGGATGGGGCAGGTGATTGCATGAATCATAATCCCGTCTTGGTTCAGCTGCATTTAACAAGATTTAATCCAACTCCCCTATACTTCCACACAGAGTGTGTTTGGGTTACTCTGTGTGTGTGTTAGTGTGTTTTAAACTGTGTACCTGTGTGTAAGCTTGTATGTTGTCAGTCCTTGACGACCTGCAGGGCGGAACCAGCAGCAGTTAAAGTGGTGTGTTAGCTCTCCTGATGTCTGTGTTATCTGCAGCCTCTGGGATTGTGTGACCTTGTTTTGTGTTGCTTGTCGTTCGCTCTCTTATCTGTTGTACGTCTGTTTAGCCTGAATGTGTCTCCTCAAAGATCCAGCCTGACGCTGAATGAACCAGGAGAACCTCTGCTGCAGAACTAAAGCTGCAATTCACTTGTGGTTGGTAACTTCAGATGTTTGGACTCCTCTGCACTAATAATTGGCCTAACGATGGTCAGTTAGCTAACTGACCATTGTTAGGACAATTAATTGTACATTGTTAGGAGAGCTAATTAGGTTTAATTAAGGCTGATCTGGAGTTAACGAGCCTCTGCATGAAGATCATATTGATGTGACTACTCCCTATACATCCAATCAATCACTCATTGTTCATCATCTCAGGAGTAATCTCCACTAGAACAGTGTGACCTTTCTGAATTTATGGTTCTGACCAAGAGAAACTGTGATTCTAACAGGATTTATGCTGTTATTATTAAAACTGTATTTTAAGCAAGCAAATCCCATTGAGATCACAGATCTCTGTTTCAAGAGGTCTTAAGGCATCCTAACGTGCATGTTTTTAGACACACAAACTCCAGGCCAAATCCAGGCCTAGAATCAAGAAATGTTTGGACCTGCGAGCCGCTGAAACCGAGCAGTTTACGGAGGAGACCCGGTCCGCCGCCGATTGGACCTGCGAGCCGCTGAAACCGAGGAATCTAGACTAAAGTTAGGAACCGAACTTATGCAAGAGTTGTTGCTGGTACTAGCACTACAGAAGATGCACCACAGGAAGAACTACAGACTCTGGAGGAGCAAGTAGTGAACTTTTTACAAAACAAAAACATTGACATCGAACATGAGGACATTTCAATCTGTCACACCCTGCCCAACAAATCAGATAAAGCCAAACCATCCATAGTCATCAAGTTCATTAGCAGGAAATCAAGAAACAATGTGATAATGCAAGCAAAAAAACTGAAGGGAACAAATGGTTACATAAATGAACATCTAACTAAAAAAAATGGAAATATTGCACGAGAAGCAAGGTTGTTGAAAAAACAGAAAAAAATAGCATCAACTTGGACAAGAAATGGAAACATCTGGATCAAAATACAGGAAGGATCTCAGGCTAAAATAATAAAAGACCTGAAGGATCTGGAAAAACTAAAATGAGCTCAGGAGAGGACAGATGATAAATCATTGACATAACTTCACAAACAAGAAATTAACAAAATATAAAATGAACAAATACATTAAAACATGGCAACATACGAAGACTTAGAGTTTAAAATATACAATGTTGAAGATGTGATCGATACAAATATTTTCCCTGCAATAAAAGACTGTGAATATTACAACGAAGAACAGTTTAATGACATCAATATAACAAATGGAGGTCTCTCTATTATTCACTTTAATAGTAGAAGTTTAAATGCAAATATATCCAAAATAACAGATTATTTAAAACAGCTAATCAATCAACCTTTATTTCTACAGGTAAATCCCATTGAGCCTCGAGGACTCATTTACAAGAGAGACCTGATTTCAACAAAGAAAGATGACAACAATGGACAACAGCAACAACAATAAACAGTTATAAAAAAGCATACTAGTTTGTTTTTTTTAACAAATAGGATGGCTAAAAGGAAAAGGTAACAAAAACAACAACAACAACAAAAAACAAACAGCTAGATTCCAAGACAAATGTAGAAAACTAAACACAGGAACATGTCTGCATTGGACCCTGCCAGGTGTCCAACAGATTCTTAAAGACACTTAGAGAGGTCAAAGGTCGAGAGCTAAACAGAACTTTTACAATAATAGCACTGTCAGAGACATGGTTCAACAATGAAAACACAACTAATGTTCACATGGAAGGTATGAATTATATCATGTGAACAGAAGCAACAAAAGAGGTGGTGGAGTGGCTCTATTTGTTAAAAATGAAATAAAATGTAAATTAATTAATGAAATGTCAATAGTTGTTGATAATATCATGGAAATAATAACAATAGAAATAATAAACAAGAATGATAAAAACATGTTGATAAGTTGTGTATATCGATCTCCAGGATCAAATATAGAAATATTCACTGATAAAATCGTACAACTATTGGACAAGAGTTTTAATAAAAACATTTTTTTCTGTGGAGACTTTAATATTGACCTGGGAAATAAAACAGATTCAAATAACATCAGTACATTTACAAATTCATTGTATAGTTTAAATCTTTATCCGTTAATATCAAAACCAACAAGAATTACAACTCATAGTGCTACAATAATCAATAATATTTTCACAAATGTAACAAATGGGGATGTGATGGGAGGTATTTTAACGAGTGATTTGAGTGATCATTTACCAGTTTTCATGATTTATAAAAATGATCAAAGCATTACAAAAGAAATCACATTTAAGAAAAAAACAATAAACACAAAAAAAGCAATGGACAAATTAAAAGATGATTTACATAAACAAAGCTGGAAAGACGTGTATGTTGATGATGTGAACAGATCATATGATGAGTTTATGAATATTTTAGGAGCTCTGTATGAAAAGAATTGTGTGCAAAATAATTATACAAAGAGAAATGTTGTTGACCAACCATGGATGATGAAAGAGTTGAGAAATGCTTGTAAAAAAAGAATTATTTTTTTATTTTATTTGTATTATCACATTTTGATGTTGTCAGTCCGGGGAGTTGAACCTGCAACTTTCCGATCAGAGGCCCATTTTCTCCAACCTCTGCGCCACCATTCCCCTGTTAGGCCTGCATTGTTCCTGATGTGGCAGTTCAGACTCTGGATGAGTTCATACCAGTCTGGATGAGTTCCAGTTGCTGTCTGTTGCTGCTGTTACACTTGAATTTCCCATCCGTGGGACAATAAAGGCTGTTTCTAGTCTATTCAGAGCCTGGATGGGTTTATGGGTAATGCAATGTTTCCTTATAGTAGAAGTATAGTAGAAGTATAGTATAGTTTTCCTTCGATCAACAAGATAATCTCAGATTCTGCAGGTGTTTGCTGTTGACTCCAGTTTTCTTCTCATGTATTGTTCAAATCAAGTATAATGTATTTGTACAACACATTTAAGAACAATTATCGTTGGTCAAAATGCTACTCGCAAAGCAAAAAGTTATGATAGTTCAAAATAAAAACTATTAAAAATGTGACAAGACAAAATAAAACAATTAAATGGAACTATACATATTATAGATTTTATTTTTCTATATTTTCCTAAAAGAGCACTTCGCTCTCAGACTGTAGGTTTAATTGTGTGTCCTAGAGTTTCCAAAGCAGAAGGGGAGGCAGATTTTTCAGGTATCAGGCTCCTCTCTTCCAGTTTTTGTCTTTGAGGCTGACACAATGCCCAGTTTTAAGACAGGGCTTAATAATTTCCTTTTTGATAAATCCTATAGTTAGGGTTGGCTTGGGTTTCCTGAGCTAACACTTAGTTCTGCTACTATAGGCTTGGACTTTTGGAGGAGAAATTGACCACATTCCTCTCTCTGCTGCTGTCTTTACTTGCTCTACTCTACCATTTGTAATTATTTCTATCATAGCATGTTTTTTTCTTTCTTCTTATAGAAAGTACACATGGACTATAGAAAGTACAACTGGACTATATAAAGTACAGCTGGACTATAGAAACAACACCTTGACTATAGAAAGTACACATGGACTATAGAAAGTACACCTGGACTATATAAAGTACACATGGACTAAAGAAAGTACACCTGGCCTATAGAAAGTACATCTGGACTATAGAAACAACACCTGGACTATAGAAAGTACACATGGACTATAGAACGTACACCTGGACTATAGAAAGTACACCTGGACTATAGAAACCACACCTGGACTATAGAAAGTACACCTGGACTATATAAAGTACACATGGACTATAGAAAGTACACCTGGACTATAAAAAGTACACCTGGACTACAGAAAGTACATCTGGACTATAGAAAGTACACCTGGACTATAGAAAATACATCTAGACCTGTCATTCTGTGTCTGTTTCTACTTCCTGTCCCCTCAGACCCAGCTGGTTGAAGCAGATGGCCGCTTGTCCTGAGCCTGGTTCTACTGGAGGTTTCTTCCTGTTAAAAGGGAGTTTTTTTCCTTTCTACTGTTTCCTTAGTGATTGCTCAGGATGGGAGACTGTGACGAAGTGAAGCTTCAACACAATCGAATAGAGAGATAACTAGATAGATAACTTGGACTAATTGTCTTTTGTAATCAGATTCAGATATTCTTTATTGTCATTCACACCTCATGTGGTACATGTAGTGGAACGAAATTATGTACACAGGGTCCCAGTTACATCCAACAATAAAATGTAAAAGAAAAACAGTAATAACATCTAAGATATGAACTAAGAAAAACATCAACTAAATATACACTAAGCACTCATAACATAAAACATTGAACATCAGCACAAACATGAACATGAGTCTGTGAGCAGATGAGCACGCATGAACACATCAACATGAAACAGATCAGCAGCAACATGAAACAGATCAGCAGCAAGATGATGTGATTTTTCACAGTGATTATTCTGGTTAGAGATTCATGAGTCTAACAGCCTCAGGGTAGAAGCTGTTCCTCAGTCTAGTGGTTCTACACTTAATGCTCCTCAACCTCCTTCCTGAGGGGAGCAGGGCAAAAAGTGTGTGCTGGGTGAGTGAGGTCCTTCATGATGCAGATGGCCCTCTTCCTGCATCTGGAGGTGTAGAAGTCTGTGATGGTGGGGAGACTGACTCCAACATCTTCTGTGCAGCCTTCACCATTCTCTGCAAAGCTTTTCTTTCTGCAGCTGTGCAGCCTCCATGCCACACGTTGATGCTGGAGCACAGGATGCTCTCCACTGCACACCTGTAGAAGGAGGTGAGGACTGAGCTTCCAGACCAGCTCGTCTCAGCCGCCTGAGGAAGTAGAGTCTCTGATGAGCTTTCTTGATCAGGCTGGTGGTGTTGTTGCTCCAGCTGAGGTTGTTGTTCAGGTGCACACCCAAGTACTTGTAGCTGGAGACCACTTCCACCACAGATCCTCTTATATTTAACGGGGTGTAGGTGTGTTTGTTCCTTCTGAAGACCACAATCATCTCATTCATCTTCTTCACATTGATGTGAAAGTTATTCTCTTTGCACCAGCTCTCCAAGTGTTCCACTTCCTGCTTGTAGCTGGACTCATCATTGTTTGTGATGCATCCCACCACCGCTGTATCATCTGCAAACTTTACAATATGACAGTCTGGATGAGTAGCTGCACAATCATTTGTGAGCAGAGTAAACAGGAGAGGGCTCAACACACATCCCTGAGGAGAGCCAGTGCTGAGGGTCATGGTGGAGGAGGAGAAGTTGTGGATCCTCACTAACTGTGGTCTGTTTGTTAAGAAGTCTTGTACCCAGTTGCAAATGGAGGGGCTTAGTCCTAGTGTGAATAGTTTGTCCATCAGGGTTTGGGGATCATGGTGTTGAAGGCAGATGTGAAGTCCACAAAGAGCATACGGACATAAGAGTCGTTTTGCTCCAGGTGGTTGAGAGCAGTGTGGACCACAGAAGAGATGTCATCCTCTGTCGATCGGTTCTCATGGTATGCATACTTATGAGGGTCCTCGTTGATGTTGATGGTTGTTTTGTGGGTCATGACCAATTTTTCGAAGCATTTAGTGACTACCGAGGTGAGGGCTACTGGCCGATAGTCATTCAGACCAGTCACTTTAGAGCTTTATGGGACTGGGATGATGGTGGCAGTCTTCAGGCAGGTGGGTACTGTCTCCAGGGTAAGTGAGGTGTTAAAGATGTCTGCCAGTACCTCGCAGAGCTGATTGGCGCATTCTTTCAACACTTTTCCGGGGAAGTTGTCTGGGCCGGTTTCCTTGTGCGTATTAATCCACCTGAAAGTACTCCTTACTTTGGCTGAGGTCACGAGGAGATGCTCTTCCTCTGGTGATGAGGCGAGTCTGGTGTTGGGTGGTCTGTTCGGGTCTTCAAAGTGTGCATAGAACTTGTTGAGGGCATCAAGCAGAGATAGGTCTTTAGGGCATTGTTCGCTCCTGCTTTTATAATATGTTATGCACTTAATGCCCCTCCACATGTTCCAAGGGTCTTGTGAGGTGAATTGACCCTCAATCCTCAATTCAATTCAATTCAGTTTATTTTTATAGCGCCAAATCACAACAAAGTTTTCTCAGGGCACTTTATAGGAATATTCACATATATAAAAGCCAATTAGTAAAGTTCTCTATCTAAGGAAGCCAGCAGACAAGTTGAATCTTGGCTTCGTTGCAGTCTCCCATCCTGAGCAAGCACAGTGGCAACAGTGGAAAGGAAAAACTCCCTTTTTAAAGGAAGAAACCTCCAGCAGAACCAGGCTCAGGACAAGCGGCCATCTGCTTTGACCGGCTGGTTGAGAGGACCGGAAGGAGAGACAAACGAACACAGAATGGTAGGTCCAGGTATAGGTCCAGGTGTATCTGAAAGACAAAACAAAAAACATGTTAAGGATAGAAAATAATTACAAATACAAAACAGGTTGAGCAGATTAAGTAAAGACAGTAGTAGAGTGAAAATTGTGGTCAGTTTGGCCTCCAGCAGTCTAAGCCTATAGCAGCATAACTAAGGGACAGATCAGGAAACCCAAGCCGACCCTAACTATAGGATTTAGCAAAAAGGAAAGTCTTAAGCCTAGTTTTAAAACTGGACAATGTGTCAGCCTCACGGACAGAGATTGGAAGTTGGTTCCACAAGAGAGGAGCCTGATAGCTAAAAGATCTGCCTCCCATTCTGTTTTTGTAAATTCTAGGAACCACAAGTAAACAAGTAAATTCTCTGTGCAATATGTAGCCTCGGCCCTCTTAATACCAGCAACCAGCTCTTTCCTTGTCCTTCTCAGCTCCTGTGAGTTTCCAGACCTGAAGGCAGTGTTACTGGCTTCCAGCAGGGTGCGCACCTCTGCATTCAGCCAAGGTTTTCTGTTTGGGTAACTTTTAACATATTTTATGGTGGGGACGGTGTCAGTACATGTACTAATGAAACCCAGAACTGAGGTTGCGTATTGGTCCAGATCAAGCGATCTTCCATTTTCAATAGCTTCTCTGAAAACCTGCCAGTCTGTTCGATCAAAATAATCTCCCAATATGGGCCACTGTCCTAGATCCAACATTTAACTTTCTTTTGTACCAGTCTGGAGCGTCTCTGAGGGGGCAGGTAAGAAGGAGCCATTAAGATTGAGATGTGATCAGAGAATCCTAGGTGGGGGTGGGGTTCGGCTTTTTATGCATCTTTTACGTTTGTGTAAACATGGTCCAAAGTGTTGTTTCCACGTGATGGTATGCCCACATGCTGGTAAAAACTTGGGAGGCAGTCCTTTAGATTCACGTGATTAAAGTTTCCAGCTACCACGTAAAGAGCCTCAGGGTGTTTGTTCTGTAGCGAGCTGAGGAGATGATGGAGCTCCTACAGAGCGTGGTTAGCATTAGCATCCGGAGACATGTAAACAGCGGTAATGAATGCCACTGTGAACTCGCGGGGTAGATAATGTGGCCAACAGTTCACTGTTATTTGCTCCAAAGCCTTCGCGCATGAGCTTTTTACAACAGTACAGTTTGTGCACCAACTTTTACTCACATAAATGCACACTCCGCCTCCCCGTGATTTCCCCGTTAGCTCGCTGCAGCGGTCCGCTCAAAAAAAAGTCTGTCATCCAGCTGAAAGACTGTGTCCAGCATTTCACTTGTAATCCATGTTTCTGTGAGGCAAAGCACTGCACATTTCATCATCTCTTCTGACGCGCCCGCTCTCAGACGAAGCAAATCCATCTTGTTCTTCAACGAGTGGATGTTCGACAGAAAGAGAGACGGCATCGGGAGTTTTCCGGCTTTAGCGTTAGCTTGTAGCTTCACTATAACCCTCACCCGGCATCCTCTTTTCTTAAGCCGGGAGCAGCGCTTCCTCTTCTGCCCGTTGGAACGCCTCTGCTGCAGCTTCCAGGTAGATGACTTTAAGATCTGCATTCTGCCGAGCATAGTTTTGAGTTTGTTGCCAATTTCTGATGTAATTTGTGGCAAATCCACTCCTATTCTCATCATTTCGGTTCGGCTGTAGCTCACATGCATAAATCATGTGGAGTCAGGCACAAAGTCAATATCAAAACTTTTAAAAACTGAGATAGTACCGGGAGCCTGTGAAGCTGCAACTGCTCTGAGCATGACCATCTTGGCAATTTTGGCAATAATGGCAAGTTCATTGGCAAATTTGGCAATAATGGGCCCTATGATGAACTTGCAACCTGTCTAGGGTGTCCTCCGCCTCTCGCAGTGATAACTGGACATGGGCATCAGTGACCCCCGTGACCCAAAAAGGAAGAAGCGGGAAAAGATAATGGATGTATGTTTTATAATGTGTGAATGTTTCTGTGAAGTGCCCTGAGACAACTTCTGTTGGGACTTGGAGCTACAGAAATAAACTGAACTGAACTGCATTAAGTAAAATGTTATACAGTATTAAAAGTGAGAACAAATGACAACATTGTTCATGCTTCCACATGTTCATGCTTCCATGTGTTCATACTTCCATTTGTTCATGCTTCCATGTGTTCATGCTTCCACGTGTTCATGCTTCCATATGTTCATGCTTCCATGTTTACAACAAAACTATGTTCTGTTTTCCAGGCAGGACAACATTGTTCTACCTGCTGATAATCTGAACCTGAACCTTCAAACTCAACCTGCAGTAAATAAGTCTGTCTGAAATTACCTTTTCACATGTTCCTTCTGTCTGTTACAGAACATCTTGTCTACTAAGCTTTAATAAAGTCATCAGGTTTTTTAGGGTGTCAATACAGATCAGACACAGTTGTGAGTAAATGGTCCACATGCAGAACATCTGAGGTTCTGTCCAAGTTAAAATGTAAATCTGAAGACGGGTCAGACAGAAAGTGTCAGAGCAAGTTCTTGTCTTTGATCAATACTCATGGAACATTCATGAACAGACAGGAGGTGTGTGTCCACCCATTTGATGCTGTTATTTCCTTAATAAACATAAATGTGTTCACGGATCTTGACTTTGATCTGATTCATTCTGTTCCTGTCAGAGAACTGGAGTTTGATAAGAATTTGAGTAATGTGACTTACATCTGAGTCCTGGTTCCATCTTGTTTTGTTAGGGTTGGTAATTAAGTAAAATTTTATTTATATAGCGCTTATAGCGTCCATGTTAGGGTTCACCACATGCTCACCTTAGGTTTCTTAAACAACCATCACAATTTAATGTTTGATTTTGCTCAGAATGAGTCTAAAGCGCCACTAATATTTCTGAATGTTTTCTGGAAAACTGTCCAGAGAAAACTGGAGTCAGAAAGCTGGATAAGAACCACAGAATGAAATGCTGGATGAAGATGTGTGTGACGGGCTTACCTGTGTAGACAAATCTTCCTGGAGCCCCTTTACAGAACTGCTTGGACTTGTAGGACAATGTGACCTCAACAACACCTGGGATGTGACGGGGCGGAGTCTGAACCCTGATGGCATGAGGTGTGATTAACTGGAGACATTAGAGACATTAGAAACATTAGGGTCATTTGACACATTTGAGACCTTAGAAACATATGAGATGTTAGTGACATTTGAGACATCCCTTGTTCAGCTGGGGGACTTCAACACTCACGTGGACAATGACAGTGAGACCTGGAGAGGTGTGGTTGGGAGGACACCCAACACCATGTTCAAACATAAGGGTGTGCATATGTGCTCTTGGCACCAGAACACACAAGGCTGCAGTTCATGATCGACTTTATTGTCGTCTCATCTGATCTGCGGCCACATGTCTTGGACACTCAGGTGAAGAAAGGGGCGGAACTCTCCACTGACCACTAATGAGTTGGCTCCGATGGTAGGGGAGGATGCCGTTCCGAGCTGGCTGGCCCAAAGGTATTGTGAGGGTCTGCTGGGAACATCTGGCAGAGTCTCCCGTGAGACGGAGATTTAACTTCCACCTCCAGGAGAACTTCAAACATGTTCCGGAGGAGGTAGAGGACATTGAGTCCGAGTGGGCCATGTTCTGCACCTCTATTGTTGAGGCAGCTTAATGGAGCTGCGGCCGTAAGGTTGTCGGTGCCAGTCGCGGCGGTAATCCTTGAACCTAGTGGTGGACACCAACGGTGAGAGATGCCGTCAGGCTGAAGGAGGAGTCCTATCGGGCATTTTTGGCCTGTGGGACCCGGAAGCAGCTGATGGGTACCGACAGTCCAAGTGGAATGCGGCTAGGGTGGTCGCTGAGGTAAAAAAAAACTTGGGTGTGGGAGTTCGGAGAGGCCATGGAGAATGACTTCCGTATGGCTTCGAGGTGATTCTGGTCCACCAGCCGGCATCTCGGAGAGGGGGGGGGAGGGGGGTGCAGCAGTACACCACCAACACTGTTTATAGTGGGGGTGGTGCGCTGCTGACCTCAACTTGGGATGTCGTGGGTCGGTGTGCAGAATACTTCAAAGACCTCTTCAATCCCATCGGCACGTCTTCCACTGAGGAAACAGAGCCTGGGGACTTTGGGTCGGGCTCTCCAATCTCTGATGCAGAGGTCATCAAGGTGGTTAAAATGCTCCTCAGTGGCAGGGCCCCAGGGGTGAATGAGATTCGCCCAGAGTTCGTTAAGGCTCTGGATTTTGTGGGGTTGTGTTGGCTTACATGACTCTACAATATTGCATGGACATCGGGGGCAGTTCCCCTGGATTGGCAGACCGGGTGGTGGTACCCCTATTCAAAACATGGAAGCATAAAACTTACATCAAAACATCGACAATATTTCAGCCTCCATAGCCCTTCATCTGGAGTTTGGTGGAGGAGCAGAGCTGCTTTTCAACGGCCAGAAGGAACATTATGTGACTCTCCCAAGCCAATCAGAGCCCTGGGACATGAAGCAGCTGCTGGTTTGGATCCAACAGAACCTCCTGAACGAGTGCCCCGAGGTTTTTGTTCAGGGAGTTTCTGTGAGGCCCGGGATTCTGGTGCTGATCAACGACATTGACTGAGAGCTCATGGGCGAGCTGGGCTATCGGCTACACGACAAAGACAACAATGTGTTTATTTCTACGCTCCACTGAGGATAAAACTAGAACCATTCGAGGCTTTTCTCCACATCCTGTGAACCGACAGCCCCCCTCCCCCTGCGTGTTACCACATCCCAACAACAGCCTCCTCATTGGACACTGATGGTGTCGACGCAGTCCGACAGTTGATGATGCTCAGTGGGAAAGAATAGAATAGAATAGAATTCAACTTTATTGTCATTGCACATGTCACAGGTACAAAGCAACGAAATGCAGTTTGCATCTATCCAGAAGTGCTTAGCAAGAAAAATAAATTGGTAGATATATATAGTACAACATACAGTTAGTTGCTTTGAATATGCTATAGGTATAAATATATACAGGTTGTGAGTGTACAGACAATGAACAGGTTATAATATGAAGGGGTATAAACAGCTATATAAAGAAAAAAAATATATATATAAGTATGTGAGTACTTATGAACAGTAGATAGTAGATTATGTGTACAGTTTGTACAGTAGTGGGCTAACGGATGAAAGTGCAGGTGGTGGTGTTACAGTCCATGTGCTGTTGTTGTGTGTATGAAAATACAGACCGTTGTTGTTATTCAGATGTCAGGAGGCAGAGTTCAGGAGTGTGACAGCTGTGGGGAAGAAGCTGTTCCGGTACCTGGTGGTTTTAGTCCGGAGACTCCTGTAGCGCCTCCCAGAGAGCAGGAGGGTGAAGAGTCTGTGTGCTGGGTGGCTGAAGTCTTGTGATTTTCCCAGCCCTTTTCAAACACCGCTTCCTGTAGATGTCCTTTATGGCAGGAAGTGGTGCTCCGGTGATGTGTTGGGCAGCTTTCACCACCTTCTGCAGCGCCTTCCGGTCTGAGGCAGAGCAGCTCCTGTACCAGACTGTGATGCAGTTGGTCAGGATGCTTTCAATGGTGCAGCGATAAAAGTTCACCAGGATGTCTGAGGACAGGTGGTTCTTCCTCAGAGTTCTCAGAAAGAAAAGGCACTGGTGAGCTTTCTTGATCAGTTTGGAACAGCCGGTCGTCCAGGTGAGCTCCTCGGAGATGTGGACACACAGGAACTTGAAGCTGTTCACACGCTCCACCACCGTCCCCTTGATGTAGATGGGTGGATGTGGGCCAGCGTTCCTCCTGAAATCCACAATGAGCTGAGGGATGAGGGATGACTGTGTTGAATGCTGAACTAAAATCTATGAACAGCATCTGGGCAAAGGTGTTTTTGTTATCCAAGTGTGAGAGAACAGAGTGCAGTGCTATGGAGACTGCATCCTCTGTGCTCCTGTTCTG
Organism: Nematolebias whitei; assembly: GCF_014905685.2. Classification (NCBI taxonomy): domain Eukaryota; kingdom Metazoa; phylum Chordata; class Actinopteri; order Cyprinodontiformes; family Rivulidae; genus Nematolebias; species Nematolebias whitei. The sequence goes on along the minus strand of NC_056514.1, from coordinate 42,130,884 downwards.
GCGGTATGCAAATTGGTGGGGGTCCAGGGTGGGGGGGAGACAGGATTTGAGGTGTACTAGGACCAGCTGCTCAAAACACTTTGCGATGATGGAGGTGAGGGCTACCGGACAGTAGTCGTTGAGTCTTGATGGTTTTGAGTTTTTGGGTATTGGGACGATGGAGGTGGTTTTGAAGCAGGTTCTCAGGTTCCTAAGCAGGTTCTTTCTTTCTCAGAAAGAAATGGAGATCCAAAAAATATATTTATTTTGGATCAAACACACCAGCCCTGAAGGTTGGATGTCATCCTGAAGAAAAAAAAAACACTTCACTCTTCCTTCCTCACAATTTCCGATTCCGGCAAGCTGATGGACGGGAGCTCCCCTGGCTTCTCTGCAGACTTTTATCATCAAACTGACCCGTTTTTTCGAATCGGACCAAAGTTGGTCCCCCTTCCAACTAAATTCTGTGTTCAGTGACTCAGAGAGCCAGACCGGGTAATCCAAAACATTATTTTGGTCCAGGACAGACCGCTCCCACCCCACCAGTCACTCTGAGCACACCCTGCCAGCCAGGTGACCCCTCGAGCTGGGGAGTCATTGCACGAAGGTCCTGTGTTTTTTTTTCTCTCTCTCTCGGGACCCCAGCAAACTTCTCATCTGTACCTTTGTGGTTCTACCTGGTTCCAACAAGAATTGCTGGGTGGTATTTTGCTGGTTTTCTGCTGAACTGGCCTCTCGTGGTGTCTTCGTTGGTGTGGGGGAAGTGCACCTGTGTCCCCTGAACTGGACCAGAACCAAACCGAATTGGCTGTGGGGGACTTCGTCTTCAACAGTGCCTGTCTCAGCCACAGTGAGCAGCCCATTACCTTTTAATGAAGGACTGTCCACCTCCATGGAATCTCTGTGTTCGCCTAGAGGAGATGCTCTGATGCGTTGAATCGTCGCCGGAACCGGACCGAAACAGAATCGGGCCAGAGACGACTTCAGCCATTTCAGCCTCTTTGCCTCTTGTACTGTGGCATGCTGGAGCTGGACTGGAACAGAACAGGACCAGTGACGACTTCAGCCTCAGCCTCTCTGGTCAGTCTCATCGTTTTTCACCGGAGGTGCCTCTCGTGCTGCGGGTGCCGAGGTGACGTGCAGAGAAGTGCAGTAACAGCGCTGCGTGGTGCTTGAGAGAAGTTCGGAGTTTGCATCGGAGTTGCTGCAGGCCTCCATCCAAACTCACCTGGATAATAATTATTTTTATTCTGGATCACGCTGTTGCCCCCTTTTGACCTGAAACGAGCTAGGACCATGCCTTTCATTTCAGGAAGATTTTCTGGCAGCTTGTTCTGCTATTTGCTGCAAATTATCTGTTTCTGCCTGTTGATTCTGGACCCTGCTTCTTTTTCTCATGGGAGCATCCATCCATCTTCACAGGGGGGGGCAGAGCCCCCCTCAACCCAACTCAAACTACAGTTGGGCCACCTCGTCTGACTTGTTTGTCCATTTGATTTGTGATGCTTTATGGTCTGAGACTTTTCTGCACCATTCATATTATTGTCATTATTTTCAGATCTCAGATTATCTGGAGTCACTGAATCTTGTTAATACACCTGGATCTGCCTATCACTGTAACTTTCACTGTTTTGGGGTTCTGAATGATCGCGTCTTCATTAATATTTCTCATGGTTTGATTATGGGTGCTAAATGTCACACTGTTAACTCCTGTAATTACACATCAGTCACGAAAAATTCAAGAAAATGTCTGATAATAATGTTGTTACTGCCCTCAGGGATTCAGCCCAACCCTGGACCCCCCACTAATTACAGCACACCAAATGACTTTAAAAACATTTCAGGACTTCATTTTCTACAATTAAATGCACGTAGCCTTCTGAGAAAACTTGATGCCTTGAAAATTCTGGTCAGTTCTTCTGGGGCAGATGTAATCTTCATCTCTAAAACCTGGCTCAACAAATCTGTACTGAATAACGACCTGGTAATCAATGGATTTAACATCTATTGCTGTGATCGTCAAAAAAGGGGGGTGGGGGGTGGAGTCGCTATTTACATCAGAGATTACCTGGTTTCTAGTCTTGTGTCTACTAAAACAATTCCAAACCAGTTTGAGGCCTTAGCAGTAAACATCACTTTGAATGGAGGCCAGATCTTATCTGTAGTGGGTTGTTATCACCCTCTCTCAGCAACACCTGAAGCTCTGTCCTCCCTGATGGAATTCCTTGAAAATTTAAAATTCAAAGAGATTTTTTTGACAAGAGATTTCAACATTGACTGGGATAAGTCGAGACCCCTCTGTGATAAATTCAAGGAATGTTACCTGTCACTCAATCTAACCCAACTGATCGACTCTGCCACTAGACCAAACAAAAACCGTCCTGAAAAATCTTCCATCTTAGACCTGTTTTTAACTAATATGCCTCACAAATTCCCTGGTACAGGTGTATTCGCCGACATTTTGAGTGATCATTGTGTAATTGCGGCTCTCAGAGATATTAAACTTCCACCTTCTAAGACCAGATTAATTCAAAAAAGGGATCTGAAACGTTTTTGTGAACAGTCATTCCTCTGGGATCTATCCCACTTTGACTGACATCGTATTCTGTTAACTGACGAAGTGAACTCCGCTTGGAACTATTTTCATAATAGTTTCATTTATTTTGTGAACAAACATGCTCCTTTTCATCAGTTTAGAATAAAGGGACGAGACAGCCCCTGGTTTACTCCAGAGCTAGCTGACCTCCTGCACAGGAGAGATCATCTTTGGGCCACAGCAAGAAAATCTGATTCAGACACTGATTGGTTGAGTTTTCGACAGATGAGGAATAAATGCATAACTGCCACCAAAGCAGCAAAACGCAACTATTTCTTATCCCAGACCTCCAAAAATCTAAATGACCCTAACAGATTCTGGAAAACCATCAAATCTCTCTCGGGCAGCCCCCAATCATCTGATCTCCCATCACAACTCCTGGTTAACTGTGTTCCTTTGTCAAATAAGCACAAGATTCTGAACTGTTTCAACAAACATTTTGTTGCTTCTAGTTCTTTATTTGACACAGTTACTAATGGAAAATCAGCCACTTCACTTAATAACCAAACTTCTACAAATCAAATCCCTCCTACAAGTCAATCCTCAGTTAATCACAGCTTCTCTTTTTCTCCATTCTCAGACAGTGAGGTTAATAAACGAGTAAAAGGTCTTGATCATAAAAAATCTGCAGGTCCAGATGAACTTCCACCTTATTTCTTAAGGCTGGCTGCTCATATCATCACAGTCCCTGTGACCCACATCTTTTATCTTTCCAAAAGCCAAAACTCCATTTCAGACTCTTGGAAAACAGTCTTTGTTCTTCCTTTGTGGAAGGGAAGTGACCCCACCTCACTGAACAACTATCGGCCAGTCTCTAAACTCTGCATTTTAGCCAAGGTTCTAGAAAAACTGATAAACTCTCAACTCAAAAATTACCTGGACTCATATAAAAAATCTTACCTCTCCATCAGTCTGGTTTCAGGAAACAACACAGCACAATGACTGCTTCAATGAAGGTTCTTAATGACGTTGTTGAAGCATTGGATGCTAAGGATTATTGTGCTGCACTTTTCTTAGACCTATCTAAAGCTTTTGATACTGTGGATCATAACATCTTGTGTCATAAGATCTCAGAAATTGGTGTCTCAATTCACACCATTGGATGGTTCTCTAACTATCTCTCAGATCTGAGGCAATGTATTAAACATAATGGTACTTCCTCCAGTTATTTAACAGTCAAAAATGGTGTACCTCAAGGCTCAGTCTTAGGACACACCCTCTATACAATCTACACAGATAATGTAAGAAATGTAATGTAATTACAAATGTAATGTAAGAAAAAAGGGGCAGATGTAATAAGATTTTTTCTTCTTTCTGCCGCCTTTCATTTTAAATATTTTGTATATTTTTTTTATATTGTTATGGAATTGTTTTGTACTTTTTTAAAATGAATAAACTTTATACCATTTATACCATACCATATCATAATGTAGGTAAAAAGATCCCTGATGCATCCTTACATTTCTATGCTGATGACACAGTTATTTATTGTCGAGACAAAACAGTTGATAAGGCTTTCCAGCTTTTGCAATCCGCATTTAACATCATCCAGTCTGATTTGTTCCGCCTCAAACTTGTTCTAAATGCCAACAAAACCCAAGGGATGCTTTTTTCAAAAAGGAAGTCGGTCCCAGCAGTTCTTCCTCCGATTTTATCCTCAAATGATGTCCCCATTGAGTTTGTTGATTCCTATAAATATTTGGGTATCTTGGTCGACTCTCATCTCTCTTTTAAGCTCCATGTGGAAAACTTGGTAAAGAAACTGAAAGTTAAACTGGGTTTCTTTTTCAGAAACATATCCTGTCTAACTCTGAATGCTAGGAAATGCCTTGTATCTGTGACTTTCCTTCCCTCCATTGATTACGGTGACATTATTTACATGAACGCTCCTACAAGGGCCCTGCAGATGTTGAATGCTGTCTATCATGGCGCACTAAGATTCCTAACTGGCTATGATTATCGTACCCATCATTGCACCCTGTATTCACTGGTTAACTGGACATCATTAACTTCACGCAGACTCTCTCACTGGTACAATTTCATCTTTAATCACTTCTTGGTCTGCTGCCTTCAACCAAACCAGCCACTAGGGAGCACAAGCCAGTGTATCTCTTGTGCTGGTCCCAAACCTAGGTAAATGGTGAGGGTTGTGTCAGGAATGGCATCCGATGTAAAACACTTTTGCCAAAACAAGAATGCAAGTTCATCAAAGCAAAACCATACCGGATCGGTCGAGGCCCGGGTTAACAAGGACCGCCACCGGTGATGTTGACAAACAGGGTGCCGGCGGAAATTGTACTACTGTTAGTCGAAGACCACGAGGAGGGAAACGTGTCAGGAGACAGAGGGAGAAGAGGAAAGTCAAGAATGTAGGACTGAGGGTTGCAACTCTAAATGTGAGGACAATGACAAAGGTAGAGAGCTGGCTGACATGATGCAGAGAAGGAAGGTAGATTGTTTATGTATCCAAGAGACCAAGTAGAAGGGCAGCAAGGCTCGCAGCATTGGAGTAGGGTTCAAACTGTTTTACAATGGTGTGGATAGAAAGAGAAATGGAGTAGGGGTGGTCCTAAAGGAGGAGTTGGCAAAGTATGTAGTAGAGGTGAAGAGAGTGTCAGGTAGGGTGATGTGTCTGAAGGTTGAAGTAGAAGGTCTGATGCTAAACATGGTCAGTGGTTATGCTCCACAGATTGGATGTGATGAGGAAGAGAAAGATACATTTTGGAAAGATCTGGATTAAGTGATAGAGATTATTCCCAGGGAGGAAAGAGTGGTGATCAGAGCAGACCTGAATGGACATGTTGGTGAAGGAAACAGAGGATGAGGAAGTGATAGTATGTTTGGTGTTAAGGAAAGAAACCAGGAAGAACAGATGGTGGTGGATTTTGCCAAGAGAATGGAAATGGCTATAGTCAATACCTATTTCCAAAAGAGGGAGGAACATAGAGTGACCTATAAGAGTGGAGGAAGGAGTACGCAGGTCGACTGCATTCTGTGTAGAAGAGGAAACCTGAGGGAGATTGGAGACTGTAAGGTTGTGGCTGTAGGAGTTGTGCTTTCCCTGGTCTCTGTCTCCCTCTAGTGTTCTATATTTGTCTGCCCCCCCCTCTGATGTCTGCACCTGTGTTTCACAGGTGTTCTGTGTTAGTCTCGTTAGTGTGTGTATTTAAGTCTGTTTGCCTGCATCCCTTATTGTCTGGTCGTTGTCTCACTGTGATGCCTGTTATGCTCCTCGTGTCCTGCTCCTCGTATCCTGTGTCTTGTCCCATGATTCATGTAAGTTTGCTGCCCCATCAGCCATTTTTATTTTGTAAAGAATAAATTATTTATTTATATTCCTTGAGTCTTGCCTGCCTGCCTGCACCAAATGGGTCTCCTGCCTAGAAATCATCACAGAATGACCAGACCAAACCAAGACCCAGCAGGCAACCCGACTCTCACTGCTCTGTCCCTGGAAGACAAGCTGTGGGGTCCTTTTAGAGACTCTGAGCCTCCAGCTACACCCCCAGCGCTTCCTCGGTTCCTGCTCCTGGCTCCTGAGGTTCTCACAGCTGCAGCCCCTGTGGTCGCCCCCATGCCTACTACAGTCCCCGTAATTTTTCCATCTCTTGCAGCCTCTGCATCATCCACGCTGTGTGAGGATCCAACCTGTCCTGAGCCCACAGACCTAGACACGTCTTATGGGGCGGCCGTGGTGCAGTGGTAGTGGCAGCCGACCTCTGATCGGAAGGTTGGAGGTTCGAATCCCGACTTCCCACACCATGTGCCGTTGTGTCCCTGGGCAAGACACTTAACCCCGAGTTGCTCCCGGTGGGACTGGATGGCGCCTTGCATGGCAGCCTACCGCCACCGGTGTATGAATGTGCGTGTGAATGGGTGGATGGCTGGTACTGTAAAGCGCCTTGGGGCCCCTCATAGGGGGCTGGAAGGCGCTATAGAAGTAAGCTCCATTTACCATTTACCATTTCTCCAGATCCTGTCGCACCACGCAGCCCCCAAGGTGGATCCCACGCTGCACGCAGCCCCCGAGGTGGATCCCACGCTGCACGCATCCCACAAGGTGGATCCCACGCTGCACGCAGCCCCCACGGTGGATCCCACGCTGCTCCTGCTCTGCCCACTGAGGTCCTCACTCCTGCTCCGAAGGGGTCCCGGCAGACACTCCTCACTTCTCCTGCTCAGAGGGGGTCCCGGCGGACGCTCCTCACTTCTCCTGCTCCGAGGGGGTCCCGGCAGACGCTCCTCACTTCTCCTGTTCCGAGGGGGTCCCGGCAGACGCTCCTCACTTCTCCTGTTACGAGGGGGGTCCCGGCGGACGCTCCTCACTTCTCCTGTTCCGAGGGGGTCCCGGCAGACGCTCCTCACTTCTCTTGTTCCGAGGGGGTCCCGGCGGTCGCTCCTCACTTCTCCTGTTCCGAGGGGGTCCCGGCGGACGCTCCTCACTTCTCCTACTCCGTAGGGGTCCAGATGGACTCCGCTCCTGCTCCAGATACTGCCGCCAAAGTTCCAGCCCCAGATGATCCAGCCGCAGAAAAGCTCCTCACTGCTGAGCTCCTCGCCGCTGACCCACCAGCTGAGGTCCTCACTCCTGTTCTGCCCGACCTGTTCCTGCCTATTGGACGACCTCTCGGCCGCCTGCCTGACTGGCCCCGGCCTGGTGAATGGTTGCCTGTCTGACCCGTTTCCTGCTTTTTGGACAATCTCACAGTTCCCTACCTGAACTCTGACCCCCTTTTTGATTCTATGTGTTGTACCTTGCCCCTGGTGTACCCTGTCCACTTCTTTGTTCCCCTTGGGTCTTTTTTTTTCCTAGTGCCCTCCTCCCTGTTGGCTTCCCCCCTCCTCCCACCCACGTTTTGGGTGTGTGGGGGTCTTGGAGACGTCAAGGGACGTCCTTGGGGGGGAGGTACTGTTGGAGTTGTGCTTTCCCTGGTCTTTGTCTCCCTCTAGTGTTCTATATTTGTCTGCTCCCCCTCTGATGTCTGCACCTGTGTTTCACAGGTGTTCTGTGTTAGTCTCATTAGTGTGTGTATTTAAGTCTGTTTGCCTGTATCCCTTATTGTCTGGTCGTTGTCTCACTGTCATGCCTGTTATGCACCTCGTGTCCTGCTCCTAGTATCCTGCATCTTGTCCCATGATTCATGTAAGTTTGCTGCCCCATCAGCCATCTTTATTTTGTAAAGAACAAATTATTTATTTATATTCCTTGAGTCTTGCCTGCCTGCCTGTACCAAATGTGTCTCCTGCTTAGAAATCATTCCAGTGGCAGGGGAGAGCGTGGCCAGACAGCATCGGATGGTTGTGTGTAGAATGACTGTTGTTGTGAAGAAGAGAAAAAGAGTAAAATCAGAGAAGAAGACCAAATGGTGGAAGATGAAGGAAGAATGTTGTGAGAAATTCAGAGAGGAGCTGTTAAAGGCTATGGGTAGTAAGAAAGAGCTTCCAAATGACTGGGCTACTACAGCAACAGTAATTAGACAGACAGGTAGGAAGGTACTTGGTGTGTCATCTGGACAGAGAATGGATGATAAGGAAACCTGGTGGTAGGATAGTGAAGTGCAGGATGCCGTTCAAAGAAAGAGATTAGCCAAGAAGAAATATGACAGTGGGAGGACTGAAGAGAGGAGACAGGAATATAAGGAGATGGGACATAGAGCAAAGAGAGAAGTAGCTAAGGCAAAAGCAGAGGGCGTACAATGAGTTGTATGGGAGACTGGACACTAAAGAAGGTGAGAAAGACTTGTACCGATTGAAGAAACAGAGGGATCAGGCTGGAAAGGATGTGCAGCAGGTTAGGCTTATTAAAGATAGGAATGGTAATGTTCTATCAAGTGAGGAGAGTGTGACGGGAAAATGGAAGGAGTACTTTCAAGAGCTAATGAATGAAGAGAATGAAAGAGAAAGAAGACTAGAGGTCATAGAAACTGTGGACCAGGAAGTGGGGAAGATTAGTGAGGGTGAAGTCCAGAAAGCTCTGAAAAGAATGAAGAAGAGGATGGCAGTAGGACCTGATGACATACCAGTGGAGGTTTGGAAATGTCTTGGGGAGATGGCAGTGAGGTTTTTGACTCAAATATTCAATGGCATATTATTCAATGGCATATTTGAGGGTGAGAAAATGCCTCAGGAATGGAGAAGAAGTGTGCTGGTGCCCAATTTTAAGAACAAGTGTGGTGTACAGAGTTGTAGCATCTACAGGGGAATTAAGTTGATGAGCCACACGATGAAGATCTGGGAGAGAGTTGTGGAAGCAAGAATTAGACGAGAGGTGACCATCTGTGAGCAGCAGTATGGTTTCATGCCTAGAAATAGCACCACAGATTCCATCTTTGTTTTGAGGATGCTGATGGATAAGTACAGAGAGGGTCAAAAAGAAATCCATTGTGTCTTTGTGGATTTAGAAAAAGCATATGACAGAGTGCCGAGGGAGGAGGTGTGGTATTACATGAGGAAATTTGGAGTGCCAGAAAAGTATGTTAGACTGGTACAGAACATGTATGAGGACAGCAGGACAATGGTGAGATGTGCTGTAGGAGTGACAGATAGCTTAAGGTGGAGGTGCGATTGCATCAAGGATTGGCTCTGAGCCCCTTCTTGTTTGCTCTGGTGATAGACTGACTAACAGATGAGGTCAGGCAAGAATCCCCATGGATGATAATGTTTGCAGATGACATTGTGATCTGCGGTGAGAACAGGGAACAGGTGGATAGAGAACTTGGAGACATGGAGGTATGCACTTGAAAGAAGAGGAATGAAAGTCAGCCATAGTAAGACAGAGTAAATGTGTGTAAATGAGAGGGAGGCTGGTGGAACAGTGAGGCTACAAGGAGCAGAGGTCACAAAGGTGCAGGACTTCAAGTACTTGGGGTCCACTGTCCAGGAAAATGAGTAATGTGGTAAAGAAGTGAAAAAGAGAGTACAGGCACGATGGAGTGGATGGAGAAAAGTTTCAAGAGTGATTTGTGACAAAAGGGTGTCAGCAAAGGTCAAAGGAAAAGTTTACAAAACAGTGGTGAGACCAGCTATATTGTATGGTCTGGAGACAGTGGCATTGACACAAAGACAGGAGAAAGAACTGGATGTGGCAGAAATGAAGATGCTAAGGTTCTCCTTAGGAGTGACAAGGTGAAGGCTGCACAGAAATCTGTTGGAATCAGTCTCCCCACCATCACAGACACCTACACCTCCAGATGCAGGAAGAGGGCCACCTGCATCATGAAGGACCCCACCCACCCAGCACACACACTTTTTGCCCCACTCCCCTCAGGAAGGAGGTTAAGGAGCATTAAGCGTAGAACCACTAGACTGAGGAACAGCTTCTACCCTGAGGCTGTTAGACTCATGAATCTCTAACTAGAATAATCACTGTGAAAAACCATATCATGTTGCTGCTGATCTGTTTCATGTTGCTGCTGATCTGTTTCAATGTTGATGTGTTCATGCGTGCACATCTGCTCACAGCCTCATGTTCATGTTTGTGCTGATGTTCAATGTTTTATGTTATGAGTGCTTAGTGTATATTTAGTTGATGTTTTTCTTAGTTCATATCTTAGATGTTATTACTGTTTTTCTTAGACATTTTATTGTTGGATGTAACTGGGACCCCGTGTACATAATTTCGCTCCACCACATGTACCACATGAGGTGCGAATGACAATAAAGAAACTCTGACTCTGACTCTGACTCTGACAAGGCTGGATAAGATTAGGAATGAGATCATCAGAGGTACAGCACAGGTTGAACAACTGAGAGATAAAGTTAGGGAGGCCAGACTGAAATGGTTTGGACATGTCAAGAGGAGAGACCGTGGGTATACTGGTAGAAGGATGTTAGAAATGCAGCTGCCAGGAAAAAGACAAAGAGGAAGGCCAAAGAGGAGCTATATGGATGCAGTTAGAGAGGACATGAAGGTAGTTGGAGTGAGGACAGAGGATGCAGAGGATAGAGTGAGGTGGAGGAGGATGACTCGCTGTGGCAACCCCTGAAGAGGGAAAAGCCAAAAGAAGAGGAAGAAGAAGGTCTGCTGCCTTCATACATCTCCTCCTACATGTGTCTGCGTAAGTGCAGCTACAGCGTATGCTCTCTGAACATTATTGCCTGCAGTGTTCCCTCAGTGCGGACTGAACTTGGCAAAAGGGACTTCTACTCCGCTCCTGTTTCCTGGAATATCTTAAAAAAGACATGAAGCTCTCGACCTTGACCTCTTTAAGTGGCTTTAAAAATCTTTTGTTACTCTTTTTGCCATCTTATTTGTAAAAAAAATCTGTATTACTTTTTATAACTGTCTATTGTTGTCGCTGTTGTCCATTGTTGTCGTCATTCTTTGCTGAAACCAGGTCTCTCTTGTAAATGAGTCCTCGAGGCTCAATGGGATATACCTGTCTAAATAAAGGTTGAATGGAAAAAAAAGGGGGGGGGGGGGCATAGAGTGTGTTAAGCCTCCCTGGTAAGGTCTATTCAGGGGTTCTGGAGAGGAGGGTCCATCGGATAGTTGAACCTTGGATTCAGGAGGAGCAGTGTGATTTTCATCCTGGTGGTGAAACACTGGACCAGCTCTACACCTTCAGCAGGGTCATGGAGGGTGCATGGGTATTTGCCCAACCAGTCTAAATGTGCTTTGTGGACTTAGAGAAGGCGTTTGACCGCGTCCCTCGGGGAACCCTGTGGGGGGTACTCCGGGAATATGGGGTACCAGGCCCTTTGATACGGGCTGTTAGGTCCCTGTATGACCGGTGTCAGAGCCTGGTCCACATTGCTGGCAGTAAGTCAGGCTCATTCCCAGTGAGAGTTGGACTCTGTCAAGGTTGCCCTTTGTCACCGATTCTGTTCATAACTTTTATGGACAGAATTTCTAGGCACAGCCAAAGTGTTGAAAGGATCCATTTTGATGGCCTTAGGATCGCTTCTCTGCTTTTTGCAGATGATGTGGTCCTATTGGCTTCATCAGATCGTGATCTACAGCTTTCACTTGAGCAGTTCGCAGCAGAGTGTGATGCAGCCGTGATGAGGATCAGTTCAGCCAAATTCGAGGTCATGGTCTTGATCCGGAAAAGGGTAGAGTACCCTCTCCGGGTTGGGGAGGAGGTCCTGCCCCAAGTGGAGGAGTTTAAGTTTCTTGGGGTCTTGTTCATGAATGAGGGAAAAATGGAACGTGAGCTCGATAGGCGAATAGGTGCAGCGTCTGCAGTGAAGCGGGCGCTGTACAGGTCTGTCGTGGTGAAGAGAGAGCTGAGTCAAAAGGCGAAGCTCTCAATTTACCGGTCGATCTACATTCCTATGCTCATCTATGGTCATAAGCTTTGGGTTGTGACTGAAAGAACGAGATCACGGATACATGCGGCCGAAATGAGTTTTCTCCGCAGGGTGTCTGGGCTCTCCCTTAGAGATAGGGTGAGAAGCTCGGTCATCTGGGAGGGACTCAGAGTAGAGCTGCTGCTTCTCCATATTGAGAGGAGCCAGTTGAGGTGGATCGGGCATCTGATTAGGATGCCTCCTGGACGCCTCCCTGGTGAGGTGTTCTGGGCACGTCCTACCAGGAGGAGACCCAGAGGAAGACCCAGGACACGCTGAAGGGACTATGTTTCTTGGCTGGCCTGGGACCACCTTGGGATTCCCCCGGAGGAGCTGGCCCAAGTGGCTGGGGAGAGGGAAGTCTGGGCCTCCCTACTTAGTCTGCTACCCCTGTGACCCGACCCCAGATAAGCATAAGAAAATAGATGGACGGATGGATGGATGTTAGTGACGTTTGAGACATTAGGGACATTAGAGCAACAAAAACCAGACTGTCAAAAGATCTCAAAATAGTAACCACCTATTCTGACAGGACCAACACACCTAAAAAGTAGGTCTACCACCACACAGGAGACTTCATGAAGACCAAGAAACTCTCCACACACAAAGATGTAAAGAAGTCCAGTGTTGGGTTAAGAAAAATTCCAAGAACTCCAAACATTTCATGAAGTTCCCTTAAACTCTTTAAAGGGAATGAAGGTTGATGCCACAACAGCAAACCTGCCAAGAGCGGGTCGTTCACCAAAACTCACAAAGAGGACCTCAATCAGAGACACATCCAGGAGGACCCTGGGAGATGGAGATCTGTCTGTAGGACCACTGGAAGCTGCACTCATTAGATAATATGCTAATGTAGATCCTAACCCCTACAGTGAAGCATGGTGATTGCATCAACATGTTCTGGAGATGTTTGACACCAGCTGGGTCACTGGTCAGTGTCAAGATGGAAGACTGAGTCTTTCAGAAAACTGGGACTGAAAAAGAAGTCCAGGTATACCTTTAAATTAATTCTCCATGAGTTGAGACCAGATAAAGTCTCTGAAATGGTCCAGCCAAAATGAAAGTACCACGTTTCATCACCAGTGTCTAAAACCACGATTCTACATCTGACCCATGTGATGAATCCAGTGGAGCAGCGGGAAGATATGGAAGCACTCACAGAGAAGGTAGGGAACAGGTGTCTTGTTCAAGAACACCACAACACGTGTGCCTGGCGAAGAATCAAACGTGATTTTCTGGTTCCAAGTTGGCTGCCTTACTACTGTTACTAGAGATGCATCAATCCACTTTTTTCTTTTTTTTTTACAAAGTAACTTCCGATCCGATCCAATACCTAAATCTAAATATCGTCTGATACCAATACCATTCCGATATCATCGTCATCATTATTGATTTTATATGAGGCTGTAATAATCTCCTATCAAGTACAATTTGTACAAATATATGCACACATGTCCAAAAAGGCAACTTGAGGTAAGTTTTATTAATGTTGGATAAGTTTTAAAGTTAGAATTAAATTCTGCTAACACAAAACATGTTTCTTTTTATTCCTAGTTTTAAAGTGGATATTAAAGTGATTAATTTAAGTGATTGTTTAAAGTTATTTTATATTTTTTAAATAAGGGACAGATAAAAGAATTTTCTTCTTTCTGGACTCTTTTCATTCAATGTTTTTTTTATTAATGTTTTGTTTCTTTTAAATGAATGAATAAATGAATTAAATAAAAATAAAATGTTAAATGGCTTTAAATATCTGCTAAGTTCGTAGCATAAACAAACAGACATGTTCCTGTTTTTAATATTTTAGGGTTAGTTTCGTTTATATATATATATATATATATATATATATATATATATATATATATATATATATA
>NC_056514.1:42111270-42117134 GCF_014905685.2 Nematolebias whitei | reverse complement strand
ATATATATATATATATATATATATATATATATATATATATATATATACAATTTCATCTATCCATCATCTTTTATCCGCTTCTTCCATTTTGGGTCATGGGATTCACCGGTGCCCATGTCCAGCAATCACTGTGCGAGGGTCGGGGTACACCCTGGACAGGTCGCAAGTCCATCAGGGACACATAGAGACAAACAACCATTCACTCTCTCTCTCTCACCTAGGGACAATTTAGAGTTACCAATCAGCCTAACATGCATATTTTTGGTCTGTGGGAGGAAACCGGAGTACCCGGAGAAAACCCACGCATGCACGGAGAGAACATGCAAACTCCACCCAGAAAGGCCCCTGGACCGGGGTTTGAACCAAGGACCTGCTCGCTGAGAGGCAGCAGCTCTACCAGTTGCGCCACCGTGGTGCCCATATATATAATTTTCTTGTAATTTTCAAATCATCTGGGTTTTTTTATTATTGTCTACTGTTGTAGTGATAAATATCTCCTGGAGGGTAAACTATATCTTGGCTGCAAGTATCAAGCTGTGAAATCCTTTGTTTTCTACAACTGATAGTGGTTGGTCATGAATCATGATGAAGTTTAGCAACTTCTCTGTAAACATTCGAGCTCCGTGGTTTCAGCGATGTCTTCTTCTTGTTCAATCCGCAGCAAGCAGCCTGATTTCATTCAGCCGCGCTCAGTCTGTCCCTCCTCCATAACCATATCATGTTGCTGCTGATCTGTTTCATGTTGCTGCTGATCTGTTTCAATGTTGATGTGTTCATGCGTGCACATCTGCTCACAGACTCATGTTCATGTTTGTGCTGATGTTCAATGTTTTATGTTATGAGTGCTTAGTGTATATTTAGTTGATGTTTTTCTTAGTTCATATCTTAGATGTTATTACTGTTTTTCTTATACATTTTATTGTTGGATGTAACTGGGACCCTGTGAACATAATTTCGCTCCACCACATGTACCACATGAGGTGCGAATGACAATAAAGAAACTCTGACTCTGACTCTGACTCAGAGACGGGCAGATTTAGCGGGGCAGATTGTACGCGGCTGGCCGGGGTCGAGTTGCCTGTTTTGGGTTGAGCAAAAGTAGCTCCCTGCTGAAGCCCCGGAGCTCGAATGTCCAACGTAAAACTAACTTTACCGCGGTTTAATGTGGTGCTATGGCTCTGCAGACATTGCACGTTGCTGTCTTGTTTTGTGGTGTTTCTAGTGTAAAATACTTCCACACAGCGGACATGTTTAGATGAAAAGTTTGTTAGCTGTTAACCACAGTGCTGCTAACTCAGTCCTCATGTTGTAGCTGCTGCAAACTATGAACTGGATTTCCTGAATGTGAGTTGGGTCTTATTACTCTGGGTTCATGAGACACGTCTCATTTCAGGAAATCCATTCCATAGTTTGAAGTCAACATGCATCATGGATCGGAAATCTCTGCAGGTTGGATCGTAAAAATCCGATACGTAAATTATGCTGGTATTGGAGGCCGATACGGATACTGGATCGAATCGGCCCCATCCCTAACTGTTAAACACACTAAAACTTACATAGCTTCAAAAATGGCAAAGTACTGTAAAAAGAGTGGACAAGAAGGACAGTGAGAAAGGAGGACAAAGACGAGAGGAAGGAGGAGAAAAAAGGAGCTGCTGCCACCGGGCCCAGGAGCTGCAAAAGCAGCAGCACAGTAAAATGGCGCTGAAAAGAGCTCCCTCATCAGAGGAGATGGAAGATATCAAGAAATCCCTAGACTTTCTGGGTGAGGAAGTCTCAACCATCAGGTTACGACATAGAAATATCCTGGATCTGGTGGAGGAGGTAAAAGCTCTACAATTACAGAACATAAAGAAGGATAAAAGGATTACCTTTCTTGATAATTATGTTGCTGACTTAGAGTAATATACCCATATAAACAACATAATTGTGACCGGGCTGCAAATAAAACCACAGTCATATTCACGAGCTGTGTCAGGAGGAGAAGTAGAGGATCGAAGCAAGGAGACGTCAAACTCTGTAGAGCAGCAGGTGAACACTGACAACTTTTGTCCACTCCAAGGGAATAGAGGCAAACAACAAAACCATTGAATCATGTCACTCTCCCATGGAAAACCAACACAGGGAAACCAGCTATAATTATAAGATTTACTAACAGAAAGCATAAAATGGAACTATTAAAACAAGGGAGAAAACTAAAGGGATTTGATGTCTATCTGAATTAACATTTGACCAAAGATGCAGACATAGCTAGAAAGGCAACTTTACTCAGAAAACAAGGAAAAATACAGAAAACTTGGGCACAAACTGTAAAACATTCATCAAACTGAAAGGAGCCTCTGAAGAGGCTAAGGTTGTGGTCATTCGAGACATTGAGGAACTGGAAAAATACTGAAGTAAACTGAACATAATAAGGAAATTATTAAATTACCCAGCCAAGTTTGGGTGGACGGATCAGACGGCATCTGCAGCCAGTTTCTTAGGATCCACTGTGGGATGGACCTTTACAAGAGATCCTTCCTGTCTACAGCATCAGCATCTATAACATCTCTTAATGAAATGAGGATAACGAATTGCAACAACAAATATTTTCCCTTTGGGATTAATAAAGTATTTTTGAATTTGAATTTGAATTTGAAATGATCAAAATTGTATTGACTGGAACTTTATGAACTTTATGGAACTTAATTATGACAAAACAACTAACAGAAGAACTGGACACCTTCATTTACATTGAACATGAAGTAGTGGATGTTACGCTTTCCACGCTTTCAATGCTTTCCACAGAACAACTGTGTCAACTCTTGAAACTGTGCCTGCAGTCAACCTACTTCACATATGGGGAGCAATATTATAGGCAGAAACATGGGTGTGCTATGGGGTCTCCAGTTTCTCCTATTGTTGCCAACCTGTACATGGAGGAGGTAGAAAAGAGAGCCTTGACGTCCTTTTCAGGGACACAACCAAGTCATTGGTTCAGGTATGTTGACGACACCTGGGTTAAAATTAAATCTCAGGAAGTCCAACATTTTACTGACCACATCAACTCTGTGGATAAATACATCAAGTTCACACGAGAAGATGTAAAAAATGGCAGGTTGGCTTTCTTGGACTGTGAGGTCTCAGTCTCTGACAGAGGACATTTGCAAACTGAGGTGTACCACAAACCCACCCAAACAGACCAGTATTTGCAGTTTGACTCCCATCACCCTTTGGAGCACAACTTAGGAGTCATCAGGACTCTGTACCACAGAGCAGACAGCGTCCCCACTAGCTCAGGAGCCAGGCAGAAGGAGAAATCCCACACAAGACAGGCTCTAGAGCAATGTGGATATCCTAACTGGGCCTTCCTGAAAGCAGAGAAGAAACCCAAACAGGACTCCAGTCAGCCATCAGGTGAAAAGGAGGAACCCAGACCCATACCAGTGGTCATTCCGTATGTTGAGGGAGTATCAGAGAAACTGAGATGTTTATTTTCTAAACATAACGTCCCAGTGGCTTTTAAACCCCAAAATACATTAAAGACTGGTTCATCCCAAAGATCCAGTCCCCCGGCACAAACAGAGTAATGTTGTGTATGTTGTTCAGTGTCAGGAGGGTGATCAGTCTTACTTCGGGGAAACTAAACAGCCACTGGCCAAAAGGATGGACCAGCACAGAAGATCAACATAATCAGGCCAGGATTCTGAGGTCTACACTCATCTCCAGGCCAGAGGTCACTCTTTCAGGGATGAAGATGTTCACATCCTGGACAGAGAGGAACGATGGTTTGAGAGAGGAGTAAAGGAGGCCATCTTTGTGAAAAGACACCGTCCATCATTAAACAGGGGTGGAGCCTCCAGGTTCAACTGTCCCCCTCTTACAATGCTGTGATTGCTAGTATCACTCAGCCCTCTGTGAACAGTAAACAGCCATCAGGTGCTAATGATCCATTGTTAGGCTGATGGTCCTTCTTGACCATGTGATCAGCTGGTTTTGGTTGTCAGCAGCAAAACTGGTTGATCCACTCTGAGACGGTGCTATTTAAGAGACTGAGCTGAATACAGCACCTCAGACTGAGGAAGTCTCTCGGATGAGAGACGAAACGTTTCTACATTTTTTGTTGTTTTGCTTTGTTTTGCTTTGTTTGTTTTTTGAATGTCCAGAGGACCAGATTTAACTTTTTTAGATTTTTCTATCTGGATTATTGAGCATGCATCAGGATAGTGAATGTTACATCCACCAAAGATATAACATATTAAAGCAGGGCACAGGACTCACAAATACGGGTTCAAACATTCAATTTATTCAATCGCTCCTTGTAGGAGAAAAGAACCCCAATTTCCCATGTCCAGAAAAAAAAAAGACACAAAATTTCACATTTCTGCTCCAACCTGCCATGTTTCTCTTTTCATTCATGCCCTGGTTTATGTTACTAAGTCTCTGTAATGCTTATCACCCATCCTGCAGCACTTCTTGCTCTGCTCATTTAACCACACCCACTCTGCTGAGTCACTGCAATCAGCCCTCATGCAGCTCACCTGTTGTCACCTGTACTTAAACCCCACAGTCACTCTTATCATTGCCAGATTATTGAAAGCCTCACAGTGAGTAAATGTCCAGCATTCATGCCATAATCTCGTTTGTCTTCCTGGTTTTGGCCTCACGCCTGCTCCACGAATTCCTCACCTCTCTCTCTCTCTCTCTCTCTCTCTCTCTCTCTCTCTCTCTCGTTCGTTCGTTCGTTCGTTCGTTCGTTCGTTCGTTCGTTCGTTCGTTCGTCTTGGATTATCTGTTCTGCTTATGGAAACTTCCTCTATAACAACCACGACTTTTGGATCTCGTCTCAAGTTTGGCTCTGGATCTCTGACCACCCGTGTATCGACCTTGACTGTTTCTCTGAACCTGCCATTTGGATTTCCCTCCTTGCTGCTCAGCTCCAACTCAAAGTCCAAAAAATGTGGGGAGTTTATGAGGAACCAAAAGGGGGAGTCTGAAGGCTATAAAGAGCCCTGAGAGGACCAAGTGATTTACTAAACAAAAGTAAGAGTGATATGAAAGTAACATGGAGAGTAATGAAAAGTGTTTTGAAAAATCATAAAGTACAATATTGTATTTCACAGTATTTTGTAAAAAAATTACAAGAAAATCAACGATAAAATGAAATAGTAAATGAATACAATGAATATTCTGTGAATGTTGGCCCAAGTCTTGCAGCTAAAATACCAAATGTAAATAAAGATACGAGTCATTCAGTCATGGGTTGGACCAACAGCATTTTTCTCTGTGACACTGATAAAGAAGAAATAATGAGTATTGTAAAAATATTGCAGATAAAACATCAAAAGACTGGATGGACATGATGTTTGTAAAGGATATAATGAGTTATGGTATTGAACCATTTACATATACAGTGTATATGTAATTAATCATTTTCAACAGGAACATTTCCAGAAAATATGAAAATGGCAAAGATAGTTCCTCTTTATAAGAACAGTGAGAAATGTGTGTTCACTAATTACAGACCAATATCCTTGTTGACACAATTTTCAAATATATTAGAGAAATTATTAGTATCCAGATTAGATCGATTTATAGATAAACAGAATATTTTAAGTAATAGTCAATATGGGTTTAGAGCAAATAATTCAACATCAATGGCTCTCAAGGAACTAATGGAAGATATAACAACTGCTGTTGATCAGAAACAGTATTGTGTTTTTGTTGATTTAAAGTCCTTCAACACAACTGACCACACCATTCTCCTTGAAAAACTGAATAAATATGCATGAGAGGATTAGCACTACAGGGTGTATCTAGTTATTTGAATAATAGGACACAGTTTGTACAGGTAAACGATGTAAGATCAGAATTTTGTGTTAATG
>NC_056514.1:42101316-42106270 GCF_014905685.2 Nematolebias whitei | reverse complement strand
CTATTTGTTAAAAAAAAAAAAAAAAAAAAAAAACTGTAGTATGAGTTTTTTATAACTGCTTATTGTTGTTGCTGTTGTCCATTGTTGTCATCGTTCTTTGTTGAAATCAGGTCTCTCTTGTAAATGAGTCCTCGAGGCTCAATGGGATTTACCTGTAGAAATAAAGGTTGATTGATTGATAAATACAAGGCAAGGTATGTAGCGAAAGGTTACAATCAGAAACAAGGCATTGACTATGAAGAGACATTTTCACCAACGGCTGACATGACAAGTGTAAGAGTGATTATGCAAAAGGCAGAACAAGAAAATTTAATCCTACACCAGATGGATGTTAAAACTGCATATTTGCATGCACCTATTGATCAAGAAATTTATATAGATCAACCAGAAGGTTTTGAGAAGAAGTCTAACACAGAAGAAAAACTTGTTTGCAAGTTACAAAAGTCCCTGTACGGTCTAAAACAATCTGGCAGAAACTGGAATGCTTTACTTCATGCATATTTACACTTCCGGTTCTGGTCAGCTGATGGACAGCAGCTCCCCCGACTTCTCTGTAGTCTTTTATCATCAAACTGACCCGTTTTTCGAACCGGACTAAAGTTGGTCCCCCTTCCAACAGAATTCGGTGTTCAGTGACTCAGAGAGCCAGATGGGACTGTCCAAAAAAAATATTTTGGTCCAGGATCGGCTGCTCCCACCCCACCAGTCACTTTGAGCGCAGCCTGCCAGCCAGGTGACACCTCGAGCTGGGGAGTCGTCGCATGAAGGTCCAGTGTTTTTTTTTTCTCTCTCTTTCTGGACCCCAACAAAACGTCTCATCTTTGTGGTTCTACTTGGTTTTGACAAGAATCTCTGGGTGGTATTTTGCTGGCTTTTTCACTGGCTTTCTGCTGGACTGGCCTCTCGTGATGTCTTCTTTCGGTGTGGGGGAAGTGTACCTGTGTCCCCTGAACAGGTCCAGAACCGAACCGAGTTGGCTGTGGGGGACTTCGTCTTCAATAGAGCCGGTCTCAGCCTCAGTGAACAGCCCATTACCTCCAAACGAAGGACTGTCCACCTTCATGGGAATCGCTGTTTGCCTGGAGGAGACACTCCGATGCTTTGAAGCGCCACCCGGACCGGAGCAGGACCGGAGCAGAACCAGACCAGTGATGACTTCAGCCTCTCTGGTCAATCTCGTTGTTTTTTGCCAGGGGTGGCCTCTTGTGCTGTCGGGTGTGGCGGAGCAGACAAGCAGGGTGATGTGAAGAGAAGAGGAGTGAAGCGTGGAGTGAAGCGCGGAGTGAAGCGTGGAGGAGCTGCCTTGTGTGCTGCTTGAGAGAAGGCTGGAGATTGCATCAGAGTTGCTGCAGGCCTCTATCCAAACTCACCTGGATAATAAATAATTTTTATTCCAGATCACGCTGTTGTCCTCTGTTGACCTGAAACGAGCTAGGACCATGCCTTTTATTTCAGGAGGATTTTCTGGCAGCTCGCTCTGTTATTTGCTGCTAATTATCTGTTTCTGCCTGTTGATTCTGGATCCAGCTTCTGTTTCTCATGGGAGCATCCATCCATCCATCATTGCAGGCCTCAGCCCAAATCAAACTGCAGTTTGGCCACCTCGTCGGATTTGTTTGTCCATTTGATTTGTGACGCTTTATGGTTTGAGACTTTTCTGCACCATTCATATTATTGTCATTATTTTCAGATCTCAGACTATCTGGAGTCACTGAATCTTGTTAATACATCTGGATCTGCCCATCATTGCAACTTTCACTGTTTTTGGGTTCTAAATGATTGCGTCTTCATTAATGTTTCTCATGGTTCAATTATGTTCAACCTTTATTTAGACAGATAAATCACATTGAGTCTAGAAGACTCATTTACAAGTGAGATCTGTTTAGACAGACAAAAAGTAATGAAACTGGACACGTAGGAATTGGAGACAAAAAAATCCTACCAGAATCTTTTATCTTGGCTGAGAAGAAAAACTCTAATATTAAAAAAACAACTCGCACAAAGATGCTCTCTCCTGCACATCTGCAGAAAGAGGTGAGGACTGAACTTACCAGACCAGCTCACCTCTTGAATATCCATCCATCCATTCATCCATCCATCAATCCATCCATTAACTTTCGCTTATTCTGAAGTCAGGTCTTGGGGACAGCATACTGAGCAGGGAGGCCCAGACATCTCTTTCCACAGCCACCTCTTCCAGCTCTTCTGGGAGGATTCCAAGGCATTCCCAGGCCAACCGAGAGACATAGTCTCTCCAGAGTGTCCTGGGTCTTTTTAGGGGTCTCCTCCCAGTCGGGCATGCCTAAAGCACCTCCCTAGGGAGGCGTCCAGGGAGTATCATTTTGTTAGTATTTTTATCTAGAATGACTCTGTGTTTTTGTTCTGCTCAGAGACAGGATTATAATAAAATTATGACCTGTTTCTGACTGGTTTAAACGGGGCCAGCAACTCTAAAAAGAGTAGCCCAGGGATTCAATATCTGTCTAGGAATAAAGTTTATTTGGCTTGCTTACATCACGCAGAAAGGCTTATTTGCACCGTATCGTTTTTCCTTACACGTTAAATCATATAAGGTACAATGAGATCATACTTAGCCCGGCCCCCTCATCCACGTAATAGGCTGTGCTCTCCTTCTGCAAAAGGAGGAGTCTAGGCCCTATAAATCTGTAATGCCATGAGACATCCAGCCTTTCCGGTTCCTGATCTCACGTCATGAACCAGACTGGCCTGCGCTGTAAACTGTAAACTTTTCCTGCCTTAATTTAATACAATTGGTAAAACTTAATTCACGTTTCCTTGATTTATTGATAGTGTGAGTTGTCGCTTCGGAGGGAGGTCCGAGCTGGGGGCCAGCATGAGCTGTAGGCGGACCTAGGATCCGAGAGGAGGCCTGAGACCCACAGCTAGTAACAGTTAGCTGCAGTGGCTTGGAGCCCACATTGGCTCTCGTTATAGCACTTACCAGATGTATAAACCACCTCAACTGGCTCCTCTCGATGTGGACGAACAGTGATTCTACTCTTAGAGTTTCTCCCCGATAACTGAACTTCTCACCCTATCTTTAAGGGAGAGTCCAGCTACCCAGCAGAGGAAACTCGTTTCAACTGCCTGTATCTGCAATCTCATTCTTTCAGTCACTACCCAGAGTTCATGACGATAGGTGAGGAGGGTAGGAACGTAGACTGACCGGTAAACAGAGAGCTTTGCCTTACAGCTCAGCTATACGCCATTGAATATTTGAGACAAAAACCTCACTACCATCTCTCCAAGACATTTCCAAACCTCCACTGGTATGTCATCAGGTCCTACTGCCTTCCTTTTCTTTATTCTTTTCAGAGCTTTTTGGATTTCATCCTGACTAATCTTTTCCACTACCTGGTCCACAGTTTCTATGACCACAACTCTTCTTTCTCTTTCATTCTATTCATTCACTACCTCCTCAAAATACTCTTTCCATCTTCCCATCACACTCTCCTCACTTGTTAGAACATTACCATTCCTATCATGAACAAGTACTCTGATGCATGCTCAATAATCCAGGTAGAAAAATCCAAAAAAGTTCAAACTGGTCCTCTGAACATAAAAAAAAATAATAATTTAGAAACGTTTCGTCTCTCATCCGAGAGACTTCCTCAATCTGAGGTGCTGTATTCTGCTCAGTCTCTTAAATAGCACCTTCTCAGAGTGGATCAACCAGTTTGCTGCTTACAACTAAAACCAGCTGCTCACATGGTCCAGAAGGATCATCAGCTTAACATTGGATCATTAGCACCTGATGGCTGTTTACTGTTCACAGAGGGCTGAGTGATACTAGCAATAACAGCATTGTAAGAGGGGGACAGTTGAACCAGGAGGCTCCACCCCTGTTTAATGATGGACGGTTTCTTTTCACAAAGATGGCCTCCTTTACTCCTCTCTCAAGCCATCGTTCCTCTCTGTCCAGGATGTGAACATCTTCATCCCTGAAAGAGTGACCGCTGGCCTGGAGATGAGTGTAGACCTCAGAGTCCTGGCCTGATGATGTTGATCTTCTGTGCTGGGCCATCCTTTTGGCCAGTGGCTGTTTAGTTTCCCCGATATAAGACTGATCACAGCCCTCCTTACACTGAACAGCATACACAATATTACTCTGTTTGTGCCAGGAGACTGTGAGGTCTCAGTCTCTGATAGAGGACATTTGCAAACCGAGGTGTACTGCAAACCCACCCACACAGACCAGTAATTGCAGTTTGACTCCCATCACCCTTTGGAGCACAAGTTAGGAGTCATCAGGACTGTATCACAGAGCAGACAGCGTCCCCACTAACTCAGGAGCCAGACAGAAGGAGAAATCCCACACAAGACAGGCTCTAGAGCAATGTGGATATCCTAACTGGGCCTTCCTGAAAGAAGAAACCCAAACAGGACTCCAGTCAGTCATCAGCTGAAAAGGAGGAACCCAGACCCAGACCAGTGGTCATTCCATATGTTGAGGGAGTATCAGAGAAACTGAGACGTTTATTTTCTAAACATAACGTCTGTTGGAAAACCGGCATCCAGGTGGAAGAAGCCAGTTATAATAAGTTGAAATCAGACTATATTCAAACCAATGCTGCTAAAACGGTACCTAAAAGTTTGTTAACATTTTATATGACATTATTAAATGTTTGGTTCTATTTCTCTTAATAGAAAAAGCCAGTCATAATAAATTGAAATCAGACAATGTTCAGACCAATGCTGCTAAATGGTACCTTAAAGTTTGTTAACAGTTTGCATGACATTAGTAGATGTTTGTTTTTATCCCTTTTTAATAACTTTTTATTAGTTACTCATTGCTGGCAGAATGTGTGAAACAAAGGAAAGCCTGTACTCAACCTCAAGGAGAGGAAAAGCAAGATCAAGGATAAATTATGCGACCCCCTCTGGGTAAGCTAATTAAGAAAAGACATTAACAACTTCCAAGCTAAGAAAAGAC
>NC_056514.1:42096987-42101306 GCF_014905685.2 Nematolebias whitei | reverse complement strand
AAGCTAATTAAGAAAAGACATTAACAACTTCCAAGCTAAGAAAAGACATTAAAAAACTTTCAAGCTAATTAAGAAAAGACATTAACAACTTCCAAGCTAAGAAAAGACATTAAAAACTTTCAAGCTAATTAAGAAAAGACATTAACAACTTTCAAGCTAATTAAGAAAAAACATTAACAGCTTCCAGAGTGATTAGATTGAACAGTAAACTTTGAAAAGTAGACGCTTGGGTGCATCCTCTGAGCATGATTCTCATATGTCCCAATCTCGAGAATACACAAGGCAACTTCCATGCTGATTTGGTAATGGGAGGAAAAGCATTAACAGCTTTCAAAATGAATTAAATTAAAAAGTAAACTTTGGAAAGTAAGCGCCTGATGCACCCCCTGGGCATGGTCTCATATGTCCCAATGAGAGGAGTGATTGGTTGAGGCGTATAGTGAAACAGTTGAACCTCCTTAGGGGAGGGGGAAAAAGTGTATAAAAGTCCCTTAGTCAGGCAGAACGGGGCACAAGCATAAGCACGCCGGAGAAAGAGAAGAGCAGAAAGGACTTCAGCACGCAGCTCGGAAGGCAGGGGCACCCGAAGGAGACGGAACACGCCGGTCTAAGACGAGTCATGGATTTATCTCTGGCCTCTCTGAGACGAGATCAGACCTAACTCTCCACTTGTTAAGACGAGACCAGGATTATTCCCTCCTCCTATCTGCTTGGCCCGGGTATGTCCAAAGCCTCATTCCTTCCAATTTGGGATAGCTGCGCTGCGTAGGGAAGGCCTGTATCCCCCTCCTGGGGAGCAGGAAATATGCCTTTTACTCGTGTGGGAGAAAACTCTATTAGAGTCGTCCTAAAGACCAGGGTAAGAGGACTTCCCGGTCCGGCTGCTCCAAACCAATTAATCTGTCAGATCAGGGCAAGTATTTAAGGAAAATCAGAGAGAACCAAACTAGGAGAGTGAGACAGTGCTCAGAGGTGCATTCAAGCGTTGAGGCATTTTGAGGAAAAAGAACATCTGTCAGCTTGAGTGGTGAACTGAGGTGGTTTAACAAGTCTCCAAGGGCTCTTGGAGACGCATTGATTTATTGTCCGCCTAGTTATAAAGTGTTTTTCTCTATTATCATGTATAAGTATTTGTAGTGAAATTATGCTTGTCGCTGTATTCCCTTGCAAAATTATTAATTAAAGCAACGCAAAACGTATAAATCTTGACTATTATTTCACTTTTGTTGAGCAGAATACATGGTGAGGCTTGGTTCCACTTTAACATCTGATATTAGGAGGTTTTTAACGGTTTCCTGGCAAGAAAGTGTAAAACAACACCCCTGAGTCCTTTTCCTGGACTCTAAAGATTACCAGAACAGATAACAATTGCAACGCTAAATTAAGAGGTGGGCGACCGTGAACGCGCGTTTCTCCGTGCCAGCCGGCCTGACCCTGCTGCTTGGACGGGACGAGGAACGGAGTGAGAATTGGGTGTGACGCGCGGAAGAAGGTCGTTAATATTCTGGATGAGTCACCTCATCACAGCCTTCATGAGACCGCCTTGGGGAGCTGCAGGTAATACCACGGCGCTAAGGTTAGTTTCTAGACCCCTTGGAGGAGAGGCTGCGTGCGAGGACCTGTCATTTCGCCAGTGACTGCCTCGCTACGGGAAAGCGAGACACGTCCCAGTGCCTTTTAAACCCAAAAATACATTACAGCAAAGACTGGTTCATCCCAAAGATCCAGTCCCCTGGCACAAACAGAGTAATATTGTGTATGCTGTTCAGTGTCAATAGGGTGATCAGTCTTACATCGGGGAAACTAAATAGCCACTGGCCAAAAGGATGGCCCAGCATGGAAGATCAACATCATCAGGCCAGGATTCTGCGGTCTACACTACATTGAGGTCTACACTCGTCTCCAGGCCAGTAGTCACTCTTTCAGGGATGAAGATGCTCACATCCTGGACAGAGAGGAACAATGGTTTGAGAGAGGAGTAAATCATGCTGCTGGCTCCAATTCGGACAATATCCGGATGTGTTTGGTCAACGCAAGATCTGTTACCAACAAAACTTTTGTCCTCAGGGACTACTTTCAAGAGCACGATTTAGACTTTCTGTGCATCACAGAAACTTGGATGTCTCCGGGTGAGTCCAGCGCCTTGACGGAATTACTGCCACTGAACTGTTTGTATTTTAACACACCGCGGCCATCAGGCCGGCGCGGTGGTGGATTATTAACAATATTCAAATCAACTTTTGACTGTAAACAACTGCCCATCCCAATTTCCTGCGACAGCTTTGAGCTGAGCGTCTTTGAACTCGGACATTCACCTCAGACTTTATTTGCACTCGTCTACCGCCCACCACGCTCTAAGGATTTCATAAATGAGTTTTCTGACTTCTTGGCTGAAATCACACCAAAACATGAACATGTTTTCATTATTGGGGACTTTAATTTGCACATGTGCTGTCCTGAGAAGCCCTTGGTTAAGGACTTTTTAGATTTATTGGACTCATTTAATTTAACTCAGCATGTTTCTCATCACCACTGAGGAGCTGACATCCCAGTTCAACTCTGTCTGCTTAAAGACTCTGGATCATGTTGCGCCTGTTAAAACTAGAAAATCAAAACTCAGAGCAGAACCTTGGCTGAGTGACGTCACCAAGGCTGTTATGCAGCAATGTTGGACGGCGGAGCGAAAGTGGAGGAAAGACAGGCTGCAGGTCTCTTTTCAAATACTTAAAGAGAGTTGGCGCCTTATCAGAAAGCAGTGAAAGCTGCTAAATCCAAATACTTCTCTGATATAATTACTTCAAACTTTCACAACCCACGTGTCCTCTTCTCCACCCTAAACTCTGTTCTCTACCTCACTGAACCATCACCTCTGGAAGCCTCGACTGAGCTGAGCAACAACTTCCTACATTTCATTTTGGAAAAAATTGCGACCACCAGGGCTCTCATTTCCCCTCCAACTCATGACCCATCCATCCCACCTCAATCTGTAGCTCCTTTTGACCATTTTGAACCCATCACTCTATCTTCTCTAGAGCAGGTCATGTGCAGCTTGAAACCTTCTGGCTCCCCCTTTGATGTGGTCCCCCCTCTACTATTAAAGGAGGTTTTTCCAACTCTAGGTCCGTCCATTTTTGCCATAGTAAACAGTAGTTTATCCACTGGCGTGGTGCCAAAATCCTTTAAACATGCTGCTGTCCAGCCTCTCCTGAAAAGACCAAACCTTGACCCCTCAGTCGTTTCCAACTACCGGCCTGTCTCCAAACTCCCATTTGTTTCTAAAGTACTGGAGAAAATAGTCGAGTCCCAGTTGAAGTGCTTCCTGGAGGATCACGCCATCCTAGAGCTTTTCCAATCTGGCTTAAAACCTCTCCATAGCACTGAAACTGCCCTGCTGAAGGTCTTTAACGACATCTTCAGATTAACAGATACCGGTGATTCTGTGCTGCTTGTCCTGTTGGACCTCACAGCCGCCTTTGACACCATCAACCATGAGATCCTCATTGCTAGGTTGGAGCAGTGGGTGGGCGTCACAGGATCAGACCTCAATTGGTTCAGATCTTACCTCGCTGACAGATCCTTTTGTGTCTCCATCAAGGATTTTAGTTCTGCAGAGGCAGAGCTTAAATGGGGGGGTTCCGCAGGGGTCCATCATGGGTCCCGTCCTATTCTCTTTATACCTGCTGCCGCTTGGTGCTATTTTCTAGAAACACAACATGCCCTTCCACTTCTATGCCGATGACTGTCAAATTTACTTCCCCCAAGACACAATGGTACATGCTCTATTCAACCGCTGCTCAACTGCATGGCTGACATCAGGGACTGGATGGCTTTAAATTTCTTGAGTTTCAATGAAAAGAAGTCTGAAGTCATGTTGTTCCCTCCCAATGACAAGATCACTACCACTGCATCAACCTCTCCGCTCTAACCCTGTCAGAAAAACAAAGAGTCACTAATCTGGGAGTGATAATGGACCCTTCCCTGAAGCTTAACAATCCTGTAAACATGATTGTTAAATCATGTTTCTTCCAACTGAGGCGGCTGTCTAAACTGAAGCCCATATTGTCCAAAAAGAACCTGGAGACAGTAATACATGCATTCATTACATCTAGGCTTGATTACTGTAATTCACTCCTGTTTGGTATCAGTCAGACCTCCATTGCATGACTACAACTGGTCCAGAATGCAGCAGCCCCATTTTTAACCAGTACAGGCAAAAGAGAGCGCATTACACCAGTTTTGGCCTCACTGCACTGGTTACCAGTTCACTTTCGAATCCAGTTCAAAATACTCATGTATGTCTACAAATCACTGAACAGTGT
>NC_056514.1:42079253-42096887 GCF_014905685.2 Nematolebias whitei | reverse complement strand
TCCCCCCCCCCCCCCCCCCCCATCTCTCTGATCTGCTACAACCGTAAGTCCCACCACGTTCCCTGAGGTCAGCGGACCAGTTGCTCCTCACAGTTCCAGGAACTCGTCTTAAGCGCAGAGGTGACAGGGCCTTCTCTGTAGCAGGACTAAGACTCTGGAACGAGTTACCTCTGCTTGTCAGACAGGCCCCCTCCCTCTCGGTTTTCAAGTCCCGTTTAAAAACTCGCTACTATTCAGTAGCTTTCAACTTCAGATGATCTATGTTTTGATCCTGTATGCTCCACACTGGTTTGTCGTCATTATCTGCATCGTTTTTATGTCTATATTCTGATTTACCTCATTTTGTATTTTGCTTTGTGTGTTACCTGTTGTTTTGTCCGTACAGCACTTTGGTTGGCCTTGTAGCTGTTTTAAGTGCTTTATAAATAAAGTGGTATGGTATGGTAAAGGAGGCCATCTTTGTAAAAAAAATTGTCCATCATTAAACAGGGGTGGAGGCCTCCAGGTTCAACTGTCCCCCTCTTACTATGCTGTTATTGCTAGTATCACTCAGCCTCCTGTGAATAGTAAACAGCCATCAGTGTGCTAATGATCCATTGTTAGGCTGATGGTCCTTCTTGACCATGTGATCAGCTGGTTTTGGTTGTCAGCAGCAAACTGGTTGATCCACTCTGAGAAGGTGCTATTTAAGAGACTGGGCTGAATACAGCACCTCAGACTGAGGAAGTCTCTCGGATGGGAGACGAAACGTTTCTACATTTTTTATTTTATTTTTATTTAATGTCCAGAGGACCAGATTGAACTTTTTTGGATATCGTGAACAAGCATAACCTGCTGCACATCCTTTCCAGCATGATCCCTCTGTCTTGCCAATCGATAAAAGTCCTTCTCGTCCTCTTTAATATTCAGCCTCCCATACAACTATTCGTACCTATATCATAGGTGTTTTACATTTGTGTAAGGTGTGTTACAGGTGTGTGACACTGGTGTCAGGTGTGTTACATGTGTGTTACATTCATGTCAGGTGTGTTAAAGGTGTGTTAAACTGGTGTCAGGTGTGTCACAGGTGGTGTCAGGTGTGTTACATAAGAGTCATGTGTGTTTCAGGTGTGTTACACTGTGTGTTACACATATGTCAGGTGTGTTTCAGGTGTGTTACACTGTGTGTTACACATATGTCAGGTGTGTTTCAGGTGTGTTACACTGTGTGTTACACGTGTCAGATGTGTTTCAGGTGTGTTACACAGGTGTCAGGTGTGTTACATGTGTTTTACACAGGTGTCAGGTGTGTTTCAGGTGTGTTACACTGGTGTCAGGTGTGTTACATGTGTGTTATACATGTGTCAGGTGTGTTTCAGGTGTGTTACACTGGTGTCAGGTGTGTTTCAGGTGTGTTACACTGGCGTCAAGTGTGTTACAGGTGTGTTACAATGTGATGGCTCTGTTACAGCAGGTGCTTTATTCTGATGTATCAGTGGCGTGTTTTAAAAACGTCTGATGCATGTTTCAGGCCCATCAAGACTTTGTGAAAAAAGTGAGCAAGAACAAGTCAAGCCCACAGAACTCTGCTCGGTTCTGAATGGGTGGGATGGTTTCCATGGTGACTGTCTTTAATTAGAAGGGCAATTAAAGAGGTTGAACAACCCACAAAAAGACACACACACACTCAGTTCTCTCTGAGGAAGGCGAGGTATCTGGTCTTCTTATCCACAATCCACTGGACTGATTTGTCTTGAAAGAGGTCACTACACTGTTCTCTGCTCAGCTGTTCAGGTTCTATTGTCTAAAACACATGAAGCTACAAGCAAAACATGTCTTTTCCACGCAGCAGCTCCTCTTGAAGGCTGAAGATCTACATTGTGTGTGTGTGTGTGTGTGTGTGTGTGTGTGTGTGTGTGTGTGTGTGTGTGTGTGTGATTTTATTTGCCTGGTTCCCATCAGACAGAATAGAAACCTACGTACCCTCAGATGGGTCCAATCTCCTGGCTCGGCGGCCATGTTTGGAATTGTTGTGTACGAACATGTTGTCAGAGACGGCGAGAACATGACCATCTACGTTGACTGTTGTTGAAACCACCACCTAAAAAAAAAAAAAAAAATACTTTATTTACACTTGCCAAAGAACAAGATGTTGTTGCTCTGCCATGTTGGGACCAATCATTTCCTTGTTGATATAACAAAGTTGTTGCTGTTAGGTGGTGAAGACGGAGCAGACAACATAGACAGCTGATAGACATGACTAACCAGAGCATCTGTCACTCTGCTGTCACTATGGCAACTGGAGATAAACCTACAAGCTTCACCTGTCTTCACCTGCCTCGCTGGTCTGATGAGTGCAGTTCACTCTGCCCACTTGAACTTCCTGTCAGGCTGAGCAGCGTGGCATAGAGTCGACTGTCTTATGAGGATCCATCCTTCACTTCCAGCTGCAGCAGCAGCTTCTGCACACACCTGTAAGGTGATTAAATACTGACTTACTGCTTCCCCTGGGAGCTGATTGGCTACAAAATTGTTCTCAGTATTTATTCAGAAGAGGAGGAGCCAACAGGAAGTAAAACATTTAAAGCTAGTTGTGACTGGTTGAACTGTTGTAAAATGGAAAGAAAATGAAACCGTGAAAGTATCATCTGCTGCAACCTCCCTCTCCAAGATGGCCGTCAATCAGCACCACCTGATGGTCATCTAACTGATGAGGTCCTGCTCTACATAAGGATGCAGTCAGATGTTACTTGTCGCTGAAGCATTAGCCATTGATGATACACTTTGTCTCTGGCCTATGTTTGCATCTTGTGCTAAGATACTCAAACCCTTTCTTGCGATTTCAGTTTACCTGCCTCCTTGGATCCTGCCATGCCTTGGTTCTCCTTCGGTCCCCCTCCTGGTTCCTCGTGCCTTGCCTTCTAGCCACACGCCTGTTTGCCTTCTTCTCTGGAGCCCGTTTTGGATAACCCTCGGCAATCCTCCAACCTGTAAGATAAAACTATTGGATCAATATCTTCACATCCATATTCTCCAACCAGAGCCACCTGACCCTCTCCTTCCTCCTCAGGGCTCCAGTTGATCTACTGTCCATTAACCAACACTGTACATACATAAACACTGTTATTTTGAATTCCTGAGTCTTGCCTCATTTTCCTGGTCTCGTATCACTCTGGGTTCCCTGAGTCATAACAGACATGCTCTGGCCAAATAAGACACAGAACGAGACCATGGACGAGCAAACTCCCTCTTCCCAGGTGGAGCACATTAACAAATTAGAGGAGGTACTTCAACAAGTCCTCACACAACAACTAACTTCTCAGAAGAACATACAGGAGCTCAGACGTATGGTTTTCTTTATAAATCAAAAACTCGCCTCTTCTCCCCATGCAGCCTTCTCCGTTTCACCAATGCCAAGTCCTCCCAGGATGGAACCTGACTCTGATACCTCATCCCAGCGGGTAATAGTTAAACCTTCTGAATATTTCACAGGAGACCCTGACCACTGTGGGGGTTCCTCCTCCAGTGTAAGCTTGTATTCAAAGGAGCTCCCCAACTCTACGTTACAAGTTTCACCAAGATCACCTACTTCGTCAGTCAGCTCAAGGGCAACACTCTCCGGTGGGCCAATTCATATTTACATTCCCATGACCTGAATTCTGTGCTTTTTGAATTGTTTCTGAAGGAGTTTCAAAGGATTTTCAACTGTCCACTTCGAGAACCCAATGTCGTAAAACGACTCATAGGATTACGTCAGGGCTGATGACCTGTCACAGAACACGCTCTCGAGGTCCGCATCCTCGCTGCTCAGACAACTTCGAACGAATCTGCCTTACAAGGTACCTTTTTGAACTCCCTGTCTGAACTTATTAAGGACCAAATTGCAGCTCGGGACGAGCCAGAGGGGTTTGATGAACTCGTGGACCTGGCGGTCACCATTGACAAGCGCTCCTGGGAGCGCAAGAGAGAAAAGGACTAGAACACCCAGAATCCCTCCACTTCCGGATTCACCATGTCATTAGGTGAGCGTCACACATACAAACCCCCAATTATAAACTACAAGTCCCAGGTGCCCGACACTTCCAGGTTTAAAAATCCCCAATTGGGTCTGTTCATCCTGGAGGTGGCTGCTTTCGACAATGGAGTGGGGGCAGTCTTGTCTCAACAGTTCCCCAGTGACAACAAGGCAAACCTGTGCTCTTTTTTTCTCACACCGTCTTTCACAGGCAGAGAGGAAGTATGACGTGGGAAACCGAGAACTGCTGGCAGTCAAGTTAGCCCTGGAGGAGTGACGTCACTGGCATGAAGGCACCGAGACACCCTATCTGATCTGAACTGACCACAAAAACCTGACCTATCCCTGGGATGCTAAACGCCTTACCCCCAGGCAAGCATGCTAGTCACTGTTTTTCAATTGTCTCAACTACTCTCTCACTTTCAGGCCCGGCTCCAAAAACATTAAACCCAATGCTCTCTCCTGTCAGTTTTCTCCCCCTGATGTCATTGAACAGGAAGACAGCATCATCCCTTCATCCTGCATTTTTGGGGCCCTCACATGGCCTATAGAGGGAGAGGTCCGAGAAGCTCACAAGGATGAACCCGACCCTGGTTCTGGTCCCCCCGGGACTCTCTTCGTTAACACGTCCATGAGGTCTAAGGTATTAGACTGGTTGCACTCTAATAAACTGTCCTGTCACCCTGGCACCTCTCGTATGCTTTCCCTTGCTAAGACTCACTTTTGGTGGCCCACAATCAACGCAGATACCATACCATACCAATTCATTTCTAAAGCACTTAAAATACAACAAGCAGCCATACGAAGTGCTGTACAAAATTGAAAACAAACAAAAAACAGTAAAACAATAAAAACACCTAAATATATATTAAAAATATCAGAACATCATAAGTAAAAGAATACAACATTAAGACACTGATGCTAACTCACTCTAGGTTAAAAGCCAATGAAAAAAAAGTGTTTTTAAACGAGTTTTAAAAACAGAAAGTGACGGGGCCTGCCTGACCTCCAGCTGCAGCTCATTCCACAATTTAGGAGCCAGAGCTGAAAAGGCTCTGTCTCCTCTGGTTTTATAAAAGGTTTTCGGGACTGCTAAAAGCATCTGGTCAGAGGATCTAAGAACACGTGATGGCATGTAAAAGTGAAGCAGTTCAGACAAATAAGAACTAAGACTGTTCAAAGACTTAAAAACAAACAATAGAACTTTAAAATGGATTTGAAACTGTACAGGAAGCCAATGAAGGGACATCAGAACTGGAGTGATGTGCTCACGCCTGCCTGTACCAGTCAAAAATCGTGCAGCAGCATTTTGTACCAGCTGTAACCGTGAGAGGGAGGCCTGGCTAACTCCTATCAACAGAGTTACAATAATCCAGGTGTGAAGTAATAAAAGTGTGGACTACTGTCTCTAAGTGGTGTCTAGAAAGGAGGGGCTTGATTTTTGACTGGCGCCTCAGCTGAAAGAAAGAGGACTTAACCACAATGTTGACATGGCAGTCAGCAATGAGGTTAAGTAAAGTCAGATGTAAAGTCCTTCGTCGTAGCTTGTTCTGCATGCACCAGAAACAAGACTGGTAACCAACCTCCTGCCAGTCTCCTCCTTCCCCTTCCAACGCCCTGCCATCCATTGTCCCACATCTTGGTGGACTTCATCACGGGTCTACCCCCATTGGATGGTAACACCACTATTCTCACTGTTCTTGATAGGTTCTCTAAGGCGGCACATTTTATCCCCCTCCCCAAGCTCCACTCCACCTTTGAGACCGCCCTTCTCCTCGTGCAATATGTTTTCAGAATTCATGGAATCTCGTCTGATGTGGTTTCGGACTGAGGATCACAATTCATCTCCAAAGTCTGGCGCTGTTTCTGCCAGACCCTGGAGGCCTCCTCCAGTCTTCACTTTAGGGTATCACCCCCAATCCAACGGCCAGACGAAGTGATCCAATCAGTAGCTCAAGGCCACACTCCAGTGCATAGTGGAGAGGAACCCATCTGCCTGGAGTAAACATCTGGTCTGGGTCGAGTACACCCACAACACCCATAAATCTGCTGTTACAGGTATGTCCCTGTTTGAGGCCTCCCTTTATCTATCCCCCTTGTTTCACAGTCAGGAGAATGACACTATAGAGTTATTGCTTCAACAACACTTTTGTCATTGTCGATGCATCTGGCACCAAACCAAGGCAGCTTTACTTCGCACTGCAGCTCAAACCAAGAAGTTCACTGACCGCCGTTGCTCTTCAGCACCCAGTTACCAGGTAGGCCAAAAGGTTTGGCTTTTCACATGCAATATAAAACTGAAAAATACTCCTAGGAAACTGGCTCCCTGTTTCATGGGTCCCTTCCCGGTCCTCAAAATCATCAGTTCCTCTACTGTGAAGCTTCAACTCCCTGTGTCCCTGAAGATCCACCCCACCTTCCATGTCTCCCAAATCAAGCCTGTCTCTGCCAGTCCTCTGTGCCCACCTACCGACCTACCTCCGCCCATCTAACTGATTGACAACCACCTTGCCTTCACGGTAGGGTCCATCCTGAACGTCTGACGTCGTGGTAGGGGCTTTCAATATCTGGTCGACTAGGAGGGCTACGGGCCAGAAGAACAATCGTGGATCCCCTGCTCATTCATTATGGACCTGAGTCTCATCAAGGCCTTCTTCAGATAGCACTCTGAAAAACACCTTAGGTTGCCTGGAGGTGATTCTTGGTGTGTGTGGGGTGGGGGGGGGGGGGGGGGGGGCACTGTGAGAGTACCATCTGCTGCAACCTCCCTCTTCAAGATGGCTGCCAATCAGCACCACCTGATGGTCATCTAACTGATGAGGTCCTGCTCTACACAAGGCTGCAGTCAGATGTTACTCGTCGCCAGAGCATTAGCCATTGATTGTACACTTTGTCTCTGGCCTATGTATCTTGTGCTAAGATACCCAAACCCTTTCTTGTGATTTCAGCTTACCTGCATCCTTGGTTCTCCTTCGGTCCCTCTCCTGGTTCCTCGTGCCTTGCCTTCCAGCCACACACCTGTTCACCTTCTTCTCTGGTGCCCGTTTTGAATAAACCTCGGCTATCCTCCAACCTGTAAGATAAAACTATTGGATCAATATCTTCACCTCCATATTCTCCAGCCAGATCCACCTGACCCTCTCCTTCCTCCTCAGGGCTCCAGTTGATCTACTGTCCATTAACCAACACTGTACATAAATAAACACTGTTATTTTGTATTCCTGAGTCTTGCCTCATTTTCCTGGTCTCATATCACTCTAGGTTCCCCGAGTTGTAACAGAAACGTTGGTTCCGGTGTTTACCCAACAGACAAGCTGCAGAAACTAACAGGAGGCCCAAACATCTTCCTCCACCTGCTGCTGCCCTCATTTCGGGCTGTTTGGAGAACTTCAGTCAGCTTCCTGGTCATGCAGTCATGTGACTTACAACATAAGCTTTTTTATTTTTATTTATTCATTAACCTGTATTTAACCAGACAAATTCCATTGAGGTCACAGATGTCTTTGAGAAGCGAGGCCTGGAGGCAGCCTAAATATTATATTTATAAATCTATCACAGCATTTCAACTGTGAGAGCAGGAACTACACATCTGACATGCATCCATACACAATAATAAAGCCCAAAAGCAAAAACGATCCCCTTCAGAGACACAACAGGACATTTACAAAGTTCAACTGTTGCTATGGAAACGTGTAAACAACAACTCTGCTGCTGTTCCATTAAAAACACTGTATAAATAATGTTTTCAAGAGCAGCAGCAGTTGGTCTGAGGATTGATTAGAACCAGGTCGATGATGTCCTGATGCTCAACAATCCAGGTAGCTAAATCTAACCAGGTGGAGTCAGGTCTTCTGGACAGATTCTACTTGCTAAAATGTTTTGTCTTTAATCCAGAAGACTTCTTCAGTCTGAGGAGCTGCAACAAGCTCAGTCTTATGAACAACACCTTCTCAGTTCATTCTTTCATTCAGCCTTTATTTATACAGGTTAATCCCATTGAGCCTCAATAGTGGAAGCAGTCAACCTACGTCACATCTTCTTCTTTTGGCTTTTCCCTCTTCAGGGGTCTCCACAGCGAGTCATCCTCCTCTGTCCTCACTCTGTCTTCACTCTGTCCTCTGCATCCTCTGCCCTCACTCCAACTACCTCCATGTCCTCTCTAACTGCATCCATATGTCACCTCTTTGTCTTTTTCCTGGCAGCTGCATTTCTAACATCCTTCTACCAATATACCCACTGATCCAGTATAGTGTCACTTAGATACACTCACATTATAGTTTTGGTAAAAGTGTTTTACATTGAATGCCCTTCCTGACACAAACCTCACCATTTACCCGGGCTTGGGACCAGAACCAGAGATACACTGGCTTGTGCTCCCTAGTGGCTGGTTTCCTATCCAACCTACTTCACATATGGGGGGCAGAAACACGGGTGTCCCAGGGTGTGCTATGGGGTCTCCAGTTTCTCCTATTGTGGCCAACCTGTACATGGAGGAGGTAGAAAAGAGAGCTTTGACATCCTTTTCAGGGACACCACCAAGTCATTGGTTCAGGTATGTTGACGACACCTGGGTTAAAAATTAAATCTCAGGAAGTCCAACATTTTACTGACCACATCAACTCTGTGGATAAATACATCAAGTTCACACGAGAAGATGTAAAAAATGGCAGGTTGGCTTTCTTGGACTGTGAGGTCTCAGTCTCAGAGGACATTTGCAAACTGAGGTGTACCACAAACCCACCCACACAGACCAGTATTTGCAGTTTGACTCCCATCACCCTTTGTAGCACAAGTTAGGAGTCATCAGGACTCTGTACCACAGAGCAGACAGCGTCCCCACTAACTCAGGAGCCAGACAGAAGGAGAAATCCCACACAAGACAGGCTCTAGAGCAATGTGGATATTCTAACTGGGCCTTCCTGAAAGCAGAGAAGAAACCCAAACAGGACTCCAGTCAGTCATCAGGTGAAAAGGAGGAACCCAGACCAGTGATCATTCTGTATGTTGACGGAGTATCAGAGAAACAGAGACGTTTATTTTCTAAACACAACGTCCCAGTGGCTTTTAAATCCCAAAATACATTAAAGACTGGTTTATCCCAAAGATCCAGTCCCCCGGTACAAACAGAGTCAGACTGTGTATGTTGTTCAGTGTCAGGAGGGTGATCAGTCTTACATCGGGGAAACTAAACAGCCACTGGCCAAAAGGATGGACCAGCACAGAAGATCAACATCATCAGGCCAGGACTCTGCGGTCTACACTCATCTCCAGGCCAGCGGTCACTCTTTCAGGGATGAAGATGTTCACATCCTTGACAGAGAGGAATGTTGGTTTGAGAGAGGAGTAAAGGAGACCATCTTTGTGAAGAGAACCTGTTGGACTGTTAGACTCATGGGGTAGGGATGGGAGAGGGGCATCATTTTTAGAGGCATGCATCACTTTGCTTATGTACAGGATGAATAAACTTTATTTCTTTTGTATTGCTTATGCGTATAGTTTCTAGGGATGGGCTCGATCCGATCCAGTATCGGTATCGGGCTCTGATGCCAGCATAATTTACGTATCGGATTTTCCGATCCAACCTGGCGATATTTCCAATGCATGATGCATGTCTGTGGTTGCGCTGCACGGTGGCTTCAAACTATGGAATGGATTTCCTGAACGGAGGCATGTCTCATGAGCTCTGAGTAATAAGACCCACCTCACATTCAGGAAATCCATTTCATGGTTTGCAGCCAGCTACAACGTGAGGACTGCGTTAGCAGCACTGTGGCTAACAGCTAACCAAATTTTTATCTAAACATGTCTGCTGTGTGGAAGTATTTTAGACTAGAAACACCACAAAACAAGACAGCAACGTGCAATGTCTGCAGAGCCATAGCTCCACATTAATCTTCGGTAAAGTTAGTTTTATGTTGGACATTCGAGGTCCGTGGCTTCAGTAGTCTTTTATTTTTGTTCAGTCCGGAGAAGGCAATCTGATTTTGGTCAGCCACGCTCAATCTGACCGTGACAGAGGAGGGGCATACTGAGCGCGGCTGACCGAGATCAGACTACCTTATCTGGACTGAACGAAAATAACAGACCACTGAAGCCCCGGCGCTCGAATGTTTACCGTGAAGTTGCTAAACTTCATCATAATTAATGACCAACCACTATCAGTTGTAGAAAACAAAGGATTCCGCAGCTAGATACTTGCAGCCAAGATATAGTTTACCATCTAGAAGATATTTCCATCCATCCATTTTCTTACGCTTATCCGGGGTAGGGTCGCGGGGGTAGCAGCCTAAGTAGGGAGGCCCAGACTTCCCTCTCCAAAGCCACATGGGCCAGCTCTTCCGGGGGAATCCCGAGGCGTTCCCAGGCCAGCCGAGAAACATAGTCCCTCCAGCGTGTCCTGGGTCTTCCTCTGGGCCTCCTTCCGGTGGGACATGTCCGGAACACCTCACCAGGGAGGCGTCCAGAAGGCATCCTAAACAGATGTCTAAGCCACCTCAACTGGCTCCTCTCGACGTGGAGAAGCAGCGGCTCTACTCTGAGTCCCTCCCGGATAACTGAGCTTCTCACCCTATCTCTAAGGGAGAGCCCAGACACCCTGCGGAGAAAACTCATTCAGTACAATTAGTAGAAAATCATAAAAAGCATATACAAACTGGATTCCAAAAATGTTGGGACACTAAACAAATTGTGAATAAAAACTGAATGCAATGATGTGGAGGTGCCAACATCTAATATTTTATTCAGAATAGAACACAAATCACAGATCAAAAGTTTAAACTGAGTGGATGTATCATTTTAAGGGAAAAACCTGTTGTTTCCAAATTTCATGGCGTAAACAAATCCCCAAAAATTTGGGACAAGTCCATATTTACCACTGTGTGGCATCCCCCCTTCGTCTTACAACACTCAACAGACGTCTGGGGACAGTGGAGACCAGTTTCTCAAGTTTAGAAATAGGAATGCTCTCCCATTCATGTCTAATACAGGCCTCTAACTGTTCAATCGTCTTGGGCCTTCTTTGTGGCACCTTCCTCTTTATGATGCACCAAATGTTCTCTATAGGTGAAAGATCTGGACTGCAGGCTGGCCATTTCAGTACCCGGATCCTTCTCCTACGTAGCCATGATGTTGTGATTGCTGCAGAATGTGGTCTGGCATTATCGTGTTGAAAAATGCAGGGTCTTCCCTGAAAGAGATGACGTCTAGATGGGAGCATATGTTGTTCTAGAACCTGAACATAGTTCTCTGCATTAATGGTGCCTTTCCAGACATGCAAGCTGCCCATGCCACAAGCGCTCATGCAACCCCATACCATCAGTGATGCAGGCTTCTGAACGGAGCGTTGATAACAACTTGGGCTATCCTTGTCCTCTCTGGTCCGGATGACATGGCGTCCCAGTGTTCCATAAAGAACTTCAAATCGTGACTCATCTGACCACAGAACAGTCTTCCATTTTGCCACACTCCACTTTAAATGACCCCTGGCCCATTGCAAACGTCTGAGCTTGTGGGGCTTGCTTAGAAATGGCTTCCTCTTTGCACTGTAGAGTTTCAGCTGGCAACGGCGGATGGCACGGTGGATTGTGTTCACTGACGATGCTTTCTGGAAGTATTCCTGAGCCCATTCTGTTATTTCCTTGACAGTGGCATTCCTGTTTGAGGTGCAGTGATGTTTAAGGTCCCGGAGATCATGAGCATCCAGTAGAGTTTTACGGCCTTGACCCTTACACAAAGCGATTGTTCCAGATTCTCTGAATCTTTTGATGATGTTATGCACGGTTGATGATGATAACTTAAAAGTCTTTGCTATTTTACGCAGGGTAACACCATTCTGGTATTGCTGCACTATCTTTCTGTGCAACAATGGTGGAATTGGTGATCCTCTTACCATCTTGGCTTCTGAGAGACACTGACACTCTGAGAAGCTCTTTTTATACCAATCATGTTGTCAATTGACCTAATTAGTGTTAATTGGTCTTCCAGCTGTTGGTTATATGCTCAATTTCCTTTTTCCAGCCACTTATTGCTACTTGTCTCAACTTTTTTGGGATTTGTTGACACTGTGAAATTTTGAATCAACATATTTTTCCTTTAAAATGTTACATTTACTCAGATTAAACTTTTGATCTGTCATCTATGTTATATTACAAATAAAATATTACATTTGTCATCTCCACATCATTGCATTCAGTTTTTATTCACAATTTGTTTAGTGTCCCAACTTTTTTGGAATCCGGTTTGTAAATTGAAAATTACATTTTTTTTTTTTTTCAAAAACAGCTACATTATGGGGGGGGGGGGGGGGGGGCGATCTTCTTTTTCTAAACATTTGAGGGTTCCTAAGTATCAGTGATTCAGGATCAGCAAACCCAGATCAGCGGCTCCAGCAGGTCTCTTCAAGTGATTGCTGAAAGTTTGAGTATTTTCTCAGAAGGCTCCTGTCAATATTTCCTAAAAGAATCAGTTCAGATTTTTTTTTGTGTTCCGATATGTTCTGTGTGACACTCCAGTAATTTGCCAGTCAGTGGAGGAATTGTTACTGTTTGCTGGACTTCCTGTCTCTGCAGAACTTTTCAAAATATATTTACTGATTAGATTTGCTTGATCTTGTTGTTGGTTTTATTGTCAGATTCTGTCGTAGGAAACCATCAAACAGTGAGGCCTTTCAACTGGGATGGACAGAACATCAGAACATTAAAGTGACAGGTGGGCCCCGTTGACCTCTTACATTTTATCTGCAAAGCAATAAACCTATGCCACCCTGCTGCAGAGCATTATGGGTATGCCAGATCCTCCAGAACTGTGGCCTGCCCTTTAGGGAAATTAATTCATAAATGTGAGTTACCTGAAACCTCCTCATGTCTCGAGGGTTTCCTGCATTCTTCAGACAGTTCTGGTTACACTTCAGGAAGAACTTCAGAAAGAACCTACACACACACACAAAGAAGAAGAAAAGGAGACGTTCAGGATGCTCAGGATAATGTTCGGCAGTGATCCTTCAGAACTGAATGTTCTTTGATTCTATTGAGTTGAATGTTGGGAACGTTCCTAATGTCGTGCTGAA
Source organism: Nematolebias whitei (assembly GCF_014905685.2). Taxonomy (NCBI): domain Eukaryota; kingdom Metazoa; phylum Chordata; class Actinopteri; order Cyprinodontiformes; family Rivulidae; genus Nematolebias; species Nematolebias whitei. Next base: position 42,083,829 of record NC_056514.1, on the reverse strand, counting down.
GGAGAACCCAAACATCAGTCTGGTTTGAAGAGAACCAAACACTGGGTCCAAAAGAACATGAACCTGTGATCCTGGCCTTTCTTCAGAACAACACAACTACAGTTCCTTCACGTTTCAACCCCGTCTTCAGTGTTTTCCACCAAGATGATGCTGTTAGTGTCCCTACAACTGCAGGAATATGATGTCTGAAGATGACCTCTGACCTCCAATCAGCTGCTTGCACATGCAGTCTAGTCGCCGTGGTAACAGCTTAGCTGATCGTCTCTTGATAACCAGACACGCCATCGCCACTTATCTGCTCAAATGTTACCTTTAGTACAGGTCTCCACGTATCTCCTGCTCTTTCACCTCCCTCCACTTCCTCCTCTCCTGCTCCTTCACCTCCCTCCACTTCCTCCTCTCCTGCTTCGTCCTCTCCTGCTCCTTCACATTTCCTCCACCTCCTCCTCTCCTACTCCTTCAGCTCCTCTCCTGCTTCCTCCTCTCCTGCTCCTTCGCCTCCCTCCACCTCCTCCTCTCCTGCTTCCTCCATCTTTTTGTCTCCTCTGAGTGAATAATCAAGGTTGTAAATCTCTCCTCAGATTCAACTGTGATAAGAATAGACCTGATGCACACACACACACACACAAACACAGAGACACAATTATGTAGCCCACTTTGAACTGTCCTGTGTTAATCTAAATTCATACTAATATCATTTAAGTTTAAAAATGATGTCTACATGATAAAAGTGGACGAAATATGAAAGATAAAAACTCTTTTGTCATTTAGAAATGTCTCTTTTTAAAAACTGTTCATATTTGGTCAGGAAAATCTAGTTTAAGCAGACTGAAACAGGCAGTTTCATTTTTACTACGTTCCTTGAATGTTACATGAAAGTTAGTTTAATGGGTACATGCCATGTTGCACTTTCACAACCTACTCTTTAAGTTGTGCTAAGTTCCATTCTTGTTCAGTTTTGTACTGGATTAAGCATTTTATTTTGCCCAATCAGGTGGGAGTACGCAGGATTAATGGTGCGCTGCATGAAACGTGTGTCAGTGTGGAAAAACCAGACAAGTGCAGAGAGCACAGCAAAGCAGATGTGGGACAGAGTAAAGATGTCCATGACAACGGTTAATGCAGAGATGTCGACTGTAACAGACTTTATGAAGCATATGAAAGATACACACCTTTGTGCGTTTTATGCTGTTTCAGAATGATGCATGTGTAGATGAAAACTATGGTAAGGTATTCCTGGAATACCTTACAAAAACAATTGAAGCTCTCGACCTTTGACCTCTCTAAGTGGCTTTAAGAATTTGTTGGACTCCTGGCAGGGACCAATGCAGACACGTTCCTGTTTTTAGTTTTCTACATTCGCCTTAGAATCTAGCTGTTTTTTTGTTACCTTTTTCTTTTAGCCATCCTATTTGTTAAAAAAAAACAAAAAAAAACTGGAGTATGACTTTTTATAACTGTTTATTGTTGTTGCTGTTGTCCATTGTTTCATCTTTCTTTGTTGAAATCAGGTCTCTCTTGTAAATGAGTCCTCGAGGCTCATTGGGATTTACCTGTAGAAATAAAGGTTGAATGAATGAATGCTAAGAGCAACTAGTATTTTAGCATGCTAGCAAGATGGAGCAGCTCAGGTTATTGTATTTTGAAATGTAAATCCAAACATTAGTGGCTGGTTAAGCTCTTAATGGCTCCATATGAGAATTCAGTGTGATTATCTAAGAAATATATGGACTGAGAGCTGTTGATGTGTACAGTAGACCAGGAGCTAATCTTTGGATTTGCTGGACGAGTTAAAAGTTCCCCATTCAGCCATTGGGTTCCCATCTGTGAGGTTGCTGCCAGGAAGGATCTTGGTGTTCATGTGACATCACCTGCCTACTTTACTCCGTGCCCTATTAAAGGGATCTCCACATCTACCTTTCCAATCCAATCTCAAACTCTGAAGGATTTGTGAGTACAAAACTAAACCACAGCACATGCTTTTTATTTTATTTTATTTGCTGAGGGATCAAACAAACTTTTTGTTTTTAGCTTCCACGTAATTTGTGCAACAAATTACTTATTCTATTTACCTTTTATTTTCTTAGTAAAGTGTTTTTAAATTTAAATCGGGCATCATTGTCTTATTTGAAAGTTATTTTAAGTGGGTTTTTTGTATTCCAAGGGAGTGTATTTAATAAAAACATACAGTTATCAGAGTTAAATTCTTAGTGGGTCAAACAAGGTATAAATTCATAATTTCCTGCTAAGTGGAGGCACTGCCATTAAATTAAAAATAAATAGTAAGTTGTATCTCCTGTAAGCTGCTAGTACAGCTATCTTTAAAATAACATTCCCAGGGCCCCGACCAATGTAGTACATTCCAATCTAACCTATTAGTTAACTCTTTAGCTACGTGGTATGGGTGCTACACAAATTCGAGGTACCGCTGGGGTATCATTTGTCAAATATTAGCAAACAGTATTTTCTAAATACAAGATACATTTCCTGAGTATCCAGTCAAAAACAAATTGAATGTACGTCAAACTGTGTTGGTTTTATGAAGTTATTTTGATTCTAGCTATTGTAAACATCAGCCAACAAAATAAAAGTAGTCATGAGCAGTTCATCCCAATCAGAGTTAAGTAGTTAGTGTAGGGGAGAAGGCACTGACCCAAAGCATGTGTTGATGGTTTGTGGAATCCCAGGAAATGACGATATAGAGAGCATTGAAAAAACATTAGAACCCGAGATGGTGTAAGGGCAGGGCAGCCGATTCGGGACCCGAAAGTCCTGGGTTTGATCCCCAGTCATTGTACATCTCGTGGTGTCACTGAGCAGGACACCCAATCTCGATTTGCTCTTCGGGTACTAAAATAGCTGCCCACTGCTCCACCTGGTGGTGGATGGGTTAAATGCAGAGAGCCAATTTCGTCTTTGTATGGGAACATACAATGATGACAACACATAGCACATTATTATTATTATTATTATATTATAAAAGCACTTGACCGTGTAAGAGTGAGGCCGAAGCTTTGACGCTAAACATGAGACTGTCACTGTCTTATGTGACTGTCGTGAAGAAATTGATCCTTTCAAGGTCCCCCCTGAAATACTCTCACCAGTGGGAGATAAGTGGAATGCAGTGATAGCTCTTCCAGATGCTATTTCAAGCTGTTTCTCTGACAAGTTAGTTAGATTTCTACAAGATGAGTGGAAAACCATCGATGACATTAGGAAGCTGTATGCTCCACCCACCCTAGTGGACACAAACACTGAGTCTATTATTAGTGCACTGGGTAAGGTGTTGCATGGAAACCCTAAAGTTCTGAAAATAATGCATACAGACATCCGAGACACTTTTCAGGAGTCATCCCCACCCCTCCAGGTGGAGTGTTTATCGATAGATATTGGGCTTGAACAGGCAAAGTACATGGGCAAAGAATGTGAGTGCTCAGATAAAGAGAAAAGAAGGAGAATTGTGGAAAGTTTTAAAGGTCCAGCTTTGAAAATAATACAAGCAGTTTGCATGTCTAATCCAGATGCAAGCCATGTGGAATACATACAGGCTTTAGAAAATACATTTGGAACTTGTGATTCAGGCAAGGAACTGTTCATTTCCTTGAGGTCACTTCAGGAAAAACCCAATGACCGGTTTTCTGAGTTTCTGCTTAGGTTGGAAAGATCTCTCAACAAAGTAGTGATAAAAGTTGGTCTACCATCTAGTGCAGTTAATAAAACTAAGCTTGAACAACTTATTAAAGGTGGAACTGAGTCAGACCTTATGTTACTTCAGCTTAACCTAAGAGAAAGGTATGGGAGTCTTCCACCTTTTTTGAGCCTCTTAAAGGAAATTAGAGGGGAAGAAGAGCAAGAATCAGCAAGGCAATGTCTCAGGAAGCCTAACAATCACCAGCATGTACACACAGTACAGATAAATAAAAAAAAAACAGTCAAACAGAGAGCAACGAAATGATCTTCAGACTGAAGTTCTGGAGTTAAAAACAATAATTAAAAAGCATATTACAGGCAGTCTCAGTCAGCTGTAGATGACCAGCACTGAAACGGGTCCAAAGAGAAAAAAAAGTAAAAAATGAATTTAGCAGTGAAGTACAGTCCTTAAGAAAATAAATCAAAGCTCTGCAACATCAGATAAACATAACGACTGTCAACTCAAACCCAAACTCTAGAGGCAACAGTGAGTATCGTAGATAGAAAGCTGATACAAACTATACGGCTAAGTTTAAAGTGCAGCCAACCAAAGACACAGGAGACTTCTGCTATAAATGTGAAGAAAATGGACATATTGCATCAAAATGCACTTCTCCTGAAAATGCACAAAAAGTTATCAGAAAGCTAATTTGTCAGTTGTAAGGAAGGGTAGACAGAACGAGAGGCCCAAAGATCATGATGAGAAAACTGCCAGATTAAACAAAGCTAAAGCTTCAAGCTCTGATTTACCTGAAGGGCTCGTTAGTCCATCCTCCATCTTTCCTATTAAAGTAAATGACATGTCCTGCCATGCACTCATGAATTCTGGATCTACAGTGACCATCATATTTGAACACTGGTATAGAGCACACTTATCCACTATTTC
>NC_056514.1:42071086-42079153 GCF_014905685.2 Nematolebias whitei | reverse complement strand
CAAACTTGGTTCCAACTTAAGTTATTGTTAAATTTGGAGAAAAAAAACTACAGGATATTTAGTAATAGAAAGAAAATGATCAAAGTCCCATTTAAAATTGACAGTATTGAAATTCATAGAGTTAATGAAATAAAAATTTTGGGTGTTGTTATTGATGAGAAGCTGACGTGGAAATCTCATGTAAATTACTTAAGAATAAAAATAACAAAAAAAAATGCATTACTGTATAAAGTAAAAGTTTTTGAATGACAAAGCTTTGTAGATATTGTCTAATGTAATGATTGTTCCATATTTAATCTACTGTATTGAAGTTTGGGGAAAAGCATGCAAAACTATTACAAATCCTGTTTTTATTTTACAAAAAGAGCTATAAGATTTATAAGTAGGAAGTGTTATGGTCACCCAACAAATATATTATTTCATCAGTTTAAATTATTAAAATTTGATGATTTGGTTGAATTTAGTATTTTACAAGTCATGTATAAAGCTCATAAAAAATATTAGCACCAAATATTATATTAAATTAAAATGTGTTAAAAAAAAAAGTCATAACGTTAAATGTAAATGATTGTAAATCCTCATTTAGAACGAGTGTGAAGGAGCTGTGTTGTAGTTCAGGAAACAGGATGTGGAATTGACTTGATATCACCATAAACATTTATAAAACAATTTATATGTTTAAAAAGATGATTAATGTAAAGTTGTTAGTAAATTCCATGTGAAGAATGTCTGATTTTTGTTTTCACTTTGGGGATTGTTCAAGCCTGACTTGTTTGTTTGTTTATTTTTTTTTATAAAGAGCAGATATATATATATATATTATATATATATATATATATATATATAATTTTTTTTGCACCTTTTCATTCAATTTGTTTTTTCTTGGGGATGAATTTGTTTTGTTTCTTTCAAATGAACAAATAAATGAATAATAAAAAACTGATTTCTGTCTGAATCTGTGTTCGAACCATCTGAAGGTCTTTTCACCACATTTTGGGTGCAGGGTGACTGGTCGAGCCACGAGAACATGATCAAACTGAACCTGAAGGTTCAGAGCGAGTAAACGTCAAAGAAACAATAACCAAATTCATTTCTATTTAAATTTATACTTAATATTTAAGTCATTAGGTTTTATTCTAAACATTAGTTTAATTAATTAACATTAGTTATGTTACCTCACTCCAAACTAGCATGGTGCCAAAGACGACCTGCAGGCCGTCAAAGAAGTTATCTCCAATCAGGATGACGGTGGCTCCACCCGTTGTCCAGCCCTCACTGGGACTGATGGCTTTAATACAGGGAGTGGCTGCTGGATCACACACACACACACACACACACACACACACACACACACACACACACAGGAATGTTAACATCAGACTGCTTCTCCAAATCTTGGTGTTCAAAACCAGAAACCACTGTTCAGTCTTCTTCAGTGACCTGTCTGCTCAAACTGATGACCTCTGGAAGGACCAGAGCCACGGCTTGGAAACCATTGATCTTCATTACAGCAGCTCAAACACTAACACACACATTAACACAATCTCTCGCTCTCACACACGCACATGCACGCACACACGCACACACTCACATGCACACGCACGCACACAGAGGTGGATGGGGGGAGAGAGACTAAATTGTCCTGTGATGACTGCTTCTTCCTTCGTTCATGTACAGCTGCAGATTAATTATAAAGTTAAATGAACTCAAAGTGTGTGTGTGTGTGTGGGGGGGGGGGGGGGTTGTTGCTACTAATCTAGCTAATCTCAAATGACATTACAGCACCGCCCTCTGTTTTCTACTCTAATCTGTTTAATTCTGTTTTAGAACTGTTTAGTTTCTGAAATCGATTGTTTGCATTCCCTCTCACTGAGCAGTGGCAGCTGGGGGGGGGGGGTCTACCTTTGAAGAGGCATGTATTGCAGGCGTGCAAGGTGTGGTAGAGGTGTAGGTGTGTAATAGGTGTGTTTTTAAACAAAGTGTTTTTTTAGTCAGGTCATCTGGACAGTTTCTTTTGATTGTGCTGAAACGTTTCACCTTCCATCCAGAAGGCTTCATCAGGCAAGGAAACACGCAACAAAACTGATTCTTCCCCCAAACAGCTTACTCCAAAATGGAACAAACCAGTTATGTTGGTGCTAAGATGATCTTTTTGGCACGCCCCCTCCTCCATTGCCAGCCCTCTTCCTTGTTGACAGTCATGTCAAAAAGAAACTGTCCAGATGACCTGACTGAAAAATGTTGGATTGTATACCTGGATTATTGAGCATGGACTTTGATGCATTGACATACTTTCCACATACAATACAAAAGGCTGCCGCATGTCACAAAATGTTTTGACATTTGACCCTTCAGGGTGTATCTTATATTTTCCAAATGGATATGATACAATACCTCACTTACCCAATGAACATATGCTGGGGGTTGTAGGTCCTTCCAATTGCACAAAATTAGCCTCCTGGCTAGAAGAGGGCCTAAGGCAATCATATCCTTCTTGTATTTGTTGGGGGACATGTCCACAGGGACCATGCTGAACAGTGAGATGAGTGTTGATGGTGAACAGAATTGCAACATATCCCAGAGAAGGTGTCAAATATAGACTGTCAAAAAGTCTGCAGTTTGGGACATGTCCAGAATGTTTGCAAGAGTGTACCTGGAGTTTGTTTGTAGCAATTGCATGTGGGGTCCAGGTCAGCTTTGATCCTGGACAACTCGTCTTTGGTCCAGTGCAGCCAGTGCAGTACTTTGAATTGGATTACAGTATGTCTTAGACAGCTCTTGAAGATGAATATATGTTCTTAATGATCCTTCCCCAGATTGAGTCAGTTATGAATTCCTCTATGTCTGTCTCCAATTTCAGATTAAGGGAGTCTAAACTGGACTCATGGTATGAACTGAACAGTGTAAAGATTTTGCTAAGAAACCCCTTAGTGCTCAGCTTATTGTTGTTGCTCTGAAATAGTATTTTCAATTCTACCTGTTAAATGTTACTGTTATTGACACTTACTCAAAATGTGTTCTAATACGGCCACCTACTGTTGTATTTTCTTTTGCATACTTCTGGTATGTACGTGCGTGACGTCATTATGTCAGGAGAAGAGAAAATGGTATTCTGCAAGCACAAGCTGTGTGCATACAGCACTGCGAGGTCTTCAATAAATATGCTGAAAAGAGGCTGAAGAGACCCAGCGACTCTTTTGCTTCTGTCTCTCTGCAATGCCGGCACCTCTGCGCTACAATCCAGTCAACAGGCTATGGGCACAAGAAGCAGAGAACCAATCAGAGAACAGTTTTCTTTTGGAAAGAAGGCCGCACGGATTGAGCGGGACTTCTGCAAGCTATGCTAAGTTTGTTAGCATTGAGATAAGTGAGTACCCCATTAAGTTTAACACGACGTATTACAAGGGAGCTACTGAAGCAAAAAATGTCCACAGGATGGCAAACAGAGCTGCAGGACTAATGGTATCATCACAACTATTTTTTGATGAATCTGATGATAAGTATGATTTATGGGAAACTAGATCTCTTGGCTATTTGCACATTCTGAAGCTAAAAGAGACTATTTTGAAAGAGCCTACAAGTGATGAGCAGCAAGAACAAGATGGTCAGAAAAATGCAGATTGCTACGATGAGCTAATAAGGATAATTGATTATAGAAGCCTATTTCTAATAAGACATGAAGCCAAATATAACGACAGAAAAGCTTTGAGGATACTGAAAGAACACTATTCTGGAAAGAGCAAGCCAAGAATAATAAAATTAAATACATCAGAATCAGAGTTTCTTTATTGTCATTCGCACCTCATGTGGTACATGTGCTGGAGCGAAATTATGTTCACAGGGTCCCAGTTACATCCAACAATAAAATGTATAAGAAAAACAGTAATAACATCTAAGATATGAACTAAGAAAAACATAAACAAAAAAACAAAACAAAGCACTAATAGCATAAAAACATTACGTTGAACAGCAGCACGAACATGAGCATGAGTCTGTGTGAGCAGATGAGCACGCATGAACAAAGCAACATGAAACAGATCAGCAGCAACATGAAACAGATCAGAAGCAACATGAAACAGATCAGCAGCAACATGAAACAGATCAGCAGCAACATGAAACAGATCAGCAGCAACATGATGTGATTTTTCACAGTGATTCTCCTGGTTAGAGATTCATGAGTCTAACAGCCTCAGGGTAGAAGCTGTTCCTCACTCTAGTGGTTCTACACTTAATGCTCCTCAACCTCCTTCCTGAGGGGAGCGGGGCAAAAAGTGTGTGTGCTGGATGAGTGTGGTCCTTCATGATGCAGGTGGCCCTCTTCCTGCATCTGGAGGTGTAGATGTCTGTGATGGTGGGGAGACTGACTCCTACATCTTCTGTGCAGCCTTCACCACTCTCTGCAAAGCTTTTCTTTCTGCAGCTGTGCAGCCTCCATGCCACACGTTGATGCTGGAGCACAGGATGCTCTCCACTGCACACCTGTAGAAGGAGGTGAGGACTGAGCTTCCAGACCAGCTCGTCTCAGCCGTCTGAGGAAGTAGAGTCTCTGATGAGCTTTCTTCATCAGGCTGGTGGTGTTGGTGCTCCAGCTGAGGTTGTCATTCAGGTGCACACCCAAGTACTTGTAGCTGGAGACCACTTCCACCACAGATCCTCTTATGTTCAGGGGGATGTAGGTGTGTTTGTTCCTTCTGAAGTCCACAATCATCTCCTTTGTCTTCTTCACATTGATGTGAAAGTTATTCTCTCTGCACCAGCTCTCCAGGTGTTCCACCTCCTGCCTGTAGCTGGACTCATCATTGTTTGTGATGCATCCCACCACCACTGCATCATCTGCAAACTTTACAATATGACATCCTGGACGGGTAGCTGTACAATCATACGTGAGCAGAGTGAACAGGAGAGGGCTCAACACACATCCCTGAGGAGAGCCAGTGCTGAGGGTTATGGTGGAGGAGGAGAAGTTGTGGATCCTCACTGACTGTGGTCTGTTTGTTAAGAAGTCTTGTACCCAGTTGCAAATGGAGGGGCTTAGTCCTAGTGTGGATAGATTGTCCATCAGGGTTTGGGGGGATCATGGTGTTGAAGGCAGATGTGAAGTCCACAAAGCGCATACGGACGTAAGAGTCTTTCTGCTCCAGGTGGTTGAGTGCAGTATGGACCATAGAAGAGATGGCATCCTCTGTTGATTGGTTCTCACATTTGACCAATCTAAGAATTTCTGACAATGAGACTGTAACCGATTACCTGATTAGGGCAGAGAACATCATTACAGCCCTAAAAGATTCAGGAAAAACCCTAAGTGATGGATTAATTATAGCCATAATGCTAAATGGCCTACCAGACTCATTCAAACTGTTGGCTGTACATGTGACGCAAAATGAAGATGAAGTCACATTCACAGTTTTTAAAAGAAGAATAAGAATCTATGGAGAATCAGAAAAAAATGGAGAGCAGAGTGTACAGATAATGTGATGAAAACTCACATTAAACCAAACAAACACTCAAGCAAAACCCTTGTTGCCAACAGAAAAAATGATTTATCTAACATAAAGTGCTATAAATAAGTACTCAAGGGACACAAAGCAAGAATGTGTTACAGGAACGTGTAGTGCAGCTACTATAGAATACACACCATGAATCTATATGCAAGAAAAAGGAGGGATTTGAAAGTACCAGAAAAGTCTCAGAAGAACAAATGAAGAAAACAACAGACTCTTCAAGGCCAAACACACACAGGAACACAGGCCACCAGACAATGAAAAGAAGAAAGGCATTATGGTGTACGTGGGCGCAACATTACACATCATCAACAACATCACAAAGTTTATAAGCTTCAATAGCACATTCCAGCCTGAAAGTCACTCTGTAGAGCTAGCAGATGGAACCTGATACACTGGGATGGCACAACAGGGAGGAACTGCGGTGATCTACCTTCTAGACAATAAGGGACGACAGCAAAGAGCACAGCTTCGAGAAGCACTCTACATGCCATCATATCCACAAGAGATCTTCTCGGCCATAAGAGCCACAAATGGAGGAGCAACTATCACCTTCCAGCAAGGGAATTGTCATGTGATGGACAAAGATGGACTCAGGTTTGACATATATGAGTGGTAACCTGTATTATTTACCAACAGTTGAGCTCGAGACAGATGAGTGTAAAGTGTGTCATGATTTACAGACCTGGCATGAGATTTTGGGCCACTGTAAATATGAAGATGTGCAAAAGCTTCAAAAGGTAGTTAAAGGTATAGAGATAAAAGGAAACACGACCAAACCAGAGCAGTTATGTGTGTACAAAAGGAAAATTCACCCAGACTAGAAACAGAGAACCAGACAAAAAGGCTGACAGACCTTTACAACTAGTACACACTGATCTAACAGGCCCTAGTCAACACCAAGTGTAAATGGTAAATGGACTGTACTTATATAGCACCTTTCTATCTTATTGAGGTACTCAAAGCTCTTTACAACAATCTGTGCCTCATTTACCCATTCATACAGCTCTATACTAGATCTCTACAAAGCTAATTGAACAAATCATTCTAAAGAGACTAAGTGCTTTATCACATTCATACACCGATGGGACACACATCAGAGGCAACAAGGGGTTCAGTGTCTTGCCCAGGGACACTTTGGCATGTGACTGCTGTTGGATTCGAACCCCCAACTCTCGCATTGGAGGATGACTGCTCTAACCACTCAGCCACAGCTGTCCCGTAGAAGGGTATAGATATACAAAGTCATTTACAGATGATTATTCTGGTATCATTATGGTATATATTTTGAAATCCAACAGTGACAGACTTCAAGCCACAGAGAAATATTTGGCAGACATAGTCCCTTATGGGAAAGTGAAATGTATCTGTTTGTAAACTCAGTACCGCTATCCGAACGAAGAATACAGAGCTATGCTAACCAAGCATAAGATCAGACATGAAACTTCATCACCTTATTCAACACACCAGAATGGAACAGCAGAGATAGGTTGGAGAACCTTCTATGACATGAGCAGATGTCTGTTACTAGAAAGCAAGTTACCAGATAAATTTTGGGACTATGCTATGCAAGCAGCAGCCTATGTGAGAAATGGGTGCTACAACAGATGAACAGATAAGACACCCTATGAACTGTTTTCAGGAAAACAACCAAATGTGTCCAAGCTGCAGAAATTTGGGTCACAGTGTTATGCTTACAAGCAGGAGAAGGGCAAGTTTGATTCTAGATGTGAACAAGGTATTTTCATTGGCTATGACAAAAACAGCCCAGCATATATAGTATTTTATCCAAACACTGAAAAGATACAGAAACATAGACTGGTAAAATTCAATTAAATTCAATTCAGTTTATTTATATAGCGCCAAATCACAACAAAGTTGTCTCAGGGCACTTTACAGGAACATTCACATAAAAGCCAATTAGTAAATTTCTCTATCTAAGGAATCCAGCAGACAAGTTGAATCTTGGCTTCATTGCAGTCTCCCATCCTGAGCAAGCACAGTGGAGACAGTGGAAAGAAAAAACTCCCTTTTAAAAAGAAGAAACCTCCAGCACAACCAGGCTCAGGACAAGCAGCCATCTGCTTTGACCGGCTCATAACAAAGAAAACAAGAGAAGGAGTGACACAAACTGACCAAAGCATAAAGTATGTTCAAGAGGATGTATATACCAGAACTTTTGACAAAGATGAAAAAGATGGTGAAAGTGTTGAAAATGTCCCTGATAAAAGTGACATTTCTGAAGTTGTACTGTACCTGAACAGACTGTAACCAGAAGGAATCCACCAAGAAACAGAAAGAAACCAGTGCACCTACAGGATTTTGAGACTGAGGACGCAGGAGACAAACTACAAATGAGTGTGGACACATGTTACAGAGCAGTATGTGATATTCCTCAGACCTATAAGGAAGCCATTGCATCACCTAATTCAAGACAGTGGAAAGAAGCAATGAGAGAAGAAATACAGTCACTAAAAGAAAATGAAACTTTCATACTTAGCCAGCTACCACAAGGCAAAAAGACAGTGGGGGGTAAATGGGTTTTTGCAATTAAAAATGAGGTTGA
>NC_056514.1:42064202-42070986 GCF_014905685.2 Nematolebias whitei | reverse complement strand
GAGAAACTGGTCTCCTCTGTCCCCAGACGTCTGTTGAGTGTTGTAAGAAGAAGGGGGGATGCCACACAGTGGTAAAAATGGACTTGTCACAACTTTTTGGGGATTTGTTGATGCCATGAAATTTGGAAAAAACAGATTTTTCCCTTAAAATGATACATTTTCTCAGTTTAAACTTTTGATCTGTGATTGTGTTCTATTCTGAATAAAATATTAGATGTTGGCACCTCCACATCATTGCATTCAGTTTTTATTCACAATTTGTTTAGTGTCCCAACATTTTTGGAATCCGGTTTGTAGATATAGATATATGGATAGAGAGATAATATTTTAATTTTTTTTTATTTTCACTTGTTATTCTCAGTCTGTATACATCCTTTATGATTGTCTATTATGTCTTTGTTGTCCTCTGTTGTCATCACTCTTTGGTAAAATCAGGTCTTTCTTGTAAATGAGTCCCTGAGGCTTAATGGGATTAACCTGTAGAAATAATGGTTGAATTAATCAAGCAATTTTCTTGTAGCCAAAAATAAAATTGCTGAAGATCTACATGTAGCTGACAGTTGATAGATTCAATATTTGAGCCAGACAAGAATACAGGTGTCCCTAGCTGGAGCACCTTCCAGCACCCCTGCTAAGGATTCCAAGAAGGCCGGATACTCTCAACTGCAGTTATGCACAAACAACCAACAGAGCCCATTCCCCCACCCAATGATGCAGGGAAGCCACCCTCTCATTTACTGAGGACAACTCCAACAGACAGGTACCAAGTCAGGGGGCTAAGAAAAGACCCACACCAGCTCAGCGCCGTTCACCTTGGGCAACTCCAGATTGGGCAACTGGCCTGTCATCTCAAGGAGGTTGGTTCTGGAGCCCATGCTGTGCATTGAGGTGAGCGAAACTATATCTAGTCGGTACGTCAGTACGTCTCAACGTTGTGCACAAGCTCAGGCTCTTACCCACCAGAGAGGTCATCTTCCATGTCCCAAGACCCAGTTTTGGTAAGTCAGTGTCAGAGCTCCAAGGTCCCCACCATCAGCTACTGCCCATGGCATCATGCACCTGAATTCTTTGGCCCCTCCTGCAGGTGGTGGGCCCACAGGAAGGCAAATCCATGTTGCTTGTTCAGGCTGAATCCAACCAGACCCGGTCACCAGGCACTTGCCAAAAAGCCCCTCCCCCAGGCCTGGCTCCAGGGTGGGACCCCGGTAACCCACTTCTGGGCAAGGGCCACTGAGCTCCTTGCTGTTTTCTGTCCATTTGAGTCTTTGGAATCCCTTTTTGTCTGGCCTGTCATCTAGCACCAGTACGCCTTGGGAGACACTACTGGGGCAATTAGAGTTGCCCCCGACAGCATAGCTTCTAGGATAATTCAGATGCAAAAACTCCTCTACCATGATAAGGTGGTGATTCAAGGAGGAGATATAAGTGTTGGTTATCTAACAAAAGTACATGCAGCAACATCAAGCTTGGGAGGAGGAGAACATGATGTTTGTCAAGCAGAAGGAGGAAGACCATTTACTACATTTTGCATGGGCAGAGGTTTTGTTTATTCATCTTTATTTCTACAGGTTAATCCCATTGAGCCTTGAGGACTCATTTACAAGAAAGACCTGATTTTAACAGAGTGATGACAACAGTGGACAACAATAGACAATCATAAAAGATGTGTACAAATTGAGAATAACAAGTGAAAATAAAATGGTGTTTAAAAAAGTAACTAAAAACAGCTAGATTATAAGGCGGTGTAGAAAACTAAAAACAGGAACATGTCTACGTTGGTTTTTTCCATGAAGTTAGCAGATGTTTGAAGCCACTTAGAGAGGTCAAGGTCGAGAGCTTCAGATCTCAGAGGTGATGAAAAGTAGGAGAGCACGTAGGTGGCATGTTTGACCACTTAATAGGACCAGAACCAAGCAGGGAGAGTTGAGTCTGTTGCTGTAGATGGACAGTGAGAAACATTTTATCTATTGTTGGAAGACCATCTTGTGTGTTGATGATCTCATCCATTGGATCACCCTGGGCATCAGCATATCAAGGTCTCCACCCCATCCCTAAATCTGCTGTTTGGCCTTTATAAATCTGTCATGAAGAGAGCACCACACTTTTCAGCAGACAGATTTATTTTGTGCACAATGTCTGTACTGTCTTCTTCCATGAGTTTTTCACCATGTGTCTATTTTCATACTCCTGTCTGGAAGAGCCGTAGACATGGACATATTTTCTGACTGCTATGGCCAACTGCTCCTCAAAGCTGTCCATGTTGTTTTTACACACAGCAGTGAACTTCTGGATGCAGACAGTGTCCTGACACAGGACAGTGTCAGAAACTTCTTTAGCAGGGGGATGGGTCTGGCCTTGGACCTGCTGTTCTTGGCAACTGTGGGCCTAGCTGTCCTCAGGTGTTTAAGAAGCTCCTCCTATGAATCTGTGAGCTAATGCTGCAACTTTTTCATCATTATTCTCAGCCCCTGATGATGTTTGTTCATGAGCTCTGGAGCAAGGGTGACTGATGGACATTTAATGAGAAATGGCACCAATGGTTCTCTCATTGTCATCAAGCTTCTTGCTGATGGTGTGTGCTCACGTCCAGTCTTGTGCAAAGTTACTGTCAGACAGAAACACAAGGTCCTTGTTTCTGTCTGACAGAGACACTTAGGTGATTCTACAGCAGCCAGACAGGGTCAAACAAAAGGCACAGGAATATTCAGAGTCTGACATTTTACTGCTAAACAACCTAATGTCAGCTGTCAATCACTGCTGACACACAGAGTTCCAGGTCCGGACATGTCTTTCTGGTTTTAAAGGCTCTGTGATGTCTATGGGGGTGGGGTAGAGAGGAATGAAATTTGTTTCAGTTTATTTCTAAAGCTCCAAGTCACAACAGAAGTCGTCTCAGGGACTGAACATAAACATTCATATATAAAATAGAAATTGAACATTATTTATGTGAGGAGCAGCTTTGAGTTTAACTCCATCACAGAACTCTCATCTTGAACAAGCAAGAAGGCGACAGTGGAAAGAAAAACTCCCTCATGAGGAAGAAACCTTTAGCAGAACCAGGATCAGGACAAGAGGACCATCTGTTTTGACCGGCTGGGTTTGGTAGGAACAGATACACAATGGCAGATCTGATGACCTTGTGTTAAATAGGAATAGTAACAAAAGCAAACAGAATCAGCATCAATGAAAAACTAGATCTAAATCCGATCACCCTGTGTTAAAAGTCAATGAGTACAGATGTGTTTTTAGGAGAGTTCTAAAAGCAGAGACTGAGGTGACCTGTCGAATGTTGATGGGCAGATTATTCCAGAGTTTAGAATAGAATAGAATAGAATAGAATAGAATAGAATAGAATAGAATAGAATAGAAACAGCCTTTATTGTCCCACGGATGGGAAATTCAAGTTTAACAGCAGCAACAGATAAAAAGATAAAAAGATTTCACACAAAAGTTCCTAAATGTTAATAAACAACACAATATATAAGAAATAAGATAAACAATATCAATAATAATGTTCAATATGTGTTGGAACATTGATAAGGACAGACTATTGACAGCACAGTAGTATAGGCAGAGTGTGTGTTTCAGCAGAGGTCAGCATGTATTTAATCCTTGTAGAGTTTGTTGGAGCAGTGATGGTTGTAGAGTCTAACAGCTGCTGGAGGAAGGACCTGCGGTGACGCTCCTTTGTGCATTTAGGAGCAGGAACCTGTCACTGAACGAGCTCTCCAGTTCAGCAGCAGCTTCATGGGGTGGGAGACGTTGTCCAGCAATGATGTTATTTTAGCTGGAGTCCTTCTGTCTCCCACCACCTGACCTGGGTCCAGGGGGCGTCCAAGCACAGAGCTGGTCTTCTTGATGATCTTATCTAGCTGCTTCTTCTCAGCTGATGATAAGCTGCTGCTCCAACACACAACACCATAGAAGATGGCTGATGCCAATACCGAGTCAAAGAAGGTCTTCAGGAGCACCCCCTGCACTCCTTCCTTCCTGAGTCAATGTTATGTTTCTTAAGTAAATGTTTAATTACAGCAATCTTAAAGCTCTGTGGTACGTAACCACTCATTAAAGACAAATTAAGCAGATCCAAGATGTGATTATTAATTAAGGGACATACTTCTTTAAATAGCCTGGTTGGGATGGGATCTAGCAGATATGTGGATGGTTTGGATTCTCAATCTACCCAGTGGAGTTACCACCTGAGCTATGGCCAAACCCCACTGCAGCCTCCCCTCTAGGGGGTCTAACAAACTGAGCCTAACACTTGAGTATTACTCAGAGTAATTTTAGGTTAGTTCAACTTAGGCTGTTGAAGGTGTCTCACCTAGATTTGTTAATGACCTCCATCTGTGAGCCACATCCTTATCTCACCCCATGACTCGCCCAACCTAGCAGCCGGAGTTGGATCATCGTCCACAGGGAAACTCACATTAACGGTCGTTCACCTTCGTTGTAGAACAGCAATTCTTACTGATCTGGTTCTTTTTAGAATCCAGGAATAGGATTCCAGGATGTTTAAATAGTCACAGCTGAGTAAACCGTTTAAAACATCTTTATTTTGTTAGAATTGAACCAAGCTTCTTAAATCCATGAACACGAGATGGTGAAATGATAGTCCAGATTATCCAGATGCATGCTCAATAATCCAGGGAGAAAAAAATTTAAAAAGTTAAGTCTGGTCCTCTGGACATTCACAAAACAAAACAAAGCAAAACAAAAAAAATGTTCAAACATTTCGTCTCTCATCCGAAAGACCTTTTCAGTCTGAGGTGCTGTATTCAGCTCAGTCTTATAAATAGCACCTTCAAAACTGGTTGATCCACTCTGAGAAGGTGCTATTTATAAAACTGAGCTGAATACAGCACCTCAGACTGAAGAAGTCTTTCGGATGAAAGATGAAGCGTTTCTACTTTTTTGTTTTTTGTTTGTTTTTTTGCTTTTTTTTTTTTTTTAATGTCCAGAGGACCAGAATTAACTTTTTTAGATTTTTCTACGTGGATTATTGAGCATGCATCAGGATAATCATCTTTCAGTTGCTTTTGAAGAATATTTCATACTTCATTCAATAAAATCTAATCTTGGAAACTTGAGTTGGCTTTCAGATCTGGGTTGAGCCAAGAAAAATTCTTCTTCTTTTCGGATCTTCAAGTTCTCTTTAGTTACTGAATGCGTCAATGAACTGTCCTTTAAAACTCTCCAAAAGCTTCAGTCCCGATCGTTAATGCTGAGCCTTTTTATACATTTGTCATTGCATAATTTCTGCATACCAACAGTCCTGGATACAGACTATTCTACAACGTCAGATCACATGTTCAACGTCACTGTCATTGCTAAAATTATCTTTGACTGCCACTAGGTCTGTTTTCCTGTTTTTTGCAGAAAGCCTCTTAACTTAAGTTAACTTGTTCCTGTTTTCTACAGACAACTTCCTCTTTTCCTCTTACTTCCTGGCCATCTGTTCAGACTTCCACTTCCTATGGTGACTTGACGCATGAACATTAAGCTGTGAACTTGAACTTTTGAACATTAATTCTCTTCATTTTTTTTAGTCAGTAACACTAATTCATTTACTCTTAATCATTTAAGGTTAATTCACTTTCAATATAAGGTTTATCTATTCAAAATAGTCCATGCTCAATAATCCCGGTATACAATCTAACAATTTTCAGTCAGGTCACCTGGGCAGTTTCTTTTTTTTTTTTTTTTTTTTCTGAAATGTTTCACCTTTGATCTGGAAGCCTTCATCAGTCAAAGTCAAGTTGACTGATGAAGGCTTCCAGATGGAAGGTGAAACATTTCAGAAAAAAAAGAAACTGCCCAGATGACCTGACTGAAAATTGTTACTTTCCCTATAATCTTTTAATTTCAGCTCTATAATGTCTTCAACATTGATTAATTAAGTCTTAATTCATAGGATTTCACACTCTTAAAACATAGTACATTAGAAAGACTTCACACACTTTTATATACTATTATATAGATTTGTTTTAGTAAATAAACCTTTTTTGCTTTTTCAGAACACATAGGTTTGTACTGCTCTTAACCTTCTTTTAGGTCTCCTGATGCATGCTCAATAATCCAGGTAGAAAAATCTAAAAAAGTTAAATCTGGTCCTCTGGACATTCAAAAAAACAAAACAAAGCAAATCAACAAAAAAATGTAGAAACGTTTCGTCTCTCATCCGAGAGACTTCCTCAGTCTGAGGAGCTGTATTCAGCTCAGTCTCTTAAATAGCACCTTCTCAGAGTGGATCAACCAGTTTGCTGCTGACAACCAGAACCAGCTGATCACATGCTCAAGAAGGACCATCAGCCTAACAATGGATCATTAGCACCTGATGGCTGTTTACTGTTCACAGAGGGCTGAGTGATACTAGCAATCACAGCATTGTAAGAGGGGGACAGTTGAACCTGGAGGCTCCGCCCCTGTTTAATGATGGACGGTTTCTTTTCACAAAGATGGCCTCCTTTACTCCTCTCTCAAACCATTGTTCCTCTCTGTCCAGGATGTGAACATCTTCATCCCTGAAAGAGTGACCGCTGGCCTGGAGATGAGTGTAGACCGCAGAGTCCTGGCCTGATGATGTTGATCTTCTGTGCTGGTCCATCCTTTTGGCCAGTGGCTGTTTAGTTTCCCCGATGTAAGACTGATCACCCTCCTGACACTGAACAACATACACAACATTGCTCTGTTTGTGCCGGGGGACTGGATCTTTGGGATGAACCAGTCTTTAATGTATTTTGGGGTTTAAAAGCCACTGGGACGTTATGTTTAGAAAATAAAC
>NC_056514.1:42053919-42064102 GCF_014905685.2 Nematolebias whitei | reverse complement strand
TTTATTTTCTAAACATAACGTCCCAGTGGCTTTTAAACCCCAAAATACATTACGGCAAAGACTGGTTCATCCCAAAGATCCAGTCCCCCGGCACAAACAGAGTAACGTTGTGTATGTTGTTCAGTGTCAGGAGGGTGATCAGTCTTACATCGGGGAAACTAAACAGTCACTGGCCAAAAGGATGGCCCAGCACAGAAGATCAACATCATCAGGCCAGGACTCTGCGGTCTACACTCATCTCCAGGTCAGAGGTCACTCTTTCAAGGATGAAGATGTTCACATCCTGGACAGAGAGGAACGATGGTTTGAGAGAGGAGTAAAGGAGGCCATCTTTGTGAAAAGAAACCGTCCATCATTAAACAGGGGTGGAGCCTCCGGGTTCAACTGTCCCCCTCTTACAATGCTGTGATTGCTAGTATCACTCAGCCCTCTGTGAACAGTAAACAGTAAATCAGGTCTCTCTTGTAAATGAGTCCTCGAGGCTCAATGGGATTTACCTGTATAAATAAAGGTTGATTGATTGATTGATAAACAGCCATCAGGTGCTAATTATCCATTGTTATGCTGATGGTCCTTCTTGAGCATGTGAGCAGCTGGTTGTGGTTGTCAGCAGCAAACTGGTTGATCCACCCTGAGAAGGTGCTATTTAAGAGACTGAGCTGAATACAGCACCTCAGACTGAGGAAGTCTCTTGGATGAGAGACGAAACGTTTCTACATTTTTCTGTTGATTTGCTTTGTTTTATTTTTTTGAATGTCCAGAGGACCAGATTTAACTTTTTTAGACTTCTTTTAGGTCATGAGAAATGACTTCATACTTCACCTGAAATGCACATCACTTGACAGGATGAGGTTATTATTTTTGACAATTCAGAGCTCAACAGGACAAAAATAGTCCAAACATAAATCAAGTTCTAGTAAAATTTTTAAAGTTGTCTCATTTGACACTGAACCAGAGGCAATAATAGGAATGTTGGTTTGAATTTTTTCCCTAATTGAAACAATTTTATTTATAAAGAATCTCATGAAGTCATCACTGTTTATAGTTGTAGGGATACATGAATCAACAGAGATGGGATTTTTCATTAGACTAGCTATGGTACTGAAAATGAACCTAGATTATTTTTATTCTCATCAATTAAAGATGAATAATATAAAGTTCTAGCTCTATGGAGTGTTTTTTTTTTTTTTTTTTTTTTTTTTTTGTACGTTAGCAGGCTATCGCTCCAGGATAAGTAAGATTATCACCCACATTAATACCCACCATCACAGACATCTACACCTCCAGATGCAGGAAGAGGGCCACCTGCATCATGAAGGACCACACTCGCCCAGCACACACACTTTTTGTCCCGCTCCCCTCAGGAAGGAGGTTGAGGAGCATTCAGTGTAGAACCACTAGACTGAGGAACAGCTTCTACCCTGAGGCTGTTAGACTCATGAATCTCTAACCAGAATAATCGCTGTGAAAAATCACGTCTTTTTTTGTTGTAAAGAAATCAGGTCTCTGTTGTAAATGAGTCCTCGAGGCTCAATGGGATTAACCTGCAGAAATAAAGGTTGAATGAATGAATGTTGCTGCTGATCTGTTTCATGTTGCTATGTTCATTTGTGCTCATCTGCTCACACAGACTCATGTTCGTGCTGCTGTTCGGCGTATTGTTTTTCTTGTTTTTATGCTATTAGTGGTTAGTGTATTTTAGTTGATGTTTTTCTTAGTTCATATCTTAGATCTTATTACTGTTTTTCTTTTACATTTTATTGTTGGATGTAACTGGGACCCTGTGAACATAATTTCATTCCACCACATGAGATGTGAATGAGAATAAAGAAACTCTGACTCTGATTCTTCAACATTAGTAGAGCGCCATTTTCTCTCCTGGTTTCTAGATGCTGCTTTAAAGTACGTAACTCAGAATTGAACCAAGGAGCCAGTTTCCTCTGATTGATTACTTTCTTTTTCAGTGGAGCAATTTTATCAAGTGAAGTTTGCATTGAAGTTGTAAGATGATCAACTAGATGATCTGAGTCTCTGTTCTCTGATGCATTACTCTGCAAGACAGAGGAAACATTGATGGAAGAGATTGTTTCAATTTGGTTACAGCATTTTCTGATAAGCACCTGATGAGATGAAATTTACTCTCAGTGACTGTGTAGTCATTTAATGTAAACTCAAAGGTTATTAAAAAATGGTCGGACACAACAGGATGAGGTAATTAAATTAGATAATGAAGAGTCCATCATCTTCATCAGAGTAAATGAAAACAGACACCTCCGCCTCCTCCTGATCTTCATCTCAGGTAGGAGGAGGTTATTAACAGTAAAAGTCGTAATTTCTCTGCGATCCATCAACACGTTATTATCCTCCTGGAGTCAAATGTTCAATATTACGTTGACACAAACGCCTCCACCAAATAAAACAGGTCCAAAGATAGGTCCTCTCCGAACATTAGTTCTTTTAAATACACAGAAACTGGATATTGAGTCTTGGGCAGAGGCTTGTATTGTGCACTCTGTGTGTGTGTGTGTGTGTGTGTGTGTGTGTCTGTGTGTGTGTGTGTGTGTGTGTGTGTGTGTGTGTTGTGCTACTTCCCGTGTGGAACACAGCAGATGGTGTGTTCGGGGTCCCACTCTAAGAAGAGGAATATTCAGCTACACTCCATCTCTCAATCGACTCCATGCATTCATACATTTAACATTTAGCTGGCTGAGGCCCTCTGGGGGCCCAAACATTATTCTGGTGTCAGTCACCCTGAAACATGACCAGTAATGAGATTCCATCCAAAACTGACTCAGAGCATGAGAGTGGAATCACACCTACACCCGCCAAATGATTGACAGCACGTCGTCCTCTCATAATCCCCCACTGCACACACCAGAGACCCTCGCAGATAGGAGATTGTACCCAGTGAAATATTCTCACATCAGGTATTCAGAGCGGGAAAAGATGAGAGCCGGTTCCTCTGTCATCTCCATCATCATCATCATCATCACCAGCTGCATGCGAGTGAAGAGTAAAGCCCACGGAGAGCCGAGAGGTTTTACCCAGAAGTTTAAAGACGACAGACGATAAACTGACTGAAGATCATGGAGCCATTCTCCCAGAGTCTAGACTAGGTCATCTCATCATTACAGAACCAGCACACAGAATGTTCTCATGGAGATTTGACTGGACCATTTTCACATCACAAAAACAACAGCATAAAACCCTGATACATGGCCCAGAAAAGAGAGGACCTGAACTTACAAGAGCCATCCTCATCTCCACAGAGACAGTCAAAGCCGGACCAGAACCATTCTGACACCTACATTAATGAATAAAACCAAACCATACCCACCCAAAATCCAAAAGGGATGACCGAAACCAGACCAGAACCATTTAAAGGCCCACAGGGACAACTGAAACTAATCTGTCCACCTTTTTCCCGGGGGCTCTACTGTCTAAATAATTATGTATTCAACTTCCTGTCAGACAGGAAGTAGCAGT
The DNA here is from genome assembly GCF_014905685.2 of Nematolebias whitei. Lineage (NCBI taxonomy): Eukaryota > Metazoa > Chordata > Actinopteri > Cyprinodontiformes > Rivulidae > Nematolebias > Nematolebias whitei. The sequence continues at coordinate 42,060,616 of NC_056514.1, read as the reverse complement.
AAGCATTGGCTAACCATGGTAGCGATTTATTTGAAAGTAATTTGCATTCTACCTGGATTATTGAGCATGCATCAGGATCATTTGCATTCAGTTTAGCAGATAAAACTGTTTTTGGTTCGTTCACATTTATTTAACAACCATAAAGTTTACTAAAATAGCCGTGCTGAGTTCAGGTACCTGTTGTGTTCAGGGCTGCAGAACAACCAGACCAAACTAAATCAGTGGCTACAACAACAGAGTTTGGAACACGGACCCAAAACAAAAAAGTGTTCCTGTGAAAAGCTGACCTGACTACAGGCACCTGTACTGTCTAAAGATGGGCACAAACCCACGGATGAAGAAGAGACGTTTGCAATCTGGGTGAGCGAATGACAACCCCATGGCACAGAGCAGCAAGGTCTACTGGTGAACAGTGGTGCCTCTGCCCACATCATGACAGACGAAAGCGCTTTCATTTAATTCAATTCAATTCAATTAAAAAATACTTTATTAATCCCAGAGGGAAATTATTTGTTGTTGTAACTTGTTATGCTCATTACATTAAGAGATGTTATAGATACTGATGGCTGTAGACAGGAAGGATCTCTGTGATTCAACTAGACTTTCCAGCCCAAGAACCACGTCATGCAGCTGGTGGATAGGATGCAGATCACCGGCAGCGTCCTCAGGAAAGGCGACGCACAGAATAAGCTGACCAACTGCAACAGGATAGTGGTGAGTGTCAAGCTACTGGACGCGCTCCTGATTCCAGGATACCCACAGAACATCCTGTTTGTGGATGCAGCAGCTTCAAAAGGAACAAGATTCAACCTTGAAAAGAATAACAACAAAATGTTTCTTCCTGATGGCACAACATGTAAAACGAAAGCAAAAGCCCGACTGTACTCTCTGGACATTGTCACAGAGAAAAATGTAAGCAGTGAGGACTCATGCAATGTATCCTTTGATCTGAAAACATGGCACAAGATAATGAGTCATTGTAACTATGATGATATTGTAAAACTTGAAACAGTTGTAAGTGGTATGAAAATCAAAGATAAAACAAACAGACCAAACTGACCAATGTGAAATTTGTCTAGAGGGTAAAGTTTCCCAAAGCAGAAACGGGCAAAGTGATGCAAGAGCTAAAGAATCATTAGATCTAGTACATACCGACCTGGGTGGGCCTATTGTACCAGAGTCATTTGAAGACTCTTGTAAATGAGTTTTCAAGGCTCAGTGTGATTTATCTGTTTAAATAAAGGTTGAATAAATGAATGAAGGGTCCAAATATGCCATCACTTTCACTGATGATTTTTCTGGTGCCATCTATGTGTACTTCCTTAAGAACAAGAACAAGGCAGTTGAAGCAACCAAGCAGTTCTTGGCAGACACAGAACCTTACCATCCATCCATCCATCCATCCATCCATTTTCTTCTGCTTATCCGGGGTTGGGTCACACGGGGTAGCAACCTAAGTAGGGAGGCCCAGACTTCCCTCTCCCCAGCCACTTGGGCCAGCTCCTCCGAGGGAATCCCAAGGTGTTCTCAGACCAATTGAAACACATATTCCCTCCAGCGTGTCCTGGGTCTTCCTCTGGGTCTCCTCCCAGTGGGACGTGTCCGGAACACCTCACCAGGGAGGCGTCCAGGAGGCATCCTAACCAGATGCCCGAGCCACCTCAACTGGCTCCTCTCGACATGGAGAAGCAGCGGCTCTACTCTGAGTCCCTTCCAGATGATCGAGCTTCTCACCCTGTCTCTAAGGGAGAGCCCAGACACCCTGCGGAGAAAACTCATTTTGGCCGCTTGTATCCAAGATCTCGTTCTTTCGGTCACAACCCAAAGCTCATGACCATAGATGAGGGTAGGAACGTAGATCGACCGGTAAATTGAGAGCTTCGCCTTTTGACTCAGCTCTCTCTTCACCATGACAGACCGGTACAGCGCCCGCTTCACTTCCGACGCTGCACCTATCCGCCTATCGATCTCACAATCCATTTTTCCATCATTTGTAAACAAGACCCTGAGATACTTGAACTCCGCCACTGGGGCAGGACCTCCTCCCTGACACGGAGAGGGCACTCTACCCTTTTCCGGCTCAAGACCATGGCCTTGGATTTGGAGGAACTGATCCTCGTCCCAGCCATGTTGCACTCAGCTGCGAACCGCTACAGCGAAAGCTGTAGATCACGATCTGATGAAGCCAATAGGACCACATCATCTGCAAAAAACAGAGAAGCGATCCTAAGGCCACCAAAACAGAGCCCCTCAACACCTTGTCTGTGTCTACAAATTCTGTCCATAAAAGTTTTGAACAGAGTTGGTGACAAAGGACAACCTTGGCAGAGTACAACTCTCACTGGGAACGAACCCGACTTACTGCCGGCAATGTGGATCAAGCTCTGACACTGGTCGCAGACACAGCACCTTATGGTAAAGTAAAACATCTGAGCTCAAACAAGGGGACAGAGTTTGTGTCAGAGGAGTGCCAGTCACTATTGAGGGACAGAGCTATAAAACATGAGAGGTCAGCGCCCTACTCTCCCCATCAAAATGGGACTGCAGAGCAGAATTGCTGCACACTATTTGAAATGATCCATTGCAAGCTGATTGAGTCAGGTTTACCCAAAGAGCTGTGGCCTTATGCAGCCAGGACAACTGCAATCATAAGGAAAAGGTGTTACAGGGAAAATACCCTATTTCATTTTAACTGGAAAAAGCCCAGAGCTGTCAAAATGAAAAAGTTTTGTTCAAAATGTATGGTGTATAAGCGAAGCAAAGAGAAAATTGAGCCTAAGGGCAAAAGGGCATTTTTGTCAGAGTCAGAGATTCTTTATTGTCATTCGCGCCACATGTGGTACATGGGGTGGAGCAAAATTATGTACACAGGGTCCCAGTTAGATCCAACAATAAAATGTCAAAGAAAAACAATAACATCTAAGATATGAACTAAGAAAAACATCAACTAAATAGCACTAATAGCATAAAACATTACTTTGAACAGCAGCATGAACATGCATGAACACATCAACATGGAACAGATCAACAGCAACATTGAAACAGATCAGCAGCAACATGAAACAGATCAGCAGCAGCATGAAATAGATCAGCAGCAGCATGAAACAGATCAGCAGCAACATGATGTGATTTTTCACAGTGATTATTCTAGTTAGAGATTCATGAGTCTAACAGCCTCAGGGTAGAAGCTGTTCCTCAGTCTAGTGGTTCTACACTTAATGCTCCTCAACCTCCTTCCTGAGGGGAGTGGGGCAAAAAGTGTGTGTGCTGGGTGGGTGGGGTCCTTCATGATGCAGGTGGTCCTCTTCCTGCATCTGGAGGTGTAAATGTCTGTGATGGTGGGGAGACTGACTCCAACAGTCGCTTTGTCGGTTTTGATCGGCATTCACCTGCTTATGGTTTATTTATCAGGGACAAACAAGGTTCAGAAACACAGACTTGTCCACTTCAAAAAGCGTGACTGAGAGGCATATGCAGACTAATGGGGGCCAACTAGAGGACCACTACATAGAATGCTGCTGCCAGAGTCTTAACTGGTTAGTGGGAGAGGTCATATCTCTCCAGTTTTAGCTTCTCTCCATTGGCTCCCTGTCAAATCCAGAATAGAATTCAACATCTTACGTCTAACCTACAAAGCTCTCAACAACCTAGCTCCATCTTAAATTACAGATCTTATTGTTCCATATTTTCCTAACAGAGCGCTTCGTTCCTAGAGTTTCCAAAAGCAGAATGGGAGGAAGATCTTTCAGTTCTCAGGCTCCTCTCTTGTGGAACCAACTCCCCATTTCTGTCCATGAGGCTGACACATTGTCCAGTTTTAAGACTGGACTTAAGACTTTCCTTTTTGATAAATCCTATAGTTAGGGTTGGCTTGTTATGTTGCTATAGACTTAGACTACTAGAGGCTAAACAGACCTCATTTCCTTAAACGAATAGTTAAAACTGAATAGTTTTCATTTGATACTATTTCTATCTTAACATGTGATTCTTGACCTGCCATTGTGTATCTGTTCCTACCAAACCCAGCTGGTCGAAGCAGATGGCCGCTTCTCCTGATCCTGGTTCTGCTAAAGGTTTCTTCCTCATGAGGGAATTTTTCCTTTCCACTGTCGCCTTCATGCTTGTTCAAGATGAGAGTTCTGTGATGGAGTTAAACTCAAAGCTGCTCCTCACATAAATAATGTTCAATTATTATTTTATACATGAATGTTTCTGTTCAATTATTATTTTATACATGAATGTTTCTGTTAAATTATTATTTTATAGATGAATGTTTCTGTTCAGTGCCTGAGACGACTTCCGTTGTGACTTGGAGCTGCAGAAAAAAACTGAGTTGAAAATTGAATTGAATTTTTAACAAAACGCCAACAACCTTATTACTGTGGAGATACTAGTACACCTCAGAGCTTTTCAGGTTGTTCATCGCTTCACTGTCAGAAGAACCTAGTCAATGAAGTAGCTGAATATGCTACAATATGTAGATAAATATGCTAGTATAAGTAGCTAAATACGCTAGTATAAGAAGCTAAACATGCTAGTATAAGTAGATAAATATGCTAGTAGATTTAGCTAAATATGCTAGTATAAGTAGCTAAATATGCTAATATAAGTAGCTAAATATGCTAGTATAAGTAGCTAAATATGCTGGTACATGCAAATAAATATGCTAGTAGATGTAGCTAAATATGCTAGTAGATACAGCTAAATATGCTAGTATAAGTAGCTAAATATGCTAGTATAATAGTTAAATATAGGATCAAATATAGAGCTATTCACCGATAAAATCGTACATAAATCAAAAATCGGACAAGAGTTTTAATAAAAGCATTTTTTTGTGTGGAGACTTTAATATTGACCTGGGAAATAAAACAGATTCAAATAACATCAGTACATTTACAAATTCATTGTATAGTTTAAATCTTTATCCGTTAATATCAAAACCAACAAGAATTACAACTCATAGTGCTACAATAATCGATAATATTTTCACAAATGTAACAAATGGGGATGTGATGGGAGGTATTTTAATGATTGATTTGAGTGATCATTTACCAGTTTTCATGATTTATAAAAATGATCAAAGCATTACAAAAGAAATCACAATTAAGAAAAAAACAATAAACACATCAAAAAAAGCAATGGACAAATTAAAAGATGATTTACATAAACAAAGCTGGAAAGACGTGTATGTTGATGATGTGAACAGATCATATGATGAGTTTATGAATATTTTAGGAGCTCTGTATGAAAAGAATTGTGTGCAAAATAATTGTACAAAGAGAAATGTTGTTGATCAACCATAGATGACGAAAGGGTTGAGAAATGCTTGTAAAAAAAATAATTATTTGTATACATGGTTCTTGAAATTGAGAACACAAGAGGCTGAAGAGAAATATAAGAAGTATAAAAATAAATTAGTAGCGATTATAAGGAAACAAGAAGGAATATTATAGTGATTTATTAAATAAAAGTAATGGTGATATGAAAGCTACATGGCGAGTAATAAATAGTGTTCTGAAAAGTCATAAAGCAAAAACAGGTATTTCACAATATTTTTTGAAGGATGACGATGAAATCCATGATGAAAATGAAATTGTAAATGGATTTAATCATCATTTTGTGAACGTTGGATCAAGCCTTGCAGCTAAAATACCAAAAGTAGACAATAATATGAACCATTCAGTTATAAGTTGTGACAACAGTATTTTTCTTAATGGAACTGACAAAGAAGAAATAATGAATGTTGTAAAAAATCTTACAGATAAGAGATCAAAAGACTGGGTGGACATTCATTCTACCTTTATTTCTACAGGTAAATCCCATTGAGCCTCGAGGACTCATTTACAAGAGAGACCTGATTTCAACAAAGAAAGATGACAACAATGGACAACAGCAACAACAATAAACAGTTATAAAAAGTCATACTGGAGTCTTTTTTTTTTGTTTGTTTTTTCACAAATAGGATGCCTAAAAGAAAAAAGGTAACAAAATAACAGCTAGATTCTAAGACAAATGTATAAAACTAAAAACAGGAACATGTCTGCATTGGTCCCTGCCAGGAGTCCAACAGATTCTTAACGCCACTAGAGGTCAAGGTCGAGAGCTTCAATTGCTTTTGTAAGGTATTCCAGGAAACAGGAGCGGAGTAGGAGAAGGTCCTTTTGTCTAGTTCAGTCCTCACTGAGGGAACACTGCAGGTAATGATGTCCTGAGAGCGCACGCTGTAGCTGCACTCACACAGAGACATGTAGGAGGAGATGTATGAAGGCAGCAGACCAGGAAGTGATTTAAAGATGAAAATGTACCAGTGGGAGAGTCTGCGTGAAGTTAATGATGTCAAGTTAACCAGTGAATACTGGGTGCAGTGGTGGGTACGGTAGTTACAGCCAGTTATGAATCTTAGTGCACCATGATAGACAGCATCCAACATCTGCAGCATCCAACATCTGCAGCATCCAACATCTGCAGCATCCAACATCTGCATCATCCAACATCTGCAGGGTTCTTGTAGAAGCGTTCATGTAAATAATGTCACCGTAATCACTGGAGGGAAGGAAAGTCACAGATACAAGGTGTTTCCTAACATTCAGGGTTAGACAGGATCTGTTTCTGAAAAAGAAACCCAGTTTAACTTTCAGTTTCTTTACCAAGTTTTCCACATGGAGCTTAAAAGAGAGATGTGAGTCGACCAAGATAC
>NC_056514.1:42052804-42053819 GCF_014905685.2 Nematolebias whitei | reverse complement strand
GTTTTCCACATGGAGCTTAAAAGAGAGATGTGAGTCGACCAAGATACTCAAATATTTATAGGAATCAACAAACTCAATGGGGACACCATTTGAGGATAAAATCGGAGGAAGAACTGCTGGGACCAACTTCCTATTTGAAAAAAGCATCCCTTTGGTTTTGTCTGCATGTAGAACAAGTTTGAGGTGGAACAAATCTGTCTGGATGTTGTTGAATGCAGATTTCAAACGCTGGAAAGCCTTAGCAACTGTTTTAGCTCGACAATAAACAACTGTGTCATCAGCATAGAAATGTATGGATGCATTAAGGATGTTTTTACCTACGTTACGTATGTAGATTGTAAAGAGGGTGGGTCCTAAGACTGAGCCTTGTGGTACACCATTGTTGACTGTTAAATAACTGGAGGAAGTACCATTATGTTGAACACATTGCCTCCGGTCTGAGAGATAGTTAGAGAACCAACCAATGGTGTGATCTGAGAAACCAATTTCTGAGAGCTTATGACACAAGATGTTCTGATCCACAGAGTCAGAATCTTTAGACAGGTCTAAGAAAAGTGCAGCACAATAATCCTTAGCATCCAGTGCTTCAACAACGTCATTAAGAACCTTCAGTGAAGCAGTGGTTGTGCTGTGTTGTTTCCTGAAACCAGATTGATGTGGAGGTAAGATGTTAAATGAGTCCAGGTAATTTTTGATTTGAGACATGGATATGATGTTTGTAAAGGACATAATGAGTTATGTTATCGAGCCGTTTACATATATTTGTAATTTATCATTTTCAAAAGGAATATTTCCAGACAATATGAAAGTAGCTAAGATAGTTCCTCTCTTTAAAAATGGTGATAAATGTGTGTTCAATAATTATAGACCAATATCCTTATTACCACAGTTCTCAAAAATTCTAGAAAAACTATTTGTGACCAGATTAGATAAATTTATTACTAAACAAAACATTCTAAGTAGCAGTCAGTATGGGTTTAGAGCAAAAAACTCTACATCAATGGCTCTCATGGAA
>NC_056514.1:42042277-42052704 GCF_014905685.2 Nematolebias whitei | reverse complement strand
TGAAGACAGAATTTGATAAAATACAAACTTGGTTTAAACTTAATAAATTATCATTAAATTTAGATAAAACTAATTACATGATATTTAGTAACAAAAAGAGAACTGTTGATGATCCATTTAAAATTGAGGGTGTTGAGATTTGTAGAGTTAATGAGATGAAATTTTGGGTGTGATCATTGATGAACAGCTAACATGGAAAAATCACATCAATTCTGTAAGAACAAAAATATCTAAATCTATTGCAGTACTATACAAAGTCAGGGAATTATTAAATGATAAAGCTCTGTACATGTTGTATAACACAATCATTGTTCCACATTTAATCTATTGCATTGATGTTTGGGGGAAAGCGTGTAAAACTTTTACAATACCTATTTTTATTTTACAGAAAAGAGCTGTAAGAATTATCACCAGAAAGCATTACAGTCACCCATCAAGCACATTATTTTATCAACTGAACTTATTGAAGTTCCATGATTTGGTAGATTACAGTATTTTATCAGTTATGTGTAGGCTCAAAATAACACATTACCATTAAATATCCAAAGAAATGTTGTTAAAAGACAAAGTTGTTATAATCTTAAGGGGATAGAGATATTTGTCAAACCAAAATTCAGAACTAGTCTGAAGGGAAGGTCTACCTCAATCCAAGGAGTTGGATTGTGGAATGTTCTAGAGAGTGATGTGAAAAATGCCAAGTCAATGTGTACATTTAAGAAAAAGATCAAAGCTGAATTGTCAAAAAAGTATATATGAAGTAGCTTAATGTGTTTTTGTATTAGAATTAGAAAAATTAAAGAGTTATTCATTTTGTTCTGTTACTTGAAAATTATTACGATTGAACTAATTGTTTGAAAAAAGGGGCAGATATAATAAGATTTTTTTCTTTTTTCTGCTGCCTTTCATTTTAAATCTCTTGTATTTTTTATATTGTTATGAAATTGTTTGAAATTGAACTTTATACCATACCATACGAAATATGCTGGTACATGCAGATAAATGTTAGTAGACGCAGCTAAATATGCTAGTAGATGTAGCTACATATGCTAGTAGATACCATACCATACCATACCAATTTATTTATAAAGCACTTTAAACAGTGACAAAGCACACCAAAGTGCTGTACAGGGACAAACAGAACAAGCACATAGCAACAGATTACATAACAGGACACCAAAAAGTAGAAACCAACAAAAACAATATTGGATAACAACAACAACCGCAACATGACCAACACAGTGTGATGCACACAGACTCAGCACAGATCACACAGTGCAGAAAGCCAGGGAATAGAAGTGTGTTTTTAAGCGAGATTTAAAAACTGTGAGGGAGGGGGCCTGTCTAACCAGCAGAGGTAACTCATTCCAAAGTCTTGGTCCTGCTACAGAGAAGGCCCTGTCACCTCTGCGCTTGAGACGGGTTCCTGGGACTGTGAGGAGCAACTGGTCTGCTGATCTGAGAGAACGTGGTGGGACATACGGCTGGAGCAGATCAGTAAGATAGGAGGGGGCAGAGCTGTTAAGTGATTTATAGACATACAAGAGTATTTTGAATTTGATTCGAAGGTGAACCGGAAGCCAGTGTAGGGAGGCCAAAACAGGTGTAATGTGCTCTCTTTTGCTTGTGCTGGTCAAAAACCGGGCTGCTGCATTTTGGACCAGTTGAAGTCTAGCTATGGAGGTCTGACTGATACCAAAAAGGAGTGAGTTGCAATAGTCGAGCCTGGATGTAATGAATGCATGAATTACTGTCTCCAGGTTATTTTTGGACAATATGGGCTTCAGCTTAGACAGTCGCCTCAGCTGGAAAAAGCAGGATTTAACAATCATATTTACATGATTGTTGAGTTTCAGAGAAGGGTCAAGTATCACTCCTAGATTAGTGACTCTTTGTTTCACTAACGGTGACAGAACGGATAGGTCGATGCAGTGGTTGGTGATTGTGTCATTGGGAGGAAACAGCATAACTTCAGATTTCTTCTCGTTGAAACTCAAGAAATTTAAAGCTATCCAATCTCTGATGTCTGCCAGGCAGTCCAGTAACGGTTGAATAGAGCGAGTACCGTTGAGTCTGAGGGGGAAGTAGATTTGGCAGTCGTCGGCATAGAAATGAAAAGGTATGTTATGTTTCCTGAAAATAGCACCTAGTGGCAGCAGGTATAAAGAAAATAAAAGAGGACCAAGGATGGACCCTTGCGGTACCCTCCATTTAAGCGCTGCCGAGGCTGAACTAAAATCTTTGATGGAGACACAAAAGGACCTGTCAGCGAGGTAAGATCTAAACCATTTGAGGGCTGACCCAGTGATGCCCACCCACTGCTCTAACCTCGCAATGAGGATCTCGTGGTCGATTGTATCAAAGGCAGATGTGAGGTCCAGTAAGAGAAGGAGCACAGAATCACCAGCGTCGTTAAAAACCTTGAGTAGAGCAGTTTCAGTGCTGTGGAGAGGTATAAACCAGACTGGAATAGCTCTAAGATGGCATTATCCTCTAGAAAGCATTTCAGCTGGGACTCCACTATTTTTTCCAGTAGTTTAGCGACAAATGGGAGTCTGGAGACAGGCCGGAAGTTGGACATGACTGAGGGGTCAAGACTAGGTTTTTTCAGGAGAGGTTGGACAGCAGCATGTTTAAAAGTTATTGGCACCACACCTGAGGCTAAGCTGCTGTTCACAATGCCAAGAACAGGAGGGCCCAGAACAGGAAGAAGCTCCTTGAGGAGTCGAGGGGGGACAACGTCAAAAGGGGAGCCAGATGGCTTCATGCTGCACATGACCTGTTCCAGGGAAGACAGAGAGATGGGCTTGAAGTGGTCAAGAACAGCAACACAGTGAGATGGGATGGACGGATCATGAGCAGGTGGAGAAATGAGTGCCCGGGTGTTTGCAACTTTTTCAGAAAAGAAATGGAGGAAGTTTTCACACAGCTCAGTTGAGGCTTCTAGAGGTGAAGGTTCACTGAGGTGTAGAACTGAGTTCAGGGTGGAAAAAAGGGCTCGGGGGTTGTGGGAGTTTGAGGCAATTATCGCAGAAAAGAACTTCGATTTGGCGGCTTTAACTGCCTTCTGATAATGACGCCAACTAAAGAAACCTGCAGCCTGTCTTTCCTCCACCTGCGTTCAGCTCTCCTACTCTGCTGCCTAACGGCTTGAGTGACGTCATTAAGCCATGGTTCTGATAAAAGTTTTGTTTTCCTGGTTTTAACGGGAGCAACACGGTCCAGAATATTTAAGCAAACAGAGTTAAGCTGAGAGGTTAGCTCCTCGGTGGAGAGAGACACTGAGAGCTGATCGATCCTCTCAGAGCTAAAAGCTTCAGTAAAACGTGCAGCAGTGAAACGGTTAATGGCGCGTGAAGTACGAGCCGAATCACATGACTTAGCAGTAGGACAAGGCGGGATGATATCAAACAAGACAGGCATGTGGTCTGAGAGAACCTTGTCACCGATTACCAAATTACAAACAGAGACATCACGTGTTAAAATGAGATCCAGAGTGTGACCGTGTTGTTGGGTGGGAGCATTTACATGTTGAATTAAATTAAATGAGTCCAACAAATCAAGGAAGTCCTTCACTAACGGCTTCTCCTGACAACAGACGTGAATATTACAATAATAAAGTGATCATATCTTGGTGTGATGTAAGCCAGAAAATCAGAGAATTCACTTATGAAGTCCTTGGAACGAGGGGGGCGATAAACAATCGCACACAGAACGGGAGGAGAATGTCCGAGTTCAAAAGCACTCAGCTCAAAACTGGAGCAGGACATGAGGGTGGACAAGTGTTTACAGGAAAAGTTTGATTTAAATACAGTTAATATTCCACCACCCCGCCGACCTGATGACCGTGGGGCATTAAAACACAGACAGTCAGGAGGTAAAAGTTCCACCAAGGCGCTTGAATCACCCAAAGGCAACCAGGATTCCGTGAGAAAAAGAAAATCTAGTCCCTCTTCTTTAAAAAGGTAATTTAGGATAAAAGTCTTGTTGGCAACAGACCTTGTGTTGATGAGGCACGTCCTGATCTGGTCCGACACAGAACCAGCCATGGTGGGGGTGGTGCGCGCCAACGGTTGCAGATTTTTAAAAACAGCGCCTCCAGGACGGTCCAAGCGCCGGGCCGGTAGACAACACCCATATTTTCCCTGGTCCGGGCACGTAGGAAGCTGGCTGTGGAAACATTGACCACGCAGAGCTTTGAGTTTTATCAGTCGGCCGGCACGTTTTCCCCGGCGTCTGGATCGATATCTCCGAGAAGGCAGGCTAGGAGCCCAGCGTAAACAAGCAGGCACGTCTGCCAGAAGGGGTGGAAGAGGGGGGGGGGTCCCGAGTCACGATCAAAATGGTCCGAATCAGCGACAGCAGATACCGACAATCGAAGATCGAGGAGCTGTTGTCAGTCATACACAAGCAGCGAGTTGATATCCCAGACAAAAAACGAAAAAAGCAGAAATAATCCCAACAGTATCGTCAGAGGTAGATTGCAGGCCATGTACACGGGCGCCATCTTACCGGAAGTCCGCCGTCTACCATAGTAGATGTAGCTACATATGCCAGTAGATTTAATCTGCAGTCACTTCTTCAGCTTGTCCTCCATTTGTCGTCCTCAGCAGGCATGATGATGATTATATTGTCCTGTCTGAGCTTTGACAGGTGGTGTTCCTACATGTTTAAATTAAATCCACAATGCTCAGAGAAAATACATTAGCTCGTACTTTTCACACAAACGAACACCGGTTCTGGTCCGTGCTGGAAGTCACTCCCATAATTCATGCAAATCATCATGGGGCTTTGAAATAAGGTCAGTACCAACCCAAAAACCAAAAGGGATGACAAAAACCAACCAGAATCATCCAAAACCTCACAGGGTTGAGTGATGCAAGAGTAGAGCCATCTAAAAAAACAGGGACAACTAAAACCAGACCAGAACTATTCATAGTCCACATAGATGACCTGAACTAGACAAAAACCATCCAAAAGCCCATATGGACTACTGAAACCAGACCAGAACCATCCTAAACACCACTGGGATGACTTTGACCTGATTAGAACTATTCAAAAGCCCATAGGATGGCTGCAATCCATCCACATCCAGAAGAACAGAGGACGTCAGAAACCCTGGAGACACCATGCAGGTTCTGGGAGAAATTGGAAGGTTTGGACATGGATGAGGACACATCAACAGAGGCAAAGGATCAACTGACGTCCATGAGAAAGATAAAACTCAAAGTGGTCCCAGAAGAAAGAGAAGGATTAAAAGTGGGTCAGAGAGTCCAGGGAATCTCAGGTAGAAGATCAGTGTTTGTGAAGAGTCTAGTTCTGACAAGCCCAGGTTTGTCTGAAAAGACATTAAAAAGATGACCTGACGGATGTCCAAACCACTCAGGGGGCATTTTAGAAGCCAAATCCTTCATGAAGAAAAATGTGGATCCTCTCAGTCTTTCACAGATGAATAATTTAGTTTCTGACCACTTTGATTCTGTCTCGGATCAGAACGCTCTCACACTTTTAGCACTTTACGCTCTCTTAGCACCATCTTTGTGTTGTTGCACTTTCCCTGAACATGGGAGACCGTCGTGTTTCTGTCCAACAACAAAGATGTGACATTTATTTCATGAAATGTCTTCAGGGACGTTTAAATTCTGACAACGTCATCGGGTCGGAACAGAACCAGGTTTCAACGTTCTGGGGTCCAAGTGTTCCAGATCCAAACAAGAAGTCAAAAGAAAGAGTCTGGAGGATGTTTCCTTGGCTGTAAGTGACTGGTTCTGTGAGCTGCAGTCTGACCTGACACGTTTCCTGTTCACTGGACGCTGCCCAAAACACAGGAGACCTTCCCAGCATGCATTAGAGCAAGCAGAGACAGAAAAGAGCTGCAGAGACATCAGCAGTTCTCAAACGCTGCTGCTGCATCCATCCAACCCCAACACACACACACAGAGAGACACACACACACAGACACAAACACGCATACACAGACACACACACAGACAGACACAGACACACACAAAGAGGGAGAGAGACACACACACAGACACACACACACATACACAGACAGACACAGACACACACAGAGACACACACACACACAAACTATACTGACACTGTGGATCAGAACATCTTGTGTCATAAGATCTCAGAAATTGGTTTCTCAGATCACACCATTGGTTGGTTCTCTAACTATCTTTCAGACCAGAGGCAATGTGTTCAACACAATGGTACTTCCTCCAGTTATTTAACAGTCAACAATGGTGTACCTCAAGGCTCAGTCTTAGGACACACCCTCTTTACAATCTACATATGTAATGTAGGTCAAAGCATCCCTGATGCATCCATACATTTCTATGCTGATGACACAGTTGTTTATTGTCGAGCTAAAACAGTCGATAAGGCTTTCCAGCTTTTGAAATCTGCATTCAACATCATCCAGTCTGATTTATTCCGCCTCATACTTGTCCTAAATGCTGACAAAACCAAAGGGATGCTTTTATCAAATAGGAAGTCGGTCCCAGCAGTTCTTCCTCCAATTTTATCCTCAAATGGTGTTCCTATTGAGTTTGTTGATTCCTATAAATATTTGGGTATCTTGGTCGACTCACAACTCTCTTTTAAGCTCCATGTGGAAAACTTGGTAAAGAAACTGAAAGTTAAACTGGGTTTCTTTTTCAGAAACAGATCCTGTCTAACCCTGAATGTTAGGAAACACCTTGTATCTGTGACTTTCCTTCCCTCCATTGATTACGGTGACATTATTTACATGAACGCTCCTACAAGAACCCTGCAGATGTTGGATGCTGCAGATGTTGGATGCTGCAGATGTTGGATGCTGTCTATCATGGTGCACTAAGATTCATAACTGGCTGTAACTACCGTACCCACCACTGCACCCAGTATTCACTGGTTAACTGGTCACCATTAACTTCACACAGACTCTCTCACTGGTACATTTTCATCTTTAAATCACTTCTTGGTCTGCTGCCTTCATACATCTCCTCCTACATGTCTCTGTCTCGACCTTTGACCTCTCTAAGTGGCTTTAAGAATCTGTTGGACTCCTGGCAGGGACCAATGCAGACATGTTCCTGTTTTTAGTTTTATACATTCACCTTAGAATCTAAGTAGTAAGATAAGTAGTGTTTTAGAAACATCTGCAATGGTCCAGATTTTTGATAACATTATCTGATACGGTTGACATGAAGGATCTAGGCGAGATGAGTGTTGATATCCAAAAAAGTTCAATCTGGTCCTCTGGACATTCAAAAAACAAAAAACAAAACAAAGCAAAAAAAATATAGAAACGTTTCGTCTCTCAACCAAAAGACTTCCTCAGTCTGAGGTGCTGTTTTCAGCTCAGTCTCTTAAATAGCACCTTCTCAGAGTGGATCAACCAGTTTTGCTGCTGACAACCAGAACCAGCTGATCACATGGTCAAGAAGGACCATCAGCCTAACAATGGATCATTAGCACACTGATGATCCATTGTCCACCTGCTTGTTCAATAAATAGTGATATTAGAACTGGATCCAACTGGTGTCTCTTCCCAACATAGATGTTGGTCACAGCAGCTACATTCAATCGAAGATTAACTATGAGACCCAAAATATATTCCGTCAGTCGTAGCACAGAAAGCAGGATGTTTTACTCCGCCGCCATCGTTGACAGAAATATGCCGTTGGCCCGTGCGTGCGTGAAATATACGCCTGTAATGCGAATGTGCTGTCACAGTTCTGCGGGACTTTTCACACCTCAGCGGGTGGTCCAACAGAAAACCTCCACTCTGAGACCTGGGTTGTACAACCTCTAGATTCGGCGAGGGGAGCGAATGGTGTGGTGTACATGAACAGCCGAACCACAGAGAGAAAGGTGCGCTTCCACTCAAAATATACGCCGTGTAAATGGCTCCTTATTTGTTTGCAGGCTCTGTACATCTGTCATGTAATTGTGAAAATAAACATCATTAAATAAAAACTCCACAGCATGGTGGAGCAGCGATTAGAGACGTCACCTCACAATGAAAATGTCATAGGTTCAACTCCCAACCTTTCTGAGTTAAGTTTATAAGGAGTTCTCCCCTGCAGCCATCTCACCATTCCTAACCTGAACCCGGAGCCCGGCCTCACCCGACCTGGATTCGGACCAGGCTGGACCATAAAAATTTGCTTGATGTGCAGGCCAGGTCGGTGTCTGGCTTTTTAGTGCGCCAGGGCCGCGTGCGGCTGACAATCTAATTATATGCCCACATGGCTTGTCATACAGTGACCTGCAGCTCATGGCCATTCGACCGTGCACTGACCGGTCGGTTGAAAGAGATTAAAAGTTCAGTTAAGCTTCAGATGGACTACTGCCAGTGATCTATCACCCAAATGACGTTCATTCAGCCGCAGCACTCAGCGGACGCGTGCGGCTTTTGACCCAAACAGGTGAGATCTCAAAGCAGACACGTCAGAGCAGGATGCAGGCAGAAGCAGGGGAAGCATTTAATGCACTTTGATGGCTCCTCAGCTCTGATCTTCTGCCCCCTTTGCTCAGCCGCACACGTCCGTTGACCGTTAATAATAGTCGGTGGTATAAGCAGTCAAAGCTTAATTAAAAATGTTGGGGGGGGGGGGTTTCGGATCTGTAATTACTGTTAATTCGTCGGATCAGGTGGGGTTCAGAGCTGATGGCTGTGGGCTGGGGCCAGGTCGGATCAGATTTTTTCGACCCGAGTGCAACTCTACAGGTTCAGCAAAAACTCAGAATTGTCCCTGGGTGTGAGTTTGTCTCTGTGTGTCCCTGTGTTGGACTGGAGACACGTCCACGTGTCCTGTGATGGTCCAGAGACCTGTTCAGGTGTCCTCACTGTGACTGCTGGAAACAGACACCAGCTCCCCATGACACGGGATGGAGAAGTGGACAAAGGAAATTATTGAAATAAAAACAAGTAAAGAAAACTCTCTCTGAGGTTTTTGATTCTGTTTGATGAAAACACTAAAAACTCCAGCTCTGAACAACATCTGAGTTTTGATTTATTTGAGTGGTATATGTTTGTTGTTTGTTTGTTTGTTTGTTGATATGCAAGAAGCCTGCGCTCAGAGCAGTTGCAGCTTCACAGGCTCCCGGTACCATCCCAGCTTTAAGAAGTTTTGATATTGACTCTGTGCCTGACTCCGCGCAATTTATGCGTGTGAACTATAGCCGAACCGAACTGATGAGAATAGGAGTAGATTTGCCACGAAATGTAGCAGAAATCAGCAACAAACTCAAAACTACGCTCGGCAGAATGCAGATCTTAAAGTCATCTACCTGGAAGCTGCAGCAGAGGCGTTCCAGCGGGCAGAAGAAGAAGCGCTGCTCCCGGGTTAAGAGGAGAGGATGCCGGGCGGGGGTTATGGTGAGGCTAAGAGATAAGGCTAAAGCCGGTAAACTCCCTATGCCGTCTCTCTTTCTGTCGAATGTCCACTCGTTGGACAACAAGATGGATTTACTTCGTCTGAGAGCGGCCTCAGAAGAGATGAAGAAGTGTACAGTGCTTTGCCTCACGGAAACGTGGATTACAAGCGAAACGCCGGACACAGTCTTCCAGCTGGATGACAGACTTTTTTTTCAAGCGGACCGCTGCAGCGAGCTAACGGGGAAATCACGGGGAGGCGGAGTGTGCATTTACGTGAGTAAAAGTTGGTGCACCAACTGTACTGTTGTAAATAGCTCATGCACGAAGGCTTTGGAGCAAATAACAGTGAAATGTCGGCCACATTATCTACACCGCGAGTTCACGGTGACTTTCATCTCTGTCGTTTACATTCCTCCGGACGCTAATGCTAATGAATCACTGCAGGAGCTACATGATATCATCAGCTCGCTGCAGAACAAACACCCCGAGGTTCTTTACGTGGTAGCCGGAGACTTTAACCACATGAATCTAAAGGACTGCCTCCCAAGCTTTTATCAACATGTGGCGATTCCGACACGTGGAGACCGCACGCTGGACCGTGTTTACACGAAAGTAAAAGATGCATACAAAGCCGAACCCCGCCCCCACCTAGGACTGTCAGACCACATCTCAATATTCCTGGCTCCTGCTTACATGCCCCCGCTGAGACGCTCCAGACCGGTACAAAAGAAAGTTAAATGCTGGATTCAGGACAGTGGCCCCATACTGAGAGATTGTTTTGACCGAATAGACTGGCAGGTTTTCAGAGAAGCTGCTGAAAATGGAGGTTCGCTTGATCTTAACCAATACACATCCTCAGTTCTGGGTTACATTAGTACATGTACTGACACCGTCTCCACTATCAGAAATGTTAAAAGCTACCCAAACAGAAAACCTTGGCTGAATGCAGAGGGGCGTACCCTGCTGGAAGCCAGGAACACTGCCTTCAGGTCTGGAAACTCAGAGGAGCTGAGTAGGACAAGAAAAGAGCTGGTTGCTGGTATTAAGAGGGCCAAGG